>NW_027464621.1:1361428-1701785 GCF_043290135.1 Rhipicephalus microplus
TAAACAGAGGAGCGGCCTACGGAGAGAACAGTAGAGAACCAGCAATCAGAACTGCGGAGAAGAAAGAGCAAGCAAGTTTGGAAAAAACAGGTTCAGCCGGTTCATTTGTCGCAAGGCTCAGCTTCAGCGAAGTAGTGGTGAGGCTGGGAGGGGACAAAGCAGACGGCGTCACAGGTGCAAGTAACCCCCCGGTGCAGGACGCTCCAGCTGAAAAGTCACAGCATGTGATAATCGGCGGGGACTCGAATTTAAATCGATGCACAGAAGCCGTCAAAGAGAGGGTAAGAGGTGACAAGAGGGTTGCAGTAGGGGCGTTCCCAGGACGCAAGCTGGAAGCAGTCATGAGGCAAGCGAGTGCAAAACTCAAAACTACAGCTGATAGACGAAACCTCGTGATAATTTCAGGCGGTTTAAATGATGTCTTAAATGAAGACACACCAGGACTAGCAACTATACACTGGCGAAAGGCGTTGATGACATGCGCGCCACTTCTCCTAAGGTACAGGTAGCGATATGCACGATACCGGAGGTACCGGTGCGTGATATCATCCTGCAAAGAGCGGTTGTCAACGCAAACCAAGAGATATGGCAGATGAGTAAAGAGAAAGGCTTTGAGGTGGTGGAAATAAACAGAGAGGTGGATAGGTGGAGTGGTTTTCAACGAGACAGAATTCACTTCGATGGGCGGCTAGGTCATGAGGTGGGTTGGCGACTTGCAGGAGACGCAGTAGCTTTTTTGGGGGGCAAGCGGGCCCTTCGGGGTGCAGGATAGCTAGTAAAGAGGAAAACAACCAGGGAGACTCTTTGACAGGTGGTATGGACAGATACGATTCCAAAGTGGCACCAGTATCTAAGATAGGTAGAGTCCGTGTCAGAAAAAGACGTAGCAACGATCGCCGAGCCAATTCAGACATAGGGTATATTAACATGCAGGGTGGTAGGAAGAGGCTGAAGTGGGAAGAAATACAAGAACAGCTAAGGGAGGAGAGGCCGATGGTATACGGATTTGTAGAAACACATCTCAGGGACATGGAACAACCTTCTAACAATGCGGACTACGCGTGGGAATATTGTAATCGAACAGAAGGCAGCAGAAAGGGGGGTGGTATTGGGGCATTCATTCATAAAAGTACAGACTGGCAAAGGGTCAAGCAGGAGTGCAAGGAACATTTATGGCTAAAAGGGAAAGTGCCAGGGCAAATGAGACTCCTT
Source organism: Rhipicephalus microplus (assembly GCF_043290135.1). Taxonomy (NCBI): domain Eukaryota; kingdom Metazoa; phylum Arthropoda; class Arachnida; order Ixodida; family Ixodidae; genus Rhipicephalus; species Rhipicephalus microplus. The sequence goes on from NW_027464621.1 coordinate 1,362,641, forward strand.
GGTTTCGTTTACTTGTGAACGGGAGCAAAGGCCAAAGAGCAAAACCAGGCAATGGTAGAGTGTATATCAAAGGACATTCAGGAGTTACGAGGAGAGTGCGAGATAATTATACTAGAAGATATGAATGCACACATAGAAGATATAGATGGGTATACCGACCCGACAGGCAAAATGATCATGGATATGTGTGAAAGCCTTCATTTGATCATTTGCAACAGTACCGAGAAGTGTGAAGGGCAAATAACATGGGAGGTAGGAAGGCTGCAGTCGACGATAAATTACGCACTGATGTCACATAGGATGTATGATAAATTGTGCGTAGTGCAGCAGTCTCTGCGTACCGTGTCATGTGATCGAGAGCAGTCACAATCCAACGATTACCTGCTGGGGAATGCACATAGATGAAGGTGGCTCCAGAAGTCTGGGTAGTTATCTCAAACGTATCAAGCTAAGTTTTGGAAGAGCAGTGAAAGTGGAAAGGAGACAAGATGAGGAACTACAGGAAAATTTTCATTCAGAAAGGCAAATAGCAATTGATACTAAACAAATTAAGAAAATAATCACTGAGGATAATAAAACAGTGTGGACATACACGAATCTAATTAAACTGTTTGAGCTAGAGCTTGCTAAGGCACGTGACAAGTCACCCTGGAAAAGAAGACACAAACCCAAAAGCTGGTGGGATGAGGAAGTTAAGAGAGCCATAGCAATACGTCAGGAAGCATCTAGGGAACACGGACATGCTAAGCAGCGGGGTGAACCGACAGATGATGCTGAAAGAAAATGGGAAATCTTTCCAAGCTGTAGAAGGAATGCATCCCTTCAGATCAATGAAAAGATTAGAAGAAAGGGAGCCCAGTGGCTGGCAGAAGTACATAAAAAAGATATAAAGGACGCTGCGAAATTCCGGAACAATCTAAACTCTCTAAGAAATGAGACGAGCCTGGAGCAGAGGTTTATAACTACAGCTCAAGGTGCTAGGATAGAAGGGGACGAACCGATTGAATATATAGGAACAAGGGTGAAAGAAAAATTTCAACAAAATGCTTTATGCTCCACATAAGACAAGGATGAATCAAGTGGCGCAATGGTTTCATTTTCACAACAAGAGCGGGAAAGGGCTGAGAAAAGGGTTCCTAGTAGTGCATCAACTGGCCCAGATGGCATTCCAATTATGCTGATAAAGACATTAGGTCCGAAGTCTAAGCAGGCTTTGAGAGAGGCAGTGAGCAAAATAGTAACCGATGGAGAAGTTCCCGATGGATGGAAACTTAGCAGGATATCAGGATGAGCATGATTTATAAAGGAAAGAGGGACAAAGCTGACATAAACAACTACCGTCCTATAACAGTGACATCAGTGGTCTTCAGGCTGGCGATGCAGATTATAAAGGAAAGACTGCAGGCATGGATAGAAGATGAGGGCGTGCTGGGGGAACTGCAGAATGGGTTTCGGAAACACAGGAGGTTGGAAGACAATCTGTTCTCACTGACGCAGTGCATCAAAATAGCAGAAAAAGAACACAGGCCCCTGTGGCTAGCATTTTTGGATATCAAGGGAGCGTACGATAGCGTGGTTCAAGAGGAACACTAGGCGTGGAAGATGTAGTCACTAATCTTTTAAAGGATATCTATAAAAGTAACAATGTAATTATAAAGTAGGAAAAACAGGTATCCACGCCTGCAGAGGTAAAACGGGGGCTTAGGCAGGGGTGTCCCCTGTCACCCTTATTATTCATGATGTACCTACAAGGATTACAGGCCAAATTAGAGAGAAGTGGACTGGGCTTCAACATATCTGTCGTCAAACAAGGAAACCTCATTGAACAGGCGCTACCAGCATTGATGTACGCAGATGATATAGTGTTTATGGCCGACAACAAGAAAAATTTGCAGAGATTGGTGGACATCTGCGGTAATGAGGGAGATATGTTAGATTTCAGATTCAGTAAGGAAAAATCAGCAGTATTGATTTTTAATGACAATGAAGGTAGTAAGCTTTGAATACAGGAGGTCACGCTAGAAATAACAGATAAATACAAGTATCTGGGCGTATGGATAAGCAATGGCACGGAGTACCTAAGGGTACAAGAAATATACGTGATGAGTCAGGGTAACAGGAATGCAGCAGTGATGCAAAATAGCGCACTATGGAATTACAATAGGTATGATGTTGTTAGAGGAATATAGAAAGGGGTCATGATTCCTGAGCTGACGTTCGGCAATGCGGTCTTGTGCATGAGATCAGAAGTTCAAGCAAGATTTGAAATTAAGCAACGTGGAATAGGTAGGATTGCCTTAGAAGCTGAGCTCACGGGAATACACCAAATCAGGGAGTACAAGGCGATATGGGATGGACATCATTTGAGGGCAGGGAATCTAGCAGCAAGATAACATTTGAAAAGCGATTGAGAGAAATGGGGGAGGGGCGTTGGGCTAGGAAGGTATTCAGCTACTTGTACATGAAGAATGTTGATACAAAATGGAGGAAGCGAACCAGAAAATTGACGGGTAAATACTTAGAAAACAGCAGGGGGCCAAACCAAAAAGAACTATCGCTTAAAAAGAGGGTGAAGGAAACGTAGGCTGACATGTGGAGAATTGGCATGATTAAGAAGTCTGCACTACAGATCTATCGAACTTTTAAGCAGGATATTGCCAAGGGAAAGATCTATGATAATACCCGGGGTAGTTCTCTACTGTTTGAGGCCAGGACGGGAGTATTGCGAACCAAGACATATCGAGCCAAATACGAATGGGTAGACACGGTATGCAGTGCATGTGGAAAGGAGGAAACTGCCGAACACTTGATGATGGTCTGTAAAGGGCTTCACCTTATAGTTCAGGATGATGGCACAGAGTTTTTCAAACCACTGGGGTTTAGGGACAGGGAGGGCAAAATTGACTTTAAGCGGGTAGAATTAACTAGAAGGAGGTTATCTGATTGGTGGCTAAAGTCAAGGCACGAGCGAAAATTAAACCCTTCACTGCAAAGTACGAATCCTCAACCTCACTATCTAAGGGAAAAAAAAGTATAGTTTTAGTTCATAAAGTATTACGGATTGGTGGCGCTAGCCACCGCCCGTTCTAAAGGGTACATCCATATTCATCCATCCATTTGTTCAACGACCATGAGAATGATGGGTAGACAGTCAGTGTAGACAGTACACACATTTGCCTAGTCCTCGTACTAGCGGGCGGCGAATCGTACTTGCGGCTTTGTTTATTGCTGTGTTTCGATTTTGTTTTGAAAGAAAGAACATACCCTTCTGAACTTAGTGACTTGATTCGAAATAGTAAGCCTAAAAGAATAAGGTTGTGAAGCGCAAACGGTGAACATTTGCTAATTTATGTTTTCGTGAAAAAACAGCTCCAAGCCACACGAACACACACGGAGCCAGAAACTGGCCAGAAGTACGAAGATTACACAAATGTGTGTATTACCCATCATTCCCATGCTCGCTGAAGCGCCGTGCATTGCAGCTCCCGTAGACACTAGCGCCAGTTTCCTCTAGTGTATATTGGGAAACTCCATGCCCAGCACAACACAAATGTGTTCAGCTCGCGATCGCGTACAGCTCATCTCACACACGCACGCATGCACACACGCCGAGAGAACCTGAGGTTGCCTGACCCACTGTAACCAAATGCCACAGCACGCCACACGCGAAAAAAATATGCCCAGAGAACCAGATTTAACTCTGCAGAGAACCTCAGGTTGCCTACCACTCTCCAAATGCCATAGCTTTGTACGGATCCAAGCCAAATTGGGTGAAAATGGCGTTTGCGCTATTTTTACCGGGTCGTACCAGTCACCGCCCAAGGAGGATTAAACAATTGCTGGAGTCGAAATGATTGCGTAGAAGTGAAGCCGTTCCTCTGGCAAGATGTCGGTGTTGGCGGCCATCTTACTAGGGGCATAATCATGTATCACCGTTCAGCGACCCGGCGCTTCAGCTGTATCTTCAGCGGCCCTGCGCGTCGAGATACGCTGCTTACGCAACTCGTCGTACTCTTACAGAGCTGGACAACGTCGGTGACAGTCTGTTGGTTCCTAGCGACGAGCACCTGGAAGGTATCGTCGTCAACTCCTTTGATTATGTGCTTGCTTTTCTCGTGTTCAGTTAGAGATGCATCGACGCGCTTGCAAAGAGACAAGACATCTTCGATGTAGCTTGTAAAGGTCTCGTCCCTGCGCTGGACTCGTCTACGTAGACACTGTTCCGCGCGAAGCCGGTGCATGGCGGGACGACCGAAGACCACGGTGATGGTGGTTTGAAGGCGGACCAGTTGGTGATTTCGCCTTCATTGTTCTTGAACCAGATGCTGGCCACATCAGCGAGGCAAAAGCACACGTTCGTGAGCTTTTGCCTCACTGGTCGCAGGCGTTCCATTTGTTGGAAGCGCTTACGATTTCGTACTCGATGAGCCAGTCCTCGACGTCTTGCTCGTCGTTGCCGCGAAAAATTGGGGGGTCACGTTGCTGAGGCACACCAGTACAGAAGACTGTCGTTGGTAGGACAGCTTGAGAAGGGCCAGGAGCAGTCATGGAGAACGGTGAGGGTAGCGTCCGATTGCGAAGTTCCAGGTTGATGGGAACCCCGGCTCCTCTCCCATTTGAAATAGAGGTGTTGTACATCGAGAAAGGTTCAGACGCAGCTTGGCGAAAGATGCTTTATGAGGCAGGTCTGGCTACCGGCGAGTGGCGTGCGCGAGCTACTACTACTACCACCGATCCTCATCGTCTTAAGTAATAGCAGAGCGTCCGTTATTCAGATTCATTACAATATATATATATATATATATATATATATATATATATATATATATATATATATATATATATATATATATATTATGAGACCACGTCCAGTACGGCAGTAACGAGGTTATCTTTTTAATTCAGAAGCACGAGCCAGAACGCCAGCCCGCGGGACATACGATGATGATCACTACAATGGTGTAGTCATACAGATGAAGATGAAGTACATAGTCAGCGCTCACACTATTTTCCCCCTTCGCGAAAAAGGGCAGCAAGTTAGAAAGGGTTAGCACGCCGAATATATCGTTTCTGTCGAGAGACATGGGCGATCTCGGTGTGGCGGCGACGGCGATAAGGAGCCGCGTTGACAGGAGCACCGTGATAGTTGACTTCACATGTTCGTTCCAGGACGGTGTATGGACCGAGATATCACTGAAGGAATTTTTCGCAGAGCCCAGGTGCACGAACAGATGTCCACAATAGGACTTCGTCGCCTGGGCGGAACACAACAACTCGACGCTTTGCATCAATGTCAATTTTTCTCGTGTCCTGAATGGTAGCAGTGTTGGCGCGGGGGATTTCACGGCAGCGGGCGACGCGAGTGGCGAACTCTTCCGGGAGAGATGAAGATGGATTGCAAGATGTGGACAAAAAGGCTGTGTCTAAACAAAAGTCAGTACACGGCCATACACGAGAAAAAAAAAGGATGAAATTCGTCGTACGCTGTATGGCAGTATTATATGCGAACGTGACGACAGGAAGTATAGTGTCCCAGTTTTTATGATCCGGTTGCACGTGCATAGAGATCATGTAGGACAAAGTTCGGTGAAAACGCTCAGTCAGACCATAAGTTTCTGGGTGATACACTGATGTGGTCTTGTGGATGGTGCTAGAGGCCTGGAGGACTTCAGCAAGGACATGTGAAAGAAATGTCTTGCCATGGTCACTAAGGAGCACACGCGGTGCGCCATGTCATAAAATAATGGCGCGAAGGAAAAAATCGGCTACTTCAGAGGTAGCACCAGACGAAAGAGCTGCCGTCTCCGCGTAGCGAGTAAGGTGGTCTACGGCAGTAACAATCCAACGGTGACCAGCTGGCGTAATCGGAAGAGGTCCGTATAAGTCTATGCCCACAAATTCAAAGGGAGTGAACGGGCACGGCAGTGGTTGCAATGGCCCCGCAGGAAGAGACGTGATACGTTTTTGGTGCTGGCATGACGCGCAGGAAGCGAAGTACTTGGCGACAGAAGTGGAGAGGCCAGGCCAAAAGCAGCGAGTCTTGAGGCGGTCGTAAGTCTTGTGGAACCTTAAGTGACCAGCTGTCGCATTGTCATGAAACGCTTGTAGAACTTCCAGACGAAGTGAACAAGGAATGACGGGAACCCTTTCGTTACCGAGAGGATGGTAAATTTGCCGACATAATGTTCCATCTTGAAGCTTGAAACGGGCAAGTTGTCGTCTTAGGCGGCTGTTTGGAGCACGCGATAAGCCAGTGAGCCGATCGATGATTGTGCGAAAGTAGGTATCGGCATGTTGGAGCGAGGCGAGATCTGTGGACGAAAGAAGGTCCGCCGAGGCAATTGTTTCGAATCAGCAGCCGTCTGTTTGGTCACTTTGGTGGGCGGTGACGAACAGATGGAAGGTGACACTTCGGCGCTTTGCGAGAGCGGGCAATGTGACAAAGCGTCGGCATCTTGGTGCTCTGGACCCGACCTATATGTGACGCTGTAGACATACTCTTGCAATCTAGTACCCAACGGCCAAAGCGTGCCGACAAACTTTTGAGAGACGATAACAAACACAGAGCATGATGGTCAGTCACTATTGTGAAATGCCAGCCGTATAAATAAGGGCGAAACTTTCGTACGGACCACATGATGGCGAGACATTCTTGCTCAGTGATGCTGTAATTTCGCTCAGCAGGTGACAGAGTACGGCTCGCGTAGGCCACGACTTCTTCTTCGGAAGCGTGGTTCTGCTGAAGGACAGCACCGATGCCAAGTCCACTTGCGTCAGTGTGTAGCACAGTAGGTGCTGCAGGGTCGGAATGGCGAAGCATTGGCTGCGATGTGAGGCATCGCTTGAGGGTGTAGAAAGTGGCTTTGTAGTCATCCGACCAGACAAAGGGTGCGCTCGTGGTCAGAAGTTTGTTCAGAGGACCCACAATAGTAGCGAAATCCCGTATAAAGCGGCGGAAATACGACGCCAAGCCAAGGAAGCTGCGGAGGTTTTTGGGTGTGGTGTGTGTAGGAAAGTGCAGTACCGCGGCAACCTTGTCGGGATCGGGCTCAACGCCATGTTTACTGACGACGCGACCTAACACCTTGATGCTGTGACTGGCAAACCGACACTTCTTAGTGTTGAGCTGGAGAGCGACCTTAGCTAAATACGTGAGGACTTCGTTTAGCCGTTCCAGGTGCTGTGAGAAGCTGGACGAAAAGATGACAATGTCGTCCAGGTAGCAAAGGCAGGTCTTCCATTTTAATCCCCGCAGTACCGTGTCTATCATCCATTCGAATGTGGCTGGGGCATTGCACAGGCCGAAAGGCATCGCATTGAATTCAAGGAGCCCATCTGGCGTAGCAAACGCAGTCTTCTCTTTATCAGACTCGTGCATTGGAATCTGCCAATAACCAAAGCGCAAGTCGAGACTTGAAAAGTACTCAGTACCTTGTAATGTATCAAGAGCGTCGTCAATGCGAGGCATTGGGTAGACGTCCTTACGAGTAATTTTGTTGAGTGATCTGTAATCAATGGAAAACCGTACCGAGCCATCCTTTTTTTTACTAGTACGACAGGAAAAGACCATGCGCTTGTCGAAGGCCTGATGACGTTGCGCGCGAGCATGTCATTGACTTGTTCTTCTATAAGCTTGCGTTCAGAAGCCGACACACGGTAATGGTGGCGGCGAATGACACGGGATCCGTCGGTGTCGATACGATGGGCGGCCACTGTTGTTTGACCCAGACCTTCGGAACAAACGTCAAAGCAAGTTTTGTGCTTCATTAATAACGCTCGCAAGGCATCAGTTTGCGTTGGGTGGAGATGTTCACACAAAGTGACCTTGAGAGCAGGAGATGCATCTTCCGCTGGTATACACATTGAGAATGACGAAGCAGATGAACCAGTGACGACACAAACCGGTGCTTCTTCGGTAATGCTGGCAACAGTGGTCCCCTTTGGCAGAAGAAGTGGTTCTGGCGTCGTGTTGCAGGCTGTGATGCTTGCATAACCACGGGAGAACCACACTAAACATGATGCGATGGTGATCCCTCGAAAAATGCAGCGCTGGCAATGAACAACCACAGCGTCACCGTGCCCCGCCGCGGTGGTCTAGTGGCTAAGGTACTCGGTTGCTGACCCGCAGGTCGCGGGTTCAAATCCCGGCTGCGGCTGCTGCATTTCCGATGGAGGCGGAAATGTTGTATAGCCCGTGTACTCAGATTTGGGTGCACGTTAAAGAACCCCAGGTGGTCAAAATTTCCGGAGCCCTCCACTACGGCGTCTCTCATAATCATATGATGGTTTTGGGACGTTAAACCCCACAAGTCTAATCTAAACCTAACAGCGTCACTGTCTATAATGTCTCGTGACTTGATCGTAAGGACACGTTCTCGTCCGGGAGGCAGGAGGAAATCCGCAGCTGTCACAAGGTTGGGCGACGAAAGGTCAGCACCAGAAGAAAGCTGATCAGTGTCCGTAATACGAATCAGGAGCCGACCACATGAAATTACAGCAGACGCCGCTGACAAGAAGTCCCAGCCTAAGATTATCTGATGAGCGCACGAAGACAGATGTGATTACGGATTCTATCGATGAGAACACGAGCAGTGCACAACCCGGTTGGGCAAATTGGACTGTCATTAGCGCCGCATAACATATGACCGGCATAAGGAGTTTGCACTTTACGCAGACGAAAACACAATTCAAGATCAATTACCGAAATTGCGGCTCCAGTGCCTATAAGGGCATCAACAAAAACACCGTCCACACAAACAGGCAGTAAATTAGCTGGACGAGACGGAGGAGTTGTAACGTTCCGACAACAAGCAGTTCCCCTCCAAAAACTGCACCTTCTAGTTTTCCGAGTCCAGAGAGATCGGCGCGGGACGCAGAGGTGATGACGTACGCCGAAACGGTGACGGAGAACGGCGGCGTGATGAACGAGAAGGATGAGGCCCAGCTTGAGACCGTGGAGGGGAGGGCGACAGACGGGAAGTGGACGGAAACGGTGCGGGATCGTATTCATCGGGTCTCGGGGCAAAGTCTCTCTCGTAAGCTGGGTAACCACGTCGTTCATCCTGCTGACGGTGGCGGCAGAAACGGGATATATGACCCCTTATGCCACAGTAGAAGCAGATGAAGCGCGGAGGACGCCATGTAGAATAGTGGTGTGGCCTTGACACTTGCGTTGTCATCGCAGCCACATGGTCGCATCCGACGTCCGCAGGAACGGTTGGAACTGGTACAGGGGCCCGCGATGCAACTTCTGCGTACGAAGGCACTGGGAAGCGCACAGGAGACGGGGCATGTGCAGCGCTTGTCATTGATGCCAGTTCGTCCTTGATTATCTCACGCAGGTTGGGAGGAGGTGTGCGGACAGACACAATGATTGCGTTGCCTGGAATAAGGCCGTGGAGTTCTTCTCGGAAAATTGTGCAGATAAGGGCCTGCAATTCATGCTCCCCGGTAAAGCGAGCGTCGCAGGAGGCGTGTGGAAGGCGCATGGAATGAAGCGCGTCCAGGCGTTGGCGTGTAGTGATGACGTCCCGGACGGTAGTTGGATTCTGGATCACGAGAGCATTGAAGGCGACAGAGTTGATACCTTTCAGTAGATGTCGGATGCGAACGGCCTCCGTCATGTCATTTTGTGCTCGGTGACAGAGAGCCAGAATATCTTCAATGTAGAACGTATACGATTCGTCGTCCCCCTAGATGCGGGTTGCGACCTTGTATTTCGCTACCGCAGAGCTGCCTGCAGATGTGCCAAATACCTGACGGAGATGCCCCGCGAGAGCCGACCAATTGGAGAAGTCGCTCTCATGGTTGTAATACCAGGTTTCAGCAACGCAATCGAGGTAAAAAGGAACGTAGCGTAGCGCAGTTTGTGCGCTTCGTCCCAATATTTACAAACGCTGGTTTGATCATGACTGTCCAGCCATTCTTTGTTGCGAGGGCCGGAAAATACCGGAGGGTCTCGGTGAGAGGTACTCACGGTGTAGTGAAACCTAAGTGGCTGAGAAAAAGCGGTTGCAGCAGCGGACGCGTTGGGTTCTGCCATCGCTGTTGCTTGCGGGCACAACCGTCGACCAGACCGGAGCTCCAGGGGTGACGGGTAGAGCAGGAGGACGTGGGAACCAAAGCTAGCTCCACCACTTATGAGACCACGTCCAGTACGGCCGTAACCAGGTTATCTTTTTAATCCAGACGCACGAGCCAGTGAGCCAGCCCGCGTGACATACGATGATGATCACTACAATGGTTTGGTCATATATATATATATATATATATATATATATATATATATATATATATATATATATATATATATATATATATATATATATATATATATATATATATATATATATATATATTGTAAGGCAACGTTTCTGCTGCGGACACTTCTTTTACTTGCCGAGCGTCTGCCCCACAACACAGGTCAGACTGATGATGATGAGTATGTACATATGACAAGATGACGTGCATGAATAATGCTCACACTTATTTCCCCCCCCCCCCCCCACGCTTGAGCGGCCAGCCCGGACGCGTCTTAGACGGAAATGGAACGTCGAACGAATGGCTTCGGACGCGATACGTGGACAATCTCCGAACCACGACAGCGACGATCCGAAGAAAGGACGCTGGGAGTGTCATGGTAGTTCACTGGTGACGTTTGTTCGTTGATTGTATAGGGTCCAATGAAGCGTGACTGAAATTTATTGCACAATCCTGAAGTACGATTGGGCGTCCAAAGCAATACATCCCCCGGAGTGAAGGAGACGTCGCGATGAGAGCCGTCGTAGCGTTGCTTGCGATCTTGCTGATTGGCTTCTGTATTAAGGCGAGCCCGTTGCCGACATTCCTCGAGCCTTGTGACGAACTGCTCTGATACGGTTGCCGAGGCGTCGGTTGGCACATTTAGGAAAGAGACGTCGATGGTTAATGTCGGTGTACGGCCGTACACGAGGTAGAAAAGCGAGTAGCCAGTAGTTCTTTGAACAGCGGTGTTATGGGCGAATGTCACAAAAGGCAAAATCGTATCCCAGTTGTCGTGGTTTGGTGCGATGTACATCAATAGCATGTCTGTTAGTGTCCGATGAAATCTCTCTGTCAGCCCATTAGTTTGGGGGTGGTAGGCTGACGTCGTCTTGTGTACTGTACCACACGTTGTGAGCAGGGTTTCGATTATGGTGGACAGGAACGTTTTGCCGCGATCACTCAAGAGGACGCGAGATGCACCGTGACGCAATACAATGGCGTTGAGAAAGAAGTCTGCGACATGTGAAGCAGAACTTGTGCGTAGTGCAGCAGTCTCTGCGTACCGTGTCAGATGATCGACAGCAGTCACAATCCAACGATTACCTGATGGCGTGATGGGGAGAGGTCCTAATAGGTCTATGCCAACGATGGCAAAAGGTGTCTCGGGACACGGGGTGGGTTGCAGAAGGCTAGCTGGAGACGAAGTTGGTCCCTTCCGCCGTTGACACAGATGGCAAGATGCAACGTACTTGGCCACAAAAGTAGAGATGCCAGGCCAGAAGAAACGTTTCCTGATGCGGCTTTGTGTTTTGTGAAATCCCAAGTGACCTGCACATGGATCGTCGTGAAAGGCTTCGAGAACTTGGTGACGTAGAGAACGGCGCATAGATGACGGGGAACGTCGGCGCGAGGAGCGGAAGGTACTGGCTGCATCGAAGTGCTGTGGGGATGGTGGGCGGCGTTGGTACAGTTGGTATGGGTAGCGATGTTGTGGAGAAGGGGCAAACTCATCCCTCTCGTAGTCACCATAGCCCCACCTTTCGTCTTGTTGACGTCGACGACAGAACCGTAAGATGTGGCCACGTATTCCGCAATAATAGCAAATCGGTCGAGATGGACGCCAGGCATGGAAAGAAGGAGGTGGTGCCCTTAGGGCGAGGGCATTTAGGGAGGGCTGCGTAGTTGACACGTACTGCAGTGATTGCTGAGAAGGTGACGCTGCAACCACCTGAGCGTATGTCAGCGTTGGAGTGGTATGCGAGCTCGGAACTTGCTCACACGTCATGGATGCCAGTTCCTCCCCGACGATGTTGCGGAGGCTGCCCGCAGAAGGTGTTATGCGGAGCTCACAAGGCGACGAGGTGGCCTGGAATTGCAGCTCCTCACGGATCAAGGACCATATCAACGCACGGAGCTCATTGTCATGCGTTGGCCTGAGATTTCCTGTGCCAGGTTATAAACGTATAAGTTGAAGGTCGTTGAGTCGCTGACACGTACTGATGATATCCGCGACCGTGGTGGGGTTCTTTGCCACCAAAGCGTTAAATGCGACTGCGCCTATGCCCTTGAGCAGGTGGCGAACGCGGTCATGTTCCGCCATCGAGCTGTCGACGCGACGGCATAGGGCGAGGACCTCTTCAATGTACGAAGTATAGGACTCGCCGGAGTGCTGGACACGTTCAGCAAGCTTCCGTTTGGCGATGTCTGCACGTACAGAAGGGTTAGAAAATATCTGACGGAGCTGCTGCTTAAAGATAGGCCAGTCGGGGAAATCCAGCTGATGGTTGAGAAACCATGTCTTAGCGACCCCCGTCAGATAGAACGGTACGCGGGACAGCTTTACAGAATCATGTCAATAGTTAAGCGCACTCACATGGTCGTACTCATCCAACCAGTCTTCAACGTCTCCACCACGAAGGCCAGCGAACATCGGGGGATCTTTTTGAGGGGTGGTGATAGTCCATGAAGGCATGCCCAGGGGTGTAGGCGGGGTGGATGGAGCCGTGTTGTTGTTGTGCTCGTCTTGCGACATGACCGTGGGCTGACTGCGCAAACGGCGACCCGACCGGAGTTCCAGGAATGGTTGGTAGTCGAAGATAACGAAAAAGCGCTGCAGGGAGGGTACCAGGGGACCGGAAAGCACTCTCAACCACTTGCAAGGCAACGTTTTTGCTGCGGACAATTCTTTTACTTGCCGAGCGTCTGCCCCACAACATAGGTCAGACTGATGATGATGAGTATGTACATATTGCCACATTGAATATGCAGCACCAAGAAAACAACGACGAACATGCGCAGAGAGAGAAGAAGACGAGGTTCTCTTCCGATCAGTTTGCCAGTGTTCTGGTACAACTAAAGTGAGTTTCCTGTATTCGGCGGCTGCTGTTTCTGCATTGTGACACTGGTGGAGGTGCTGGGTACATGTTCGGGACGCCTGACAACAGCCCCGCATCTAGTCCAAAAAGACTTCCGCGCATCGACACCCCCGTTCACCGCAGCAGCCGGCGCCTGTTAGGCCTCAGCCCGGAGTTTGGTCCATTGCCGGAAAGCGCGACTGTGCCAGAAAGCATCACGGCACCTGGAAGCACTGGCCCCAACATGTCCAGCCCAAGCACGACACAGGTGACTGTTTTGAACCCTCGACTTCCGCCTGACTTCCACGGAAACGCATATGAGGATGCACATGACTGGCTCGAGGAATTTGAGCACACAGCGAATGTTAACGGGTGGAACATCACCCAGAAATTGGGCTACGTTTATTTTCCGCTTCAAGACGGAGCCCGAACATGGTTCATGAATCGCGTGTGGTCGTCTTGGGACGAGTTCCGGCAGAAGTTCCTCGACACGTTCGCGAGCACTGAAAGACGAGAAACCGCACAGCGTCTCCTCGAGTCACGGATTCAGAAACCAAATGAATCCGTTACGATGTTTGTTGAGGACATGGCGCGGCTATTTCGTCCAGCAGATCCTAATATGCCCGAAGCCAAAAAGGTTAGCCACCTCATGCGGGGCGTTAAGGAGCAGCTCTTCGCTGGTCTCGTACGAAACCCTCCTACAAGTGTGGATGAATTCTCTAAGGAGGCGACATCTATCGAACGCGCACTGCATCTACGTTATCGCCAGTATGACCGCCCAACCCACAGTGCACCAATCAGCGTGGCAGCCACGACCACAGCAACAACACCCGACAGAGGTTCTTTGCGCCAACTAATACCAGAAATCGTACAAGAAGAGGTCAAAAAGCTCGTCGCCAAAGCGAATGACTGCGCGATTGCCTCAGTAACGGAAGTTGTACGCCAGGAGATCAGGCAAGCGCTCTCGGTTCCTGAGCCGAACACGAGCACTCCCAGGGCAAGCTATGCAGAAGTAGTCCGCCGACAGCCAGCGAACGTGCCGACACCACATCAGTACCACCAGCAACATCCGCCGACAGCGCCTTGGTACTACAGAGAAACTTCGACGCCGAGGCGGCCACCACTTCGCAAAACTGACATCTGGTGTACCCCTGATCATAGGCCCCTGTGCTTTCACTGGGGGGAAGCAGGCCACATCGTCCGGTATTGCCCGTATCGCGCTGCAGGGTACCAAGGGTTTTCTTCCACTATTCCTCGGCACCATTTCAACGGAACACCTGACGTCGACACGAGTGTCATGACCCCGCGGGACGTTCCTCCTGGGTTCCGGTCACGCTCACCCTCTCCTGGGCGTTATTCTCCATCCTCTAGATGGAGCACCACTGACATGCCAAGAGGGAGATCTCCTAGTCCACGCCGGGGAAACTAAAAGCAGCGACCTCAGGGGGGAAGGTTGCGAATCGTCGAAGTGCTGAAAATCCCCCAATACTGCCGAGCGAAGAGAGACACATTTTCAATGAATCGACAAAAGATGGGGTTGTTACTGCCGAAGTTGCAATTACGATTGACGGACATGACGTCATGGCATTGGTCGACACTGGCGCGGACTTCTCAATAGTGAGTGAGAGTCTGGCAGACACGCTCAGGAAGGTTAAAATGGAATGGACAGGACCGCAGATTAGAGGAGCTGGAGGGCAGCTACTCACACCTACCGGAAAGTGTACCGCAAGAATGAAGATAGGGGATGCATCCTTCGTCGCACCTTTTGTTATTCTTTCTGAGAGTTGCAAACAGGCAGTCTTGGGGATGGATTTTTTGTGTGAATATGGCGCCATCATCAATATTCCGGACGGTGTACTGACCTTTTCAGCGGATCAAAGCGCAGCGCTACACCGAAAATCCTTGCGAGTCATTGACGATGTCACCGTACCTCCGTTATCGTGCCTCCTTGTTTCAGTCACGTGCAGCGAGCAGAATACTAAAGAAGGAATCGATGAACAAGTATTGACGCTTCTACTCTCTCATGGTGTTGCAATTGTCAGAAGTGTCGTCAATGTTGTGTGCGGTGAAGCAGAGGTTCTGTTGACGAATTTTACCAACGAGCGACGACACATTACACAAGGCACTACAGTTGCCTACTTCGACGAGATCACCAAAATCCGCGAGTGCTGTGTAGTACAACAGGACGAGCCGCAAGCCACGTCAGCCCCACCACCTATTGACGGAAGCACGGATTTGTCACCAGCGCAGAGACAGCGTCTAGTAGATCTTCACCAGTTCAAAGACTGTTTTTCATCGACCTCAAGGGTCAGTCAAACGCCACTGACGAAGAATCGGATAATAACGGAGGAGACGGCAAGGCCAATACGACAGAACCCATACCGCGTAGCACCGAAAGAGCGTGAAGCAATCCAGGAACAAGTGGAAAAAATGCTCGAAGATGACGTCATCCAGCCGTCAAGAAGTCCTTGGGCATCGCCGGTAGTGCTGGTTAAAAAGAAAGACGGAAGCTTGTGATTTTGTGTCGACTACCGCAAGCTGAACTGTGTGACAAAGAAAGACGTATACCCATTACCGCGCATCGATGATTCACTCGACAGGCTGGGGTATGCACGCTATTTTCGTCAATGGACCTCAAAAGTGGGTATTGGCAAATTGAGGTCGACGAGCGAGATAGAGAAAAAACGGCTTTTGTAACGCCTGACGGAGTTTATGAATTTAAAGTCTTGCCATTCGGATTGTGCTCAGCCCCCGCAACATTTCAGAGACTGATGGATACCGTTTTGTCAGGCCTTAAGTGGCAGACATGTCTGGTCTATCTGGACGTCGTCATTGTTTTTTTCTAAAACATTTGAGGAACACCTGAGCAGGCTGCTATCGGTATTCAGGGCAATAAGGTCTGCCAGCCTGTCACTGAAACCCGAGAAGTGTCATTTCGCTTTCAAGGAGCTCCAATTTTCAGGCCATGTGGTGAGCCATGAAGGTGTTCGACCTGATCCCGATAAGATTGCGGCCGTCAGAAAATTTCCGGTGCCAAAAGACAAGAAAGCAGTCAGGCGTTTCCTTGGCCTATGCGCATACTACCGAAGGTTTATTGCCAATTTCTCCCACATAGCCTCGCCGTTAACACGACTCACAAGACGTTTCGTTCGCATGGGGCGACGATCAACAGGTGGCATTTGACGATCTCCGATAACGCCTGCAGACTCCACCTGTGCTTCCTCACTTTGATGAGGATGCTCCTACCATGGTCCACACAGATTCCAGCAACGTGGGTTTAGGCGCTGTACTCGTCCAGTGGCAAGACTCAGCCGAGCGTGTGATCGCATATGCTAGTAGGACGCTTTCCCGCGCCGAGTCTAACTACTCCACAACGGAAAAAGAGTGTCTTGCTGTCGTATGGGTGGTTATGAAGTTTCGTCCGTACCTCTATGGTCGTTCCTTCCACGTAGTCAGCGACCATCATTCCCTCTGCTGGCTGACCAACTTGAAAAACCCGTCTGGTCGGCTCGCACGGGGGAGCATACGCCTTCAAGAGTTTGATATGACGGTCGTGTATAAGTCCGGACGGAAGCACGCCGACGCCGATTGCTTATCAAGGTCACCTATAAAGCGCGACGATGACACAGAAGATGACAGCATGGCGTTTGTAGGAGTCGTCGACACCACTACGATTTCGTGCAAACAGAAAGAAGACAGTGAGTTGCTTCCCCTTATTGAATTTTTGAATGGCCGGACAACAACCGTTCCTAGAAGATTTGCAAGGAGCCTGCCATCATTCTGCTTACGTAGTGGTGTTCTCTATAAGAAGAACGTTTCTCCCAGAGGAAGCACCCACCTACATGTTGTTCCGACGTCACTCCGTGAGGAGATACTTTGTGCTTACCACGATGAGCCAACGTCTGGTCATCTCGGATACACACGCACATTGGCCAGAATCCAACAGAAGTACTACTGGCCAAGACTTCCAGCTATTGTGAAGCATTACGTGCGCACGTGCCTCAATTGCCAACGACGAAAATCGCCACCGTTAAAACCAGCTGGACTATTGCAACCAATTCAAGTGCCCACGGTACCTTTTGCCCAAACGGAATGGATCTCCTTGGACCATATCCGACTTTCCATGCTGGCAACAAGTGGGTAATAGTCGCCACTGATTATCTTACGTGCTACGCGGAAACAAAGGCATTGTCAGGTGGCACCGCCGTTGAAACCGCACGATTCTTCATAGAAAATATTGTCCTGAGGCACGGTGCTCCGACAATCATATTAACAGATCGAGGTGCCGCTTTCACGGCCACGCTCCTGAAGACAGTGCTTGAGCTCAGTGAAACAGCCCATCGGAAAACCACTTCCTATCATCCACAAACCAATGGCTTAACAGAACGCTTCAACAAGACTATTGCCGACATGTTGAGTATGTACGTCCACGTGGATCACAAGAACTGGGACGACATTCTACCATGCATCACGTTCGCCTATAATACAGCGCAGCAAGAAACTACACGAAGAACGCCATTCAGTCTCCTTCATGGCCGTGAAGTGACGACGATGCTTGACGCCATGTTACTGCACGACTGCAATGACATCGATTTGGACGCTGTATCTTTTACCCAACGAGCAGAAGAAGCGAGGCAGCTTGCGCGCATCCGAATCACGCAGCAGCAAAATTACAACGCCCAACGTTATAATCTGCGACACCGACATGTCATCTATCGGGCCGGCGACAAAGTCTGGGTATGGAGTCCTATCCGCCGCCGGGGACTGTCTGAAAATTTGCTGAAGAAGTATTTTGGCCCATACACAGTTTTACAACGCCTGAGTGGCGTTAATTACGTGGTCGTTCCTGACCGCCCCTCGACAACTCGCCAGCAAAAACCAGAAATCGTGCACGTTGTGCGAATGAAGCCCTACTTTTCGGACTGATTTACACCATACATCTACTACACCGTCTTTTGTAGAAGAGCATCGGGACGCTGCTCTCTGGAGGGGGGAAAATGCCACATTGAATGTGCAGCACCAAGAGAACAACGAAGAACACGCGCAGAGAGAGAAGAAGACGAGGTTCTCTTCCGATCAGTTTGCCAGTGTTCTGGTACAATTAAAGTGAGTTTCCTGTATTCGATGGCTCCTGTTTCTGAATTGTGACAATGTGACAAGATGACGCGCATGAATATTGCTCACAATATATATATATATATATATATATATATATATATATATATATATATATATATATATATATATATATATATATATATATATATATATATATATATATATATATATATATATATATATATATATATATATATATATATATATAGTGGTAAAGCCTTTGAACAGTGGGTCATCCTATTCAGCGCCTTCTAGTGGGTCGCCCTTTTCTTAAGAAGAAGAGCAGCTCGTGCAGAGAGTCGATCCCCGCATTGACTGTCGCTGTCGTGAATCATCGCTGAGTGTCCGTCAATAAACCGCTTAACAATTCGGTGGAGAGTGCTGAGAGTGCTGTGCCCTTCAAACACCTTCGGTCAGCATTCGATGCCCTTGGAGCTTCGATCCCGTACCGTGCCTCCAACTATGTACCAAGACGCCGCCCAGCAAACGCTTCCTCCTACGTCGCCGCCATGTCCCGGTGTCCCCCGGATCCGCGACCCTCCTGTCTTCACCGGAGCGGATGGCACCGACGTCGAGGACTGGCTGGCCATGTACGAACGCGTGAGCATCCCCAACCATTGGGACGATCGAGGCAGGTAAACTCGGCAACCTGTTTTTCTATCTCGCGGGTGTGGCCGGCATGTGGTACAACAACCACGCATCTGATTTCCCGACATGGTCCGCTTTTAAAACCGCTGTCGTCGACGTGTTCGGCCGCCCTGCTGTTCGTAAGCTGCAAGCTGAACAGCGTTTACGTGAACGAGCCCAGCAGACCGGTGAGTCCTTCACAAGTTATATCGAGGACATCCTGGACTTGTGCAAGAAAGTCGACTTGTAGGGAACTATGCGAACGACGACGAAGCAGCATGAAACGGCAAGCCACAGCGTTGGTGCACGCGCGACCCGAGCTTGCGTTTGTTTTGTATTTTCGGCCTGTTGGCGTTCCTCGCTCTTCTGGCGTTCCTCGGCCTTCCAGTAGGTCTGTACGTGAATAAACTGCGTGACATCTGGTGGAGGTGTGTGGACTCCCGTACAAACCTGGAACTTCGCTCCCGTAAGCTTCCCCCTCTACGTGACACGAACATGACCACCGAGACGCCTGTCCAGGTGGGACCTTCGACCGTCCATGTCACTTGCGGTGCCGTGTATCCTCAACGAGACCCTCCTATCTTCACGGGCTCCACTGAGTCGGACGTCGAAGATTGGTTGGCGAGGTACGACAAAGTCGGCGCAAGTAACAAATGGGACGACCCAAGTAAGCTTGGCTACGTCACATTCTACCTTGCGGACACCGCGCAACTGTGGTTTAATAACCACGCAGCTTACATTACTACGTGGTCTGCATTCAAGACGGCTATTACGGACGTCTTTGGACGGCCGGCGGCACGCAAGCTTCAAGCCGAGCACCGTTTACGTCACCGTGCGCAGCAACCAGGCGAGACCTACACGGGCTACATTGAAGATGTGTTGCATCTATGCAACCGCATCAACTCTACCATGCCTGAGGAAGAAAAAATCAGGCACATATTGAAAGGCATTGACGACGGCGCCTTTCAGATGTTGCTCGCGAGAAATCCCCCCACCATTGCTGTCCTCGTTTCCCTCTGTCAAAGCTTCGATGAATTGCGTAGGCAGCGCGCAATTGCTCGTCAAGCCATCACGACGCCAGACACGCTCGCAAGCTTGCACCTAGCTGCCCATCCTACCGACCAGCAGCCGCTGCTTTCGACAATCAAGAACTTCGTCCGCGAAGAGGTAGCGCGCCAGCTGTCACTGCTGCCACTGACACATGAGCCCACGCAAGCTTTGGCACCGGACCTCCAACACGTCATTCGGACCCAAGTCGCTGAAGCCCTTCCGCCGGTGCATCAGCAACCACCAGTCACAACGCCTCTCACGTACGCCGCCGTCGCTGCTCGGCCTACGCAAAGGCGTATGCCGTATGCTCAACCTGCCACGCCACCCTATGTCGTGCCTACAACCCCAATTGCGGCGCCGTATCCCTACGCGAGATCTCCAGCTCCATTTTACCGTCGCTCAGACGCTTGGAGGACGCCAGATAATAGGCCCATCTGTTTCGCCTGTGGTATCGCTGGACACGTCGCCCGCCACTGTCGCCGAGATCCCCCTCCAGTCGACGCCGTGGGCCGGCCAATGGCGTCGTCGTCTAGGACGCCATCAAGGTACACCGCTGACGGTCCTCGACCCTACGCAAACCATCGTTCACCATCACCACGACGACGCTCCCTGTCACCTATGCGTCGCCGACCTGCTACGGAAGAGGGAAACTGATCGCTGCAGCTCCGGAGGCAACAGCTGCATACAATTCGAACTGCTTAAGGCCTCCATCTTTCTCGCCGCAAAACGTTATTGACGTCAATGTTGAGGGGACCGCCGCACAAGCGCTTATCGACACAGGGGCCGCCGTTTCCATAATATGTGAGCCCTTATGCCGCAAGTTGAAAAAGGTGACGACGCCTCTTTCGGGCCTGATGCTCCACACGGCCAACTCGCAGTGCATAGAACCTACAGCTGTGTGCACTGCACGTGTCATTATCCAAGGTGAACTTTATGCCATTGAATTTTTTGTGCTGGCATCCTGCTCCCACGAAGTCATTCTTGGATGGGACTTTCTTTCGCGTCATCGGGCCATCATAGATTGCTCACGTGCAGAAGTTGCCCTTACACCGCTGCCAACCTCTTGTTTTGTGGATTCTCTTCCTGAACCTTACAAACTTGTCGTTGTTGCAGACACGGAAATAGCACCGAGAACATCCGCCCTTGTAGCCCTGACCTGTACGGCCGCTCCTGCCGGAACTGTTTTGTTCACTCCGTCTGATGTATTTGCCCGCCGCCGTAGCCTACACCTGCCCTTTGCCGTACTCACCGTGGAATCCGGTGCTACCGCCATGCTCGTCGCGAACTCGCTATCGTCGCCAGTTACCTTACTTCGCGGAGAATGTTTGGGTAACATACAAGACGTTGACCTCTTGCGCCCTCTAGAGTTCGCCGAACACACACCTCACCTCCAGCTCAATGCTATGACGCCACCTGTGGCCACAGTGTCCGCTCCAGACTCATTCCAGCCCTCTGTTGCCGCTGAGCTATCGCCGACACAAAGAAGCGAACTCTTGTCCCTTCTTCGAGAGTTCCGTTCTGTCTTCGATTGCGCTCAACCATCTTTGGGTCGCACAGCGAACATCACGCACCACATTGACACCGGTACTCATGCTCCCTTACGCCAACGACCATATCGAGTTTCAGCGGAAGAGCGCCGTATTATCAACGAACAAGTCGACGATATGCTCAAGTGTGGTGTCATCCAGCCATCGCAGAGCCCTTGGTCGTCCCCTGTTGTACTTGTGCGCAAAAAGGATGGGTCTATCCGATTCTGTGTCGACTACCGCCGGCTCAATAAGATAACTCGAAAGGATGTGTACCCGTTGCCACGCATCGACGACGCTCTCGATTGCTTGCAAGGGGCAGAATATTTCTCCTCCTTAGATTTACGCTCAGGATATTGGCAAGTTCCAATGGCTGATCCTGACCGATCGAAAACTGCATTTGTAACACCTGATGGGCTGTATGAGTTTAACGTCATGCCGTTTGGACTCTGCAACGCCCCAGCTACCTTCGAACGGATGATGGACACCATCCTTCGCGGCTACAAGTGGAACACGTGCCTTTGCTACCTAGACGATATCGTCGTTTTTTCTCGCGACTTTTCCACTCACCTTGTTCGTCTTCGTGCTATTCTCACGTGTCTCACCTCTGCTGGCCTTCAACTTAACATCAAGAAGTGCCATTTTGCCGCACGTCAGCTCACCATACTGGGTCACGTCGTCTGCAAAGAGGGTGTTCTCCCGGATCCAGCGAAACTCCGCGCCGTGGCCGACTATCCGAAGCCCAATTCCATCAAGACGCTTCGAAGCTTTATCGGCCTGTGCTCATACTTTCGTCGATTTGTGCGCAACTTCTCTTCCATCATCGCGCCTCTTACCAACCTGTTGACAACTTCCAAAGGCATTTCTGCTTGGTCAAAAGAGTGCGACGAATCCTTCACCGCGCTTCGGCGGTTATTATTATCACCTCCAATTCTACGACATTTTGACCCTGATGCGCCTACGGAGGTCCACACCGACGCCAGTGGTGTCGGTCTTGGTGCTGTATTGGCTCAACGAAAACCAGGGCACCAAGAATACGTGGTCGCTTACGCGAGTCGAACCCTCAAGAAAGCCGAGTGTAATTATTCCGTCACGGAGAAAGAGTGCCTCGCAATTGTCTGGGCTTTGACGAAGTTCCGCCCATACCTTTATGGCCGCCCTTTCGAAGTCGTTACGGACCACCACGCTCTATGCTGGCTATCATCGCTCAAAGACCCGTCGGGGCGCCTTGGTCGTTGGGCGCTTCGCCTACAGGAATACGACATTCGTGTTGTATACCGATCCGGCCGCAAGCACTCCGACGCTGATGCGCTATCCCGCTCGCCGCTACCGGCTGACCCAGCCTCCTCGTCACCTTCTTCAGCTGTCATAACACCAATCGACTTCACGGACATGGCATCGGAACAACGCAAAGATGTGTGGATTTCCCAACTCCTCGCCTTTTTGACTGATCCGTTAGCTAATTTAGTGTCAAGAACTATCCGCCGTCAAGCCACACATTTCGCTATTCGAGACGACCTACTCTATCGGCGGAATTACACGTGTGAAGGTAGGAAGTGGCTGTTAGTGATACCCAGCCACATGCGCTCGGAAATCTGTACTGCTTTCCACAACGATCCGCAAAGCGCTCACGCTGGCGCTCTCAAAACGTACAACCGTCTACGTCAGCGGTACTACTGGCGCGGCATGTACACATTTGTCCGCAAGTACGTACGTGCTTGTACTGCATGCCAGCGACGTAAAGTCCCACCTCAACGCCCTGCCGGTACACTTCAGCCTCTGCCTTGTCCAGCGCGTCCGTTTGACCGCGTCGGTATCGACTTATACGGACCACTTCCCACGTCGTCTTCTGGAAATAGGTGGATAATTGTCGGCGTGGACCACCTCACGCGTTACGCGGAGACAGCAGCACTACCCGCAGCAACCGCGAGGGAAGTTGCGTTTTTCATCTTGCGCAACTTTGTTCTTCGCCATGGTGCTCCCCGCGAACTTTTGAGCGACCGGGGGCGTGTTTTCTTGTCTGACGCCATTCAAGCGTTGCTCGCTCAGTGCAACATGGTTCATCGCCTGACGACAGCATATCACCCGCAGACGAATGGCCTCACAGAACGATTTAATCGCACTCTCGGTGATATGTTGACGATGTACACAGCTTCAGACCAGACTAATTGGGACACTGTCCTTCCATTCGTCACGTATGCGTATAACACCGCTACGCACGCGACAACAGGATTCTCTCCTTTCTTTCTGTTGTACGGACGCGAACCATCGTGCACGCTGGACACTATCCTCCCATACACGCCCGACTCCTCTGAGTACACTGCAATTTCTGATGTTGCCAGGTACGCAGAAGATTGCAGACGATTGGCCCGTTCTCTGACAACCGAGGACCAAGGCCACCAGAAGCTACGGCTTGACACCGGCCGACATCTCTATACTTTCACGACTGGTGCTCTCGTTTGGCTCTGGGTTCCACCGAGCACTCCTGGCCTTTCGTCGAAATTACTGGCACGATACCACGGGCCCTACCGCATTCTCGCCCGTACGTCACCCGTCAATTATGAGATTGAGCCATTGACACAGTCTCATGACTTACGCCGCCGTGGCCGAGAAATTGTGCATGTGAGTCGCCTGAAGCCGTATTACGACCCCGCTATAGTGACTACGCCTTAAGTCGCCAGGTTGGCTACGCTATTCACCGGGGGCCAATGTAGGGAACTATGCGAACGACGACGAAGCAGCATGAAACGGCAAGCCACAGCGTTGGTGCACGCGCGACCCGAGCTTGCGTTTGTTTTGTATTTTCAGCCTGTTGGCGTTCCTCGCTCTTCTGGCGTTCCTCGGCCTTCCAGTAGGTCTGTACGTGAATAAACTGCGTGACAACCTGAACATGTCAGAGGCTGACAAAATCACGCATGTTCTAAAAGGCATCGCCGATGATGCCTTCACCATGCTCCTGGCAAAGAACCCCCGCACTGTGGCAGAAGTCATCATGTTATGCCAAAGTTACGACGAGCTGCGGCGGCAGCGCTTGATGACCCGTCGCCCGCCACCACGTGATGCTGATCTCTCGGCCTTGTCAGCAGTTCCAGACCACGCAACCTTGCCTGCCGAAATCAAGTCGTTCGTGCGTGAGGAAGTTGCCCGCCGGGTCTCTCTACTGGCTTTTGCTTCCCCACAACAAGCTCAACAGCCATCAAGTACACTTCTACCTCCGCTCCGCCGAGCCATTCAGCAGGAAATCGCGGAGGTCGTCCCTGATACCACCAGCCACCTCCTGCATCTGTGCCACTCAGCTACGCCCAAGTTGTTGCCATGCCGCCCCCACCGATTTCTGTCAGTGTTCCGCTAAATTACACCGACACCGTCGCGAGGCCCCAGGCCTTTGGAGAACCTGTCTCGCCTACATACGCCGGCGTCACCCACGTGCCCCGAATGCCGCCTACCATGCACTCATATCAGCAGCCGGCTCGCCAATCGCGTTCTGCAACATGGATGCGACCAGCAAACTAATGGCGCACTGCTGATAATCGCCCAATCTGCTTTGCTTGCGGTTGCGTCGGTCATGTGGCACGATATTGCAATCGTGTGCAGCAACCGCAGGTCGCCTCCAACTTTCCCAGCCAGTCAAGCCGCTCTTATGACCAACCGCCGCCTATGTCATCGTCGTCCCGCCCCGTTCCGTCTACCCGCCGTTCACCATCTCCACGACGTCGCTCACTGTCACCGATGCGGCCACGTACACTCGAGGGCGACCAGGAAAACTAGTCGTCGCAGTCCACGAGGCAAGGTCTGCGACGCTGTCGAACTGCGGAAGCCCTCAGGCAAGCCCGTCCAACGTGATAGACGTGCTTGTGGATGGCGTTCGTGCATCTGCCCTTGTAGATACTGGAGCCGCCGTATCCGTGATGGACGAAAAACTTTGCCGATTACTGCGCAAAGTGACCACGCCGCTTTGCGGGCTCTCCCTCCGTACAGCCAGCGCCCAAAGCATTCACCCTACAGCGATGTGCACAGCTCGCCTTATGATTCAGGACGTGATGTATGCGGTCGAATTCATCATAATTTCTTCATGCTCTCACGACGTCATCCTAGGATGGGATTTTCTCTCCCGCCCCGACGCCGTCATTCATTGCGCCCCAGCAGAAATAGAACTCGCGCCATTCTCTTCTTTGACGCCGGCCGACAGTCCAACCGCTGCAAGCAAGTTACTCGTCAGAGACGACACTCAAGTGCCTGCAAACTCGTCCGTTGCGGTGTCGCTCTACGTCGCAAGCCTTTCTGACACCGCTGCACTCCTCTCGCCATCTCATCGTGTTTTCATAAGAAAAGGCTTGCTGGTTCCTTTCGCGACCGTGCAACTCACTCACGGCAGCACCACTATTTTTGTTGTGAACTCATCTCCGTACAGCGTTACGTTGGTGCGAGGAGAATGTCTCGGCAGATTGGAACCCATCGAAGACGCGCAAGTTATGGATCAACCCGATGACATGCACTGCCCAAGTTCCTGTACGCTTGGTGCTGTTTCGACTTCTGCTTCATCATCCGATGATATATTCGGTCCCTGCATACCCGACGACCTTACGCAGGGCCAGCGTTCCCAGCTTTTGGGCCTGTTGGAAGAATTCCGCTCTTCTTTCGATGTCGCTCAACCTTCTCTCGGCCGCACATCCACCGTTACGCATCGCATCGACACAGGCGCACAGCCACCGCTGCGGCAACGTCCATATCGCGTATCTCCCACAGAACGCCGTGTAATCAACGAGCAAGTCGACGACATGCTTCGCCGCGATGTTATTCGCCCCTCTAGCAGCCCCTGGGCATCTCCTGTCGTTCTCGTCACGAAGAAGGACGGTTGTGTGCGGTTCTGTGTGGACTACCGACGCCTCAACAAGATCACTCGTAAGGACGTGTATCCACTACCGCGGGTAGATGACGCGATTGACAGCCTGCAAGGAGCAGAATTCTTTTCATCCCTCGATTTGCGCTCAGGGTACTGGCAAGTACCTATGGCTGAGGACGCTCGACCAAAGACCGCTTTTGTCACCCCCGACGGCTTGTACGAGTTCAACGTTATTCCGTTTGGGCTGTGCAATGCGCCCACCACCTTTGAACGCATGATGGATACAGTTCTGCGTGACCTGAAATGGCACACGTGCCTGTGCTACCTCGATGACGTCGTCGTTTTCGCTGCTGGCTTCTAGACGCACCTTCAACGCCTTCGGCATGTTTTAACGCGCCTGAGAAACGCCAGTCTGCAACTGAACCTAAAGAAGTGCCAATTTGCAGCTCGGCAGCTGACAATACTCGGCTACGTTGTGTCCAAAGACGGAATTCTCCCTGATTCAACCAAGCTTCGGGCCGTGACCGAGTTCCCCAAGCCGACATCCGTGAAGGAACTGCGCAGTTTCGTAGGACTGTGTTCCTACTTTCGGCGCTTCATTCGAAACTTCGCGACTATCATATCGCCGCTGACGAAGCTTCTCGGAAGTAACGGGCCTCTCCATTCGTGGTCATCACAGTGCGACGACGCTTTCAGAACACTTCATCGTTTGTTGACGTCGCCTCCCATACTCCGCCACTACGACCCTACGGCCCCTACAGAGGTACACACGGATGCCAGTGGTGTCGGCCTCGGCGCTGTCTTTGCGCAGCGCAAACCAGGGTTCCCGGAATATGTCGTGGCGTACGCGAGCCGTACGCTTACTAAAGCCGAGACTAATTACACAGTCACCGAGAAAGAATGTTTGGCAATCGTCTGGGCTCTTGCAAAGTTCCGACCTTATTTGTATGGTCACCCATTTGATGTCGTCACCGACTACCAGGCACTATGCTGGTTGTCGTCATTGAAAGATCCCTCAGGCCGTCTCGCCCGGTGGGCACTTCGCCTGCAAGACTATGACATCCGCGTGCTGTACCGCAATGGAAGGCTACATGCTGACGCCGACGCCCTGTCGCGCTCTCTCTTGCCTGACGACAATGCCAACAACTCGGTGTCTCACCTTGCCATTTCTTCGATTAGCATTCATGCTATTGCTACTGAAAAGCGCAAGGATCAATGGATTGCCTCACTGATAGACTTGCTGACTGATCCATCCACTCCATCCACTCGCGCGTTGCGTCGTCAAGCCCACCATTTCGCCGTTCGCGACGACCTCCTCCATCGACGCAATTACAACGGTGACGGCCGCCAGCGGCTACTAGTCATACCTCGCAGTCTGCGCTCTGACATATGCGAATTCTTTCATTCTGATCCGCAGTGTGCGCACTCCGGGGTATCGAAGACTTACCACCGCATTTGCCAACGGTACTTTTGGCGCGGCATGTACCGCTACGTGCAGAAATTCGTTCGCTCCTGCATAGAATGTCAGCGCCGCAAAACTTCAACGCACCTGTTGCCGGTAGGTCTGCAACCTCTACCTTGCCCTGCCAGGCCGTTTGGGCGCGTTGGCATCGATTTGTATGGGCCACTTCCACTAACGTCGGCTGGTAACCGCTGGGCCATTGTTGCTGTGGACCACCTCACGCGATACGCTGAAACGGCCGCTCTTCCCGCGGCTACAGCGAGCAATGTGGCTCCCTTTCTGCTCCAACGATTCATTCTGCGACACGGCCCACCCCAGGAACTGCTCAGTGACCGAGGCCGTGTCTTCCTGTCTGAAGTCGTTCAAGCCATTCTCAAAGAGTGCAACGTTGTTCACCGCAAAACTGCTGCTTACCACCCGCAGACGAATGGCCTCACAGAACGCTTCAACCGTACGCTGGGCGACATGCTCTCCAAATACGTCGCTGCCGATCACACAAACTGGGATGCCATTCTACCCTTCGTCACTTACGCATATAACACCGCCCCTCAGAGCACTACTGGCTTTTCACCTTTCTTTTTATTATATGGAAGGCACCCGTCACACACCATCGACACGATACTTCCGTACAGGCCAGATCCGTCTGAGTGGGCACCTATTTCTGCTACAGCCAAGCTTGCTGAAGAATGTCGAGAGCTTGCAAAGACCTTTACTGCGCTCAATCAAGAGTGGCAAAAAAGCATTCGCGCTGACGCCAGTACTACTGCACCCACATTCCTCCCTGGAGCGCTCGTCTGGCTCTCGATCCCTACTACTGCAACTGGCCTATCTTCAAAACTATTGCCTAAATACGAAGGCCCCTACCGTGTCGTCAAATGCACTTCCCCAGTCAACTACTTGATTGAACACATCGAACAATCTTCGGACATGCGTCGTCGAGGACGCGACATTGTTAACGTGGAGTGCCTCAAGGCCTACCATGACCCGCTCATTGTAACCAGCTGTTAGGTCGCCAGGCGGCTCCCTTTTCGTACCCGGGGTAGTTGTGGTAAAGCCTTTGAACAGTGGGTCATCCTCTTCAGCGCCTTCTAGTGGGTCGCCCTTTTCTTAAGAAGAAGAGCAGCTCGTGCAGAGAGTCGATCCCCGCATTGACTGTCGCTGTCGTGAATCATCGCTGAGTGTCCGTCAATAAACCGCCTAACAATATATATATACATATATATATATATATATATATATATATATATATATATATATATATATATATATATATATATATATATATATATTGTTACGGGGGTTTATTGAGGTACACAGCGACCGGGAAGATAGCAGCAGCAGCAGACAAAGCGTCAGGGAGCGAACAGCCGAGCGAGCCAGGCGATGGCAATGCGCTTTCGCATGTGTCCATCTTCTTTCTCACAATAACCTTCGATATCGAGAGGTAGTCATCCTGGTGACTAGAGAGAGGTCAGAGGGTCACAATACGGCTTGAGATGGTTAATGCAGACTGTTTCTCGCCCCCGACGACAAAGGTCGGAAGATGGCGTAACGGGTTCAACCACATAATTAACAGGAGAGGTCTGCGCAACCACGCGGTAGGGTCCGTGATATTTCGGAAGAAGCGTAGACGAAAGGCCGGGAGCAGCAACTGGCGGGACCCAAAGCCACACGAGAGGGTCGATGGTGAAAGGGTCAGGAGGGATGTCGGTGTCGCGACGCTGTTTTTAGCAACACTGTTGGTCGTAGGTGAAAGAACGGGCCAGTTGTCGTCATTTCTCGGCGTGGTGAGCCACCGCAGACAGAGGCTGGTAGCCGTCAACGTCTGGATGATAAGGCAGAATCGCATCAATGGTGCTAGTGGGTTCATGGCCGTATAGCAAGAAGAATGGTGAGAATCGGGTGGTGGCTTGAGGGGTGGTGTTGAAGGCGAATGCGACAAACGGAAGATTAAGTGTAACTTAGAAGTGTGGCAAGATTAAGATCCCAATTGCAGTGGTCTGACGCAACGTACTTCGACAACATGCCCCCCAGAGTTCGGTTAAATTGTTCCGTTAATCCGTTTGGCTGTGGGTGATATGTGGTAGTGGTGCGGTAAAAAATTCTGCATTTGGATAGGAGTGATTGCAAGACGTCTGAGAGAAATACTCGGCCGCGATCACTGAGCAGTTCACGAGGGGCGCCATGGCGGAGAACAAAGCTGCGTAGAATAAACGAGGAAACGTCCTTGGCTGTTGCGGCAGGTAATGTAGCGGTTTCGGCGTATCTTGTCAAGTGATCCATGGCGACGACAATCCAGCGGTTGCCGGTGCCAGTGCCTGGAGAGGTCCGTACAAGTCAATGCCGACGTGATCAAATGGGTGGGCTGGGCAAGGAAGCGGGTGGAGAGGTGCTGTGGAGAGGTGCGAGACTGGTTTGTGTCGTTGGCAGGCGAGGCATGAGCGGACGTATGTGCAGACGAAGCTGTACATTCCGTTGCGTTCACACTGAGCATTCCGGCCGCCGAAAGTGCTCCGAATCCGGTTCGGCGGCGGCGAAATTCGCCGAAAGGGCCCTCTCCGCTCCGATCGCTCTCGGACTGATTTTTGCGGCGTCTGCCGCCGAATCGGTCACCGCGGACCAATAGGAGCGCTAGTCAAGGAATTTTGAAAAATGGCGGCCAAGCCCTACTCACTTGTTATGCCGCAGTGCACGTAACTGAATGTTGAAACCAATGGGAGTTTAACCTACTTTGTGTCTACTTCGCGTCCGTATTTCGTGAAAGAGGTGACCGAGCTTGCTGTTGGCGTGACCGAGCTTGTTGCGGTCTTGCAGAGCACAATGAACCCGCCAATGCCGCTGGCGTTGGTAGTTTTTTCTGCTCTTCGTGCATTACAAGACAGGCACTTGCCAGCAAAGTAAGCCGTACTGTCTTTTCTTGCTTCCTGCGTACGAGAATCATCGAAGTATACGCCACCGAATAGCGTAGCGGCGTTAGCGAGCCGCTACAACAACCAGGTGACAGCGCACCCATCTCGCGTTCGCCCCACGGTAGATGGCATATTCGGCGGCGCGGGGCGCGTCCAGTGCGAACGACGCTGCTTTCGGCGGCAGGGGAATTTCGGTCGCTGTAGAAAGCGGATGTTTCAGTGTGAACGGATGTTTCAGGATGTTTCAGGGTGGCTAGAATGGGTAGGCGTGAAAAGCGAGCCGTGTTTCCCTTGCCGAGCGGCGCCGCGGTGTTCGAGATCTCCGCTAGGTCGTGATTTAGCGCGGTGATCAGAGGCGCTGCTGCTAGCGCGGCTACTAGCGCTGCGGAGACGGCTGCAGGTGCAGTGTATGCCAGGGGAGGCTGCTGGTCACTCGCGGCAAGCGCTTCTCAGCATCGCTTGTGTTCCACGTGGGGCGACAACTTTGTTGTATTTTTCCTTAAAAGACCAAATGGCTCCTACAAAGAAGGAAAAAAACGCTGCGGACTTTTTTTTTCGTGGCTGCAACGCGGGATACAGATCGTGCGCTGAAAATTTTCCCCCTTTTTTTTGTGCGCTCTGGCATGCAAAGACAGGTTGGCGAAAAGAGAGCGCACCATCGCAAGGGCGGACAAAGTGCTCCATGGAAATACCGCTATCAGCGAAAAACATTTCGATGCATGGTAAATGTGTTGAATTTAAGGGCAGAAAAGACTTGTGTGCATGTGTGCAAGGCATCGGCAAGCGGAGATATTGAACACTCTGTGGTGCTCTTAACACCTCGGCCATTGCTTTTCGATAAATACATTTATTTACCTGAAAATTATGTCTTCTCACTTGGTTGTAGAATCAGTGCGCGAGAATTCATGTATATTGTGCAAGGACAGCAAGAATGCAGCGTGACAAGATTAGTTTAAGAGATGATGCTGTGCCCACCTTATTTCCAAGCCTGCCCAAATAAATATCGAAGAGTTTGCCTAAAGAACGAAAAATACGAAATGCTGCTTCATCGGACTGCGTACCAGCAAAGAAGTGACCCGATAACCCTAGCACGTTGGAGGATTGCCCAAATCACTCGACGAGCTGCCAAGGCAGGCGACTAGAGATTGGGATCTGAGGGGACTTCTGTATCCGTCGGAGTCTCTGTGAAACCTGGTAGAGACAATGGAAACCAAGTTGACACATGTGTTTAGCGCAGTGTGCGTGCATTCGAATTTAGTAGCCAGTCTTCTGCGATCTCAAAGCAGTTTCCAGAAATTGGCTGCGTTGAACATTGCAAATAGTTGAACAAAGAAGTGGTCAGATTATTTTGCGTGACGAGAGTTCTCTTATTAAGGGTCTGAACCAAGCAATAAGCGAGAAAAATGTCAAGCGATTGAAGCCCAGTGTCACGTAAGAAAATGTCCGTTAATGACTTACTGTAATAAATTTTTTGCAGCCATAAAACTAAGCATTGGCTCATTTTCTACACATGTTTTAGAATACTGCTCAAGTCCAGCATAGAGAAAATAGCAATGCATCACTGCACTCGGTAATTCGCACTGTCCAACCAGATTTAGCAGCAAACGTCACAATCTATCGCGGGTTAGCACAAGGCTTTGACAAACTAACGTCGTCAAAAATACCACGTTCCAATAGAGCAGGCTTTTTTTTTACTCCGTTAAGACGTAGTTCAATGTTATAGAAAATAAAACCGTTTTGGTTTCACCAAGCACAAGCATACAAAGAGCGGTGCTGTCGGAACGACGCTCCGTCGAAAACTTCGCTCTAATGGAATGTTCGTTCGGCGAAATATGCGTGTATTCATATTAGGTGAAATCGATGTTTGATATTTACTTTGAAAAAACTCTTGTACTGGCGAAAAACTGAAACGACCATCGCGGGTCCATTGCAACGGAGAAAACTGGCAGTGCCTCTGACTACAGCGCCACCACTGCAAGCTCACGAGCGGGAGCCACCTTGGAGCGGCCGGTTTTCACACCACTCAATTCTAGCCACCCTAATTCCGTGCCAATAGGCAATAATAGCATAGGCGAAGGCGCGGACGGATGGATGTATGGATGGATGGATGGATGTGGCTGTACCCTTTAGATCGGGCGGCGGCTAACGCCACCTAGCCGGAATAATTAGTGAACTAACCAGTAGTTTTTCTTTTTTTTCTTTAAATAGTGAAGTTGAGGACTGGTACTTTGCTGTGAAGGGTTTGATTTTCAATCGTGTCTTGACTTTAGCCACCAATCAGATAACCTTGCTTAAAGTCTATTTTGCCTTCTCTGTCCCTAAACCCCAGTGCTTTGATAAATTCTGCGCCATTATCCTGAACGATAGGGTGAAGCCCTTTACAGAACATTATCAAGTGTTCGGCAGTTTCCTCCTCCTCTCCACATGCACTGCATACCGTGTCTACCCCTTCTTATTTGGCCTGATATGTCTTGGTTCGCAATACTCCTGTCCTGGCCTCAAATAGTAGAGAACTACCCCGAGTATTATCATAGATCATTTCTTGGCAATTTCCTGCTTAAAAGTTCGATATATCTCTAGTGCAGATTTCTTAATCATGCCAATTCTCCACATGTCAATCTCCGTTTCCTTCACTTTTTCTTAGCCGATAGTTCTTTGTGGTTTGGCCACCTGCTGTTTTCTAAGTATTTACCCGACAATTTTCTGGTTCGCTTCCTCCATTGTGTATCGACATTCTTCATGTACAAGTACCTGAAAACCTTCCTCGCCCAACGCTCCTCCCCCATTTCCCTCAATCGCTTCTCAAATTTTATATTCCTGCTAGCATCCCTGCCCTCAAAGGATGTCGATCCCATATCACCTTGTACTCCCTGATTTGGTGTATTCACGTGAGCTCCCAAAGCAAGCCTACCTATTCCTAATTGCTTAATTTCTAATCTTGCTTGAACTTCTAATCTCATGCACAAGACCGCATTGCCGAACGTCAGTTCAGGAACCATGACCCCTTTCCATATTGCTCTAACAACATCATGCCTATTGCAATTCCACAGTGCCCTATTTTGCATCACTGCTGCATTCCTGTTATCCTGACTCGTCACGTATATTTTGTGTTTCCTTAGGTACTAGGTCCCATTGCTTATCCATACGCCCAGATATTTGTATATATCTGTTCTCTTGCGTGACCTCCTGTATTCTAAGCTCACTACCTTCTTTATCATTAAAAATCATGACTGCTGCTTTTTTCTTATTGAATCTAAAAGCTAACCTATCTCCCTCATTACCGCAGATGTCCATCAATCTCTGCAAATCTTCCTTGTTGTCGGCCATTAGCACTATATCATCTGCGTACATTAAGGCTGGTAGTGCCTGATCAATGAGTTTTCCTTGTTTGACGAAAGAGGGGTTGAAGCCAAGTCCACTTCCCTCTAATTTGACCTCTAATCCTTGTAGGTACATCATGAATAGCAAGGGTGACAGAGGACACCCCTGCCTAAGTCCCCGTTTCACCTCTGTGGGCTTGGATACCTGTTTTTCCCACTTTATAATTACATTGTTACTTCTATAGATATCCTTTAAAAGATTAGTGACTACATCTTCCACGCCTAGTGTGTCCAGTATTCCCCACAAGTCCTCTTAAACCACGCTAACGTACGCTCCCTTGATATCCAAGAATGCGAGCCACAGGGGCCCGAGTTCTTTTTCTGCTATTTCGATGCACTGTGTCAGTGAGAACAGATTATCTTCCAACCTCTTGTGTTTTCGAAACCCCTTCTGCAGTTCTGCCAGCACCCCCTCATCCTCTATCCATGCCTGCAGTCTTTCCTTCATAATCTGCATCGCAAGCCTGTAGGCCACTGATGTCACTGTTATAGGACGGTATGTTGTTTATGTCAGCTTTGTCCCCTTTTTCTTTATAGCTCATGCTCATCCTGCTAAGTTTCCATCCATCGGAGACTTCACCATCGATTATTGTTCTGCTCACTGCCTCTCTCAAACTCTGTTTAGACTTCGAACCCAATGTCTTTATCAGCATAATTGAAATGCCATCTGGGCCTGTTGATGTACTACTTGGAACCCTCTTCTCAGCCCTTTCCCACTCTCGTTGTGAAAATGGAGCCATTGCGCCTTGTCCATCCTTGTCTATTGTGGTGCATAAGGCACTTCTTCGTTGAAATTTTTCTGTCACCCTTGTTCTTATATATACAATAGCTTCGTCCCCTTCTATCCTCTAGCACCTTGAGCTGTAGTTATAAACCTCTGCTCTAGGTTTGTTTCATTTCTTAGGGAGTTTAGATAGTTCCAAAATTTCGCAGCTGCCTTTTTGTCTTTTTTATGTACTTCTGCCAGCCACTGAGCACCCTTTCTTCTAATCTTTTCATTGATCTGGAGGGTTGCTTCCCTTCTAGAGCTTAGAAAGATTTCCCATTTTCTTACAACACCATCTGTCGGCTCACCCCGTTGCTTAGCATTTCTGTGTTCCCTAGAGGCTTCCTGACGTTTTGCTATGGCTCTCAATTAACTTCCTCATCCCACCAACTCTTGGGCTTGTGTCGTTTTCCGGGCTGACTTGTCACGTGCCTTAACAAGCTCTAGCCAAAACAGTCTAATCAGATTTGTGTATGTCCACACAGTTTTATTGTCCTCAGTGATTAATTTCTCAATTTGTTTAGTAGCAATTGCTATTTGCCTTTCTGAATGAAAATTTTCCTGTAGTTGCTCATCTTGTCTCCTTCCCACTTTCACTGCTCCTCCAAAACTTAGCTTGATACGTTAGTGATAACTACCCAGACTTCTGGAGCCACCTTCATCTATGTGCATTCTCCTAAGCTTATGATACATCCTATGTGACATCAGTGCGTAATCTATCGTCGACTGCAGCCTTTCTACCTCCCATGTTATTTGCCCTTTACACTTCTCAGTACTGTTGCAAATGATCAAATCACGCCTTTCACACATATATATGCTCATTTTGCCTGTTGAGTCAGTATGCCCGTCTATATCTTCTATGTGCGCATTCATATCACCTAGTATAATTATCTCGAACTCTCCTCCTAATTTCTCAACGTCCTTTGATACACACTCGACCATTGCCTGGTTTTCCCCTTTCGCCTTTGCTCCCGTCCAGAACTACACCAAACCAAGGAGTGTCATTTGCCCTGCCACTTTCCCTCTCAGCCATAAATGTCCCTTGCACTCCTGCTTGACCCTTTGCCAGTCTGTACTCTTTTATGGCGGCGACCAGCGTCACTCGGGACGCACATCCACTCCAAAAGACCCTGCCGTGCCGTCACTTAACATGCGTGCTGTTTTTACTTCCGTCTACCGCTTCGAGAGCTTCCAAAGACGGCACCAGATGCGTTTTCTTGTCATTATGTATCAGTGTTCAGCAAATTGGCATGAACGAAAGCATTTCGCTTATCGTCGTGTCACACGGGCAAATTTTATCGCGGTCAGGCTTGAACTGAGCTGTGTGTTCATTCATGGTCACTATTAATCGCGATCTGCGCACTATGATGTAGCTCCCGGATCGCGATTAAAATAATCTGCTACGCCAAACTCGATCCGGAATATTTTGAACCAAGTAGCAGCAGTGATTGTATATCGTGATCAAAAAATGAGGTCCAGGTCGGCCGTGATCGTTATCAAAACTGCTCCGTGCCTGTGATTGTAATGCGAGAAGTCTATAGGGCACGTGAACTATATGTAATGGCAGAAAAAAAAAAAACTGAGCATGTCTTTGGATGTGAGCTTGTAACCTAAAGTAATTGCAACTGCCTGTTACGCCAAACTGATAGCGTGTGAACATACAGTGACATGAATACATCTTCATGGAGGAGAATTGGTGTTGTGAGTATAGCAAGGCTGCTTTCGTTCGTGTTAAGGACGTATGTTTGTCAGTGGTGGGAATGCATAATGTACGCTGGATTCGACGCCCAACAGCGCACTGTTCAACTGCCCCCGAAATAATTACGCAGCGTGTTCAGTTGTAAACACACGTCCCGAAGTACAGAGCGCAAGCTTGCCTCATTCAGATCCGCTACTTGTTTCAAGTGCATATACATGCAAAGAGTTCGCCAACGCGATCGACTTCAGAAATTGCGAGGCCCTTCAGATAAAGCAACAGAGCAACCAGAAAACTCGATACGTTCGATGGTCGTAAAAACCGGAACAGACGGAGAGCGACAGCGTGACAGGAGTACACGATCATACGCACCTCGCCGGCAAGACACCATCCGTGCGCACACGAACTTCAAGAATAACACACGCGCTTTCAAGCAACAGGCTTTCCTGAGGATAAACAACTCAACACGTGTGCCTAAGTAGTGCACTTAGGCGATCTTTACGGAACAAGCGGGGCGAAAGCTTCCACTGATTCAAGTTACCCTCATGGATTCTGTGAGAACACAAAGACTCGTGTTCAAAAAGTGCTCATAGAATTCTTCAAGGCATGCCTAAAGTAAGTATTATGTGTATTCGGAAATAAAAGTTTACATTTTCTGGCCGAATCATCTCTGCTTTTTGCTACAGACTAATGTAACAACCCATTTCAGATAATTTTTTTTGTTAGCATTCTGCCGCTATACCGGCTTTACTAACGTGTATGTAGATAGTGATCACTTCCTTCCTCCGGTGAATCTGTCATGTATTTCATAAAGCATTTTATTGTGTAGCCACAGCGACTTGATGGCTTTAAGCTCTCACATAGTAGAGTACCTAAAGTACTCTAAATCGTTACCCACTTTTTCTAAACACTCTTCAGTGTACGCCCACGGGACGGCCTAGTTGACCTAGTGCTCTCTTATAGTAGAGTACCAAGTACCCTAAATCGGTCACCAGTTTTTTTTTTCTTCTAAAAGCGTGATCATCATGCACTCTATGGCTGTATTGGACGGAATGGCTTTGTCCTATCATCCTTCAAGCTGCACGTTTTGTGTATTTTTGGGCCAGCTAAAGCAGTGATGTTTAACCATTTTTTCTGTGACTTGGACGTGTATTTTGTAGTTTTGCAACTCGTATAATCTGACTGTGTTCCGTAAGTTGCAGTGATGCCAACCCTAGAGATTTATCCTTAGATCTGGAATTTTTTACCTCATTTAGAGATCTGGCGTCTTTTTTGTTGAATCTAGGGAATTTCATAAGGCTGTGGAAATGTCACATTTCACGGCCTGATTAAAGGCATTACTAAGGGACCACTCTTTTTCAACTAGAAAGGCTGTAAAAATGATAACTTAGGCTATGTCGTTTTTTTAATTTAATGTAGCCTTGGGGTTCTTATGAGTTGTGTGAAGGGGATAGCAGTTTTGTAATGTGAGATTGTTGTAGTCTGAATATTGCGGAAAATTGAGCTATGTAGTCGTAAGAGTTGAGCACGCGCATATCATGAGCTCCCTGAGTGAGTGCTGCACTGCGAAAGAAAGGTAAATTTTGTCTTGTAGTGAATATAAACACATGTCAAGATTACGCTGACTGCGTGCCCTCACTGAATGAAGTCTCCATGTGAAATACCTAGGAAAATATAGAAGGACAGAGCGAAAAAAGAAACTGAGCGTAAAAGTTACCAATACAATTGGCCGAACGTGGAGTTGATCGAAAGTGCAGAGGAAAGGCGTAGCTATATCATGCAGCCAGGAATAATTGATACATGGGGTTTAACGTCCCAAAACCACCATGTGATCATGAGAGACGCCGTAGTGGAGGGCTCCGGAAATTTCGACCACCTGGGGTTCTTTAACGTGCACCCACATCCGTAATCCTCAGTATGGCCACGTTGGCGGTGAACACGCCACCGTGGCCACACTGAGGGTTATTGTGGAAAGCGGAGCACAGATCGCGACGAAGATGGCGGGGTGCGACCAATAACCATGTGCGGCCATCCTTGTGGTAGTCACGGCGGTAAAAACTACCATCGCGGATGGCGTAATGCTGCACTTGGCGACCTAGCGCTCGTGGAGCCGGGGTGGTCAGGGGGCTTGACAAAAAGTTTAGAATTGTGGCGATCCAAGGGTCATTTCGTTGCTCCGAGGTCATGTCCAAGATGTCAAATGGCGAAATATCGTGATTGTGACTAAATGCGCTGGCGTCTGAAATGAGTGGGAAGCGTGACAGGGCGTCAGAATCAGAGTGTTGTTGGCCAGAACGATATACGACACGGATGTCGTATTCCTAGAGTCGGAATGCCCACCGAGCATGGCGACCTGACGGGTTCTTGAGGTTTGAAAACCAACACAGAACGTGGTGATCTGTTATTACGTCAAAAGGACGAGCGTAAAGATAGGGGCGAAACTTCTGTAGAGCCCATGTGATGGCCAGGCACTCTTTTTCGGTTACGGTGTAATTGGTCTCAGGTTTTGTGAGTGCACGACGGCGTTGGCATCATCACGTTGTGCGATCGCAGTACCAAGGCCGACATCACTAGCCTCAGTGTGAATTTCTGTGTGTGCGCTCAGAGCGAAGTGACGCAAAATTAGTGGAGACGTAAGCAGGCGTCTAAGTGTCGTAAAGGCATCGTCACAAGCTTCTGACCAGGTAGATAGTTCGTTGTCGGCTTAGAGGAGTGCATTGGGAGGTGCGATGACAGTAGCAAAATTTCGAACGAAGCGCCGAAAATAGGAGTATAGGCCAATGAAGGTGCGCAGTGCTTTCAGGATAGGCTTCAGGAACTCGGATATGGCTCGAAGTTTAGCAGGATCGAGAAGAATGCCTTCTTTGGAGATGACGTGGCCTAGTATAGTTAGTTTTGTAGGGGCGAATAGGCACTTTTTCAAGTTAAGCTGGAGACTGGCATTTTGGACACAGGTCAAAACTTGATGCAACCGTTGTAGGTCAAAACTTGATCCAACCGTTGTAGATGGGTCGGGAAATCTGGCGCAAAGACGACAATATGATCTAAATAGCAGAGGCAAGTGTGCCACTTCAAGCCGCGTAAGATGCCGTCCATCATGCGTTCAAAGGTGGCGGGCGCGTTACAGAGACCGAATGGCATTACAGTGAATTCGTACAATCCATCTGGTGTTACAAATGCGGTTTTCGAGTGGTCAGTCCCAGGCATGGGCACTTGCCAGTAGCCAGAGCGGGGATCCAAGGAAGAAAAGAACTCCGCTCTTTGCAAGCAGTCGCGAATGCGTCCCCAATTCGTGGCAGCGGGTACACATCCTTTCGGGTAATCTTGTTAAGCCGGCGATAATCGATGCAAAATCTTATTGTGCCATCTTACTTACGAACAAGGACGACAGGTGATGCCCAAGGACTGTTGGAAGGTTGAATGACACCACGTTTAAGTATGTCATTTACCTGGTCATCTATAAGGCGCCTTTCACGCGCCGATACTCAATAAGGATGCTGTCGAATGGGCGCATGGCTTCCGGTGTCGATAGTATGCGAAACAGTCGTTGTGCGGCCGAGTGCCCTTTCTTGGCAGTCAAAAGAGGAAGAGAAATCGTCGAGCAAGCGAAGAAGTTGGTCTCGTTGTATCGTCGTAATGTCGCTGGCTATAGCTGGTGTGAAAGATCGCGGTAGTGGCCGATAAGTTGATGTCTCGAGGGTGGCCATATCAGTGGTGGTCGTACATGGCGTCGAATATCGAAGATGACGCCAGCGGCTTGGCTTTGCCGAGGGTTTCCCGGCGTCGCAAAGTGAATGGCTCGGGCGATGGATTGATGATGTACATCACAGAGGTGCCTGAATGCAACTCGAGAATGGAAAATGGTAATGGCAGTGATCGGCGGCGAATTAGAAGTGCAGACGGTGCGAAAAGCACTGAGTCGCCGTCTTCAGAGTCCCAAGAGATGGAGACAAGAACAGTAGACTGGACAGGCACAATGGTGTCGTAACAAACTATGATTTTGCGACATGTGTCTTTGTCATTGATGACGTCTGTTAAAATGGGAACAACTCGAGTTCAGCGTGGGCGCAATTGATGACCGCATGATGTGTAGAGAGGAAGTCCCACCCTAATACGTCGTGAGAACAAGATGGCAGCACAATGAATTCGATCACATAAAGAGCATCCTGGATGACGACACGGGCTGTGCCGGCACCGGATGGCTCGACGTTCTGCGCGTTGGTTTACGAAGGGATAGTCCAGAAACAGGCGTCGTGACTTTTCCGATATGCCGGCAAATGCGGGCATCAATCGCTGAAAGGGCAGCGCCGGTGTCGACAAGGGCTAGCGTCCATGTTCCTTCTATAGCGACTTCAATAACGTTTCGGGGAGAAATTCGAGGCCTTATGCATTTCGCCGGAACCGCAGTTCTCGCCTCCTGAACTGCGCTACTTAGTTTTCCTGGCGCACAGAGCTTCACCGTCGGTGCATGGGGGAAAGGGAGCGGCGGCGAGGAAAAGGCGAGCGGCGAGAGGAGGGTGGGGTCCGGGAGGTAGGATCGGATTCATAGTCGTCTGAATAAATGCGGCGGGGTTGACGTGGCGCATACGTGACCCATGGTAGACGCACACTGTTGAGAGATAGGTGGTGCACGAAAGTGACAGTAACGGGCCACATGTCCAACAAGGCCCCAATGAAAACAAATGGGACGGTTGTCTTGCGTGCGCCCAGGGTCGTCGGCTCGTGCGTACTGTATGACTGTGCGGGCGGGTAGCGATACTGACGGGCGAATAGGCGGACTACGTGGGCTGTAACCTTGCATCACAGGCCTGGAAGCGACTGCGGCGTACGTCAGGGGAGCAGCAGTTGGAGCCTGATGAAGCGAAGGTGAGACCTCTTCGGTGACCTGGTCCCTAATGATGTTTTGGACAGGGGGCGCCAACGGAAAATTCGACTGGTCGTGAACAAGCGGCATCAGCGAAAGCTGGCGAGCGACCTCTTCACGAGCGATATCCTTAATCTGTAGCAGCAGAGATGAGTTGTCGGGAGCGACAGCCAATCCCGACACTGAAGTCGCCTGTGGATGAGAGCGGCGCGTGGTTGTGCGTTGTTTGCGGAGCTCATCAAAACTTTGGCAAAGACTGACAAGTTCAGACACTGTGTACGGGCTCTTTACCAGCAGCGTCTGAAAGGCGTCGTCTTCAATCCCTTTCAAGATATGCCTGATCTTATCGGCATTGGTCATTGCGACATCAACGCGGTTACACATCGACAACGTTTTCAATGTAGCTGGTGAATGTTTCACCATTCTGCTGCGCGCGGCCACGCAACCGTCACTCAGCTCGAAGCTTGCGAACAGCGGAGCGCCCGAATACTTCCGTCACGAGCGTTTTGAAAGCAGCCCACGTCGGGAAGTCACGTAGGTGGTTTCGATGTCACACGCTGGTGACGCCACTCAAATAAAATTGATGATTCATATGTGGGGTTTAACGTCCCAAAACCACCATTTGATTATGAGAGACGCCGTAGTGGAGGGCTCCGGAAATTTCGACCACCGGGGGTTCTTTAACGTGCACCCAAATCTGAGCACACGGGCCTACAGCATTTCCGCCTCCATCGGAAATGCAGCCGCCGCAGCCCGGATTCGAACCCGCGACCTGCGGGTCAGAAGCCGAGTACCTTAGCCACTAGACCACCACGGCAGGGCGCCACTCAAATAAATTTACACGCAGCTGAGCTTCGCAGCATCATCCCAGCGGTTGATCACGCTTACCCGTTCGTATTCGGTGAGCCAGTCTGTAACATCCTCCTCTTCTGTACCGCTCAAGATTGGTGGGTGGCGTTGACGCGATGGGCACAAGGACAGCAGGTTGTTGCTGCGGTTGATTTGGTACTTCATCCGGCATAGCAGAGGCTGGCTTGAGTTTCCGGCTGCGAAGTTCCAGGTTGTCGCTACACAGCACCTCCACCACTTGTTACAGGGGTTTATTGAGGTATACAGCGACCGGGAAGATAGCAGCAGCAGCAGGCAAAACGTAGCCAGGAAGCGAACAGCCGAGTGCGCCAGGCGATGGCAATGCGCTGCCGCGGGTGTCCATCTTCTTCCTCATAATATATATATATATAGATATATATATATATATATATATATATATATATATATATATATTCAACTTCGCTTTTTTTTTCTTCAAAACAACACCATATTTTTATTGTAAGAAAAGTGGCTGAAAATGGTGAATTTCTGGCAAAAATATTTGATGACGTAAATACTAGATTCTCGCTACCGTACAATTTAATTCCAAGGGTGAATAATGCAAAATCGGAGCCTACATACAGTTCATTAG
The DNA here is from genome assembly GCF_043290135.1 of Rhipicephalus microplus. Taxonomy (NCBI): domain Eukaryota; kingdom Metazoa; phylum Arthropoda; class Arachnida; order Ixodida; family Ixodidae; genus Rhipicephalus; species Rhipicephalus microplus. The sequence goes on from NW_027464621.1 coordinate 1,405,441, forward strand.
TCGCAGTATGTTTACCGAGGTGTAATTAATTTGAAGGTAATAACTTAACGTCATTGAGTTTTCATACAAGTAACGTCCACTACTGGAGTAAATTTGACTCACATCAATGCGTTTATGTCATTTCTCAGCTAAATTATGACCATTAAAAATGATTCAGTATCACCTTAAAAAAAGCATCATCGATACTGATACATGACGCATGAAGATTTTTCAGTGCTGCCCGGGCAACACCAAACCGCGAAACCCTAGTATACAATTACAGGTGCGCAACTTTATGTTATAGAAGCTAGTTATTTGTGGTGTAGATACGAATAATGCATATTTCGCTGACTGCTAGATTTGAAAATGGCGATGCCATATGTGCTATGAGGGGAGGAAAAAAAAACTCCGCAAAAGGCGTTGTAGTGTCCCCACGACTCCATAGCTCAAAATGTGAAATATCTAAGGGTGAAATAAAGCCGGCGATTAAAACAAAACGAACCTATTTAATGACACCAATAAAAGGGAACGTCCGCGCAGCTCAAATAGTTCGCTGGCGACTGGTCACTGATGCCCTTAGGGAGTCCTTTGCGCTCTCCTCCTTGCAACACACATATGTAAACACACACAAAAACAACCACCGACACTGGTTTACGTGTACCCCGTTTTAGGGGTTGCTCGGAGGATTTCAAGCTGAACGGTTGTGCAGCCCGCGATCTCCGATGCCAGCGTAGCTCTCGCCGACTGGTTCGCCCTCCGCGTTCTCCAGACGTCGTACAGCTCTCGCCGTGCGGTTCCCCGTCCTCGGACTTCTTCGACCGGCTCCCAACTTTCCTATCTCCTTTTTTTTTGTGTCGCTTGTCTGTCCTATTTCATTATCTAACTATACATTTTCCATATTCTTTTATATCCCCCCTCCTCCCATCCCCTACAAGGCGCTAAGTTGTGCTCCCGCAAGGTTGGATGGTTCCTCAACAACTTGGCGCAACCCACTTAGGGGGATATGCCATGAAAGAGATGGCGCCTTGCTTTTTAAATGAATTCACTTCTCGAAAGGAAGGGTTGAATTCATTAGGTAATATAGGTAATAATATAAAGGTACTGGATTTATAAACAGACAAACAAAAACATGAAAAGTATAACATAATAAACACACAAAAATCTCTATACAAAAACAACTGAATTTAGTTATGTTTAGCCTTCCATTCATTTTGATTCACGTAAGAAATTTGTAACAGCAGTAAAAACGCTCTTGTGGCTGAAACCAAATGTGATCGCGCCAAATGAAAGAATCACCGGAAGTGTCAAGCTCAAGTCTAACTTTCGTAGGTGTTCGTCTAGCAGTCTTTTTCTTTGACTAATAAATTTTCTGCAGAAAATAGCGCCTTCTTCCTTTTCCAAGCAACCACGAATTCAATTCAATTTCCCGTTTTATGGCCCACTTCGAAGGCGAGAACAGTAGACGTTGAGTCGAGCACGCTTTCGATGGTCCAAGGCCACAGACCCGAACTTGAAATCCCCAAGAAAGCTGTTCACGACAAGCGTGACCTGATGTAAGATTTTAGTACGGACACACAAACAATATGAACTAGAAATATTCCTTCAACGTTTGTTAGATTGAACACATAATAACTGTAGTCGTATACAGTGCAGGCAAGCCAAGGTTAACACAGAAATCGCGTGTTGCTTTGCAGATAGCAGAAAAACACGGAAGGAAAACAAAATGTAAAAAGAAAACTTTTGCTACTTGTTCTACCACCCCCGGCCGCTCGTCCTTACTGCTTATCACACGGAGCAGAACTTGCATTCCTTCGAAAGAAAGAAAAAGAGTTGGTGTCCTGTCATTTCGGCCTTGGAATAAACCACGCGTCACGTCTCTCTCCCAGTAAGAATAGACAGATTTAGTTGCGCGTCCACAGCAGCCGTAAGGACACGGCCTCTCATTGCAAAAGGCGCTGCGCCGTGCTCCCCGGTCGATTGGTTGGACCCAAGAGGAATGGCTCAACCCGCCATGGGAGCTCGGCCATGAATCACGCGGCAATGGGATTTTGGCAAAAAAAAAAAAAAAACACCAGGCCTCCGCGGAAGGCGCAGCACAGTCACAGCGAAAGCTAGAGAGCGGCCTTTCAGAAACTTTTCTAAACACTCATTGCGTAACTGCCTCAAGCACACTTGCATGATACCCACTACAGCATTAATATTAAAAAATTAGGGTAGTAGGCCGGCATTCGCTATGCTATTTTCGTCATTTTTCTGAAAAGCTTGGTATCCGCTAAACACTTGCGAGAAATATAGTGCCAACTGTTCATGATGTGGCTCACGACGATGAAAAATTATGCCTGAAGTGGGCATGCGCAACAGTTAATAGCTGAATATAAACAAGCTATTGTAATGGGTTGGACCATTGGACGACCCACTCGTTACGCTATTCGCATTGTGCGACGACTGGTTGTTCTTTAGCTGTTTTGAAACGCTTTATAAGTCGTTTTAACGTAGTTGCTTTCCTGACATCAAGCCTGTCTAAGGCAAGTTAGTCAACAAGTCCCAAGCACCCGTGTGGCTCAGTGGTAGAATACTGGGTTGGCACCCAGCGGACCCGGGTTCAAGCCTCACTCAAACTAAATTCAATCCTCAAACATAACTAAATTCAGTTGTTTTTGTATAGAGGTTTTTGTGTTTATGTTATCATTTTCATGTTTTTGTTTGTTTATAAATCCAGTACATTTATATCATTACCTATATTACCTAATGAATTCAACCCTTCCTTTCGAGAAGTGAATTCATTTAAAAAGCAAGGCGCCATCTCTTTCATGGCATATCCCCCTAAGTGGGTTGCGCCAAGTTGTTGAGGAACCATCCAACCTTGCGGGAGCACAACTTAGCGCCTTGTAGGGGATGGGAGGAGGGGGGATATAAAAGAATATGGAAAATGTATAGTTAGATAATGAAATAGGACAGACAAGCGACACAAAAAAAAGGAGATAGGAAAGTTGGGAGCCGGTCGAAGAAGTCCGAGGACGGGGCACCGCACGGCGAGAGCTGCACGGCGTCTGGAGAACGCGGAGGGCGAACCAGGCGGCGAGAGCTACGCTGGCGTCGGAGATCGCGGGCTGCACAACCGTTCAGCTTGAAATCCTCCGAACAACCCCTAAAACGGGGTACATGTAAACGAGTGTCGGTGGTTGTTTTTGTGTGTGTTTACATATGTGTGTTGCAAGGAGGAGAGCGCAATGGACTCCCTAAGGGCATCAGTGACCAGTCGCCAGAGAACTATTTGAGCTGCGCGGACGTTCCCTTTTATTGGTGTCATTAAATAGGTTCGTTTTGTTTTAATCGCCGGCTTTATTTCACCCTTTGATATTTCACAATTTGAGCTATCGAGTCGTGGGGACACTACAACGCCTTTCGCGGAGTTTTTTTCTTCCTCCCCACATAGCACATATGGCATCGCCATTTTCAAATCTAGCAGTCAGCGAAATATGCATTATTCGTATCTACACCACAAATAACTAGCTTCTATAACATAAAGTTGCGCACCTGTAATTGTATACTAGGGTTTCGCGGTTTGGTGCTGCCCGGGCAGCACTGAAAAATCTTCATGCGTGATGTATCAGTATCGATGATGCTTTCTTTAAGGTGATACTGAATCATTTTTAATGGTCATAATTTAGCTGAGAAATGACATAAAGGCATTGATGTGAGTCAAATTTACTCCAGTAGTGGACGTTACTTGTATGAAAACTCAATGACGTTAAGTTATTACCTTCAAATTAATTACACCTCGGTATACATACTGCAACTGATGAACTGTATGTAGGCTCCGATTTTGCATTATTCACCCATGGAATTAAATTGTACGGTAGCTAGAATCTAATATTTACGTCAACAAATATTTGTGCCAGAAATTCACCGTTTTTCAGCCAATTTTCTTGCAATAAATGTATGGTGTTGTTTTAAAAAAAAGAGCGAAGCTGAATATATATATATATATATATATATATATATATATATTATGAGGAAGAAGATGGACACCCGCGGCAGCGCATTGCCATCGCCTGGCGCACTCGGCTGTTCGCTTCCTGGCTACGTTTTGCCTGCTGCTGCTGCTATCTTCCCGGTCGCTGTATACCTCAATAAACCCCTGTAACAAGTGGTGGAGGTGCTGTGTAGCGACAACCTGGAACTTCGCAGCCGGAAACTCAAGCCAGCCTCTGCTATGCCGGATGAAGTACCAAATCAACCGCAGCAACAACCTGCTGTCCTTGTGCCCATCGCGTCAACGCCACCCACCAATCTTGAGCGGTACAGAAGAGGAGGATGTTACAGACTGGCTCACCGAATACGAACGGGTAAGCGTGATCAACCGCTGGGATGATGCTGCGAAGCTCAGCTGCGTGTAAATTTATTTGAGTGGCGCCCTGCCGTGGTGGTCTAGTGGCTAAGGTACTCGGCTTCTGACCCGCAGGTCGCGGGTTCGAATCCGGGCTGCGGCGGCTGCATTTCCGATGGAGGCGGAAATGTTGTAGGCCCGTGTGCTCAGATTTGGGTGCACGTTAAAGAACCCCCGGTGGTCGAAATTTCCGGAGCCCTCCACTACGGCGTCTCTCATAATCAAATGGTGGTTTTGGGACGTTAAACCCCACATATGAATCATCAATTTTATTTGAGTGGCGTCACCAGCGTGTGACATCGAAACCACCTACGTGACTTCCCGACGTGGGCTGCTTTCAAAGCGCTCGTGACGGAAGTATTCGGGCGCTCCGCTGTTCGCAAGCTTCGAGCTGAGTGACGGTTGCGTGGCCGCGCGCAGCAGAATGGTGAAACATTCACCAGCTACATTGAAAACGTTGTCGATGTGTAACCGCGTTGATGTCGCAATGACCAATGCCGATAAGATCAGGCATATCTTGAAAGGGATTGAAGACGACGCCTTTCAGACGCTGCTGGTAAAGAGCCCGTACACAGTGTCTGAACTTGTCAGTCTTTGCCAAAGTTTTGATGAGCTCCGCAAACAACGCACAACCACGCGCCGCTCTCATCCACAGGCGACTTCAGTGTCGGGATTGGCTGTCGCTCCCGACAACTCATCTCTGCTGCTACAGATTAAGGATATCGCTCGTGAAGAGGTCGCTCGCCAGCTTTCGCTGATGCCGCTTGTTCACGACCAGTCGAATTTTCCGTTGGCGCCCCCTGTCCAAAACATCATTAGGGACCAGGTCACCGAAGAGGTCTCACCTTCGCTTCATCAGGCTCCAACTGCTGCTCCCCTGACGTACGCCGCAGTCGCTTCCAGGCCTGTGATGCAAGGTTACAGCCCACGTAGTCCGCCTATTTGCCCGTCAGTATCGCTACCCGCCCGCACAGTCATACAGTACGCACGAGCCGACGACCCTGGGCGCACGCAAGACAACCGTCCCATTTGTTTTCATTGGGGCCTTGTTGGACATGTGGCCCGTTACTGTCACTTTCGTGCACCACCTATCTCTCAACAGTGTGCGTCTACCATGGGTCACGTATGCGCCACGTCAACCCCGCCGCATTTATTCAGACGACTATGAATCCGATCCTACCTCCCGGACCCCACCCTCCTCTCGCCGCTCGCCTTTTCCTCGCCGCCGCTCCCTTTCCCCCATGCACCGACGGTGAAGCTCTGTGCGCCAGGAAAACTAAGTAGCGCAGTTCAGGAGGCGAGAACTGCGGTTCCGGCGAAATGCATAAGGCCTCGAATTTCTCCCCGAAACGTTATTGAAGTCGCTATAGAAGGAACATGGACGCTAGCCCTTGTCGACACCGGCGCTGCCCTTTCAGCGATTGATGCCCGCATTTGCCGGCATATCGGAAAAGTCACGACGCCTGTTTCTGGACTATCCCTTCGTAAACCAACGCGCAGAACGTCGAGCCATCCGGTGCCGGCACAGCCCGTGTCGTCATCCAGGATGCTCTTTATGTGATCGAATTCATTGTGCTGCCATCTTGTTCTCACGACGTATTAGGGTGGGACTTCCTCTCTACACATCATGCGGTCATCAATTGCGCCCACGCTGAACTCGAGTTGTTCCCATTTTAACAGACGTCATCAATGACAAAGACACATGTCGCAAAATCATAGTTTGTTACGACACCATTGTGCCTGTCCAGTCTACTGTTCTTGTCTCCATCTCTTGGGACTCTGAAGACGGCGACTCAGTGCTTTTCGCACCGTCTGCACTTCTAATTCGCCGCCGATCACTGCCATTACCATTTTCCATTCTCGAGTTGCATTCAGGCACCTCTGTGATGTACATCATCAATCCATCGCCCGAGCCATTCACTTTGCGACGCCGGGAAACCCTCGGCAAAGCCAAGCCGCTGGCGTCATCTTCGATATTCGACGCCATGTACGACCACCACTGATATGGCCACCCTCGAGACATCAACTTATCGGCCACTACCGCGATCTTTCACACCAGCTATAGCCAGCGACATTACGACGATACAACGAGACCAACTTCTTCGCTTGCTCGACGATTTCTCTTCCTCTTTTGACTGCCAAGAAAGGGCACTCGGCCGCACAACGACTGTTTCGCATACTATCGACACCGGAAGCCATGCGCCCATTCGACAGCATCCTTATTGAGTATCGGCGCGTGAAAGGCGCCTTATAGATGACCAGGTAAATGACATACTTAAACGTGGTGTCATTCAACCTTCCAACAGTCCTTGGGCATCACCTGTCGTCCTTGTTCGTAAGTAAGATGGCACAATAAGATTTTGCATCGATTATCGCCGGCTTAACAAGATTACCCGAAAGGATGTGTACCCGCTGCCACGAATTGGGGACGCATTCGCGACTGCTTGCAAAGAGCGGAGTTCTTTTCTTCCTTGGATCCCCGCTCTGGCTACTGGCAAGTGCCCATGCCTGGGACTGACCACTCGAAAACCGCATTTGTAACACCAGATGGATTGTACGAATTCACTGTAATGCCATTCGGTCTCTGTAACGCGCCCGCCACCTTTGAACGCATGATGGACGGCATCTTACGCGGCTTGAAGTGGCACACTTGCCTCTGCTATTTAGATCATATTGTCGTCTTTGCGCCAGATTTCCCGACCCATCTACAACGGTTGGATCAAGTTTTGACCTACAACGGTTGCATCAAGTTTTGACCTGTGTCCAAAATGCCAGTCTCCAGCTTAACTTGAAAAAGTGCCTATTCGCCCCTACAAAACTAACTATACTAGGCCACGTCATCTCCAAAGAAGGCATTCTTCTCGATCCTGCTAAACTTCGAGCCATATCCGAGTTCCTGAAGCCTATCCTGAAAGCACTGCGCACCTTCATTGGCCTATACTCCTATTTTCGGCGCTTCGTTCGAAATTTTGCTACTGTCATCGCACCTCCCAATGCACTCCTCTAAGCCGACAACGAACTATCTACCTGGTCAGAAGCTTGTGACGATGCCTTTACGACACTTAGACGCCTGCTTACGTCTCCACTAATTTTGCGTCACTTCGCTCTGAGCGCACACACAGAAATTCACACTGAGGCTAGTGATGTCGGCCTTGGTACTGCGATCGCACAACGTGATGATGCCAACGCCGTCGTGCACTCACAAAACCTGAGACCAATTACACCGTAACCGAAAAAGAGTGCCTGGCCATCACATGGGCTCTACAGAAGTTTCGCCCCTATCTTTACGCTCGTCCTTTTGACGTAATAACAGATCACCACGTTCTGTGTTGGTTTTCAAACCTCAAGAACCCGTCAGGTCGCCATGCTCGGTGGGCATTCCGACTCTAGGAATACGACATCCGTGTCGTATATCGTTCTGGCCAACAACACTCTGATTCTGACGCCCTGTCACGCTTCCCACTCATTTCAGACGCCAGCGCATTTAGTCACAATCACGATATTTCGCCATTTGACATCTTGGACATGACCTCGGAGCAACGAAATGACCCTTGGATCGCCACAATTCTAAACTTTTTGTCAAGCCCCCTGACCACCCCGGCTCCACGAGCGCTAGGTCGCCAAGTGCAGCATTACGCCATCCGCGATGGTAGTTTTTACCGCCGTGACTACCACAAGGATGGCCGCACATGGTTATTGGTCGCACCCCGCCATCTTCGTCGCGATCTGTGCTCCGCTTTCCACAATAACCCTCAGTGTGGCCACGGTGGCGTGTTCACCGCCAACGTGGCCATACTGAGGATTACGGATGTGGGTGCACGTTAAAGAACCCCAGGTGGTCGAAATTTCCGGAGCCCTCCACTACGGCGTCTCTCATGATCACATGGTGGTTTTGGGACGTTAAACCCCATGTATCAATTATTCCTGGCTGCATGATATAGCTACGCCTTTCCTCTGCACTTTCGATCAACTCCACGTTCGGCCAATTGTATTGGTAACTTTTACGCTCAGTTTCTTTTTTCGCTCTGTCCTTCTATATTTTCCTAGGTATTTCACATGGAGACTTCATTCAGTGAGGGCACGCAGTCAGCGTAATCTTGACATGTGTTTATATTCACTACAAGACAAAATTTACCTTTCTTTCGCAGTGCAGCACTCACTCAGGGAGCTCATGATATGCGCGTGCTCAACTCTTACGACTACATAGCTCAATTTTCCGCAATATTCAGACTACAACAATCTCACATTACAAAACTGCTATCCCCTTCACACAACTCATAAGAACCCCAAGGCTACATTAAATTAAAAAAACGACATAGCCTAAGTTATCATTTTTACAGCCTTTCTAGTTGAAAAAGAGTGGTCCCTTAGTAATGCCTTTAATCAGGCCGTGAAATGTGACATTTCCACAGCCTTATGAAATTCCCTAGATTCAACAAAAAAGACGCCAGATCTCTAAATGAGGTAAAAAATTCCAGATCTAAGGATAAATCTCTAGGGTTGGCATCACTGCAACTTACGGAACACAGTCAGATTATACGAGTTGCAAAACTACAAAATACACGTCCAAGTCACAGAAAAAATGGTTAAACATCACTGCTTTAGCTGGCCCAAAAATACACAAAACGTGCAGCTTGAAGGATGATAGGACAAAGCCATTCCGTCCAATACAGCCATAGAATGCATGATGATCACGCTTTTAGAAGAAAAAAAAAAACTGGTGACCGATTTAGGGTACTTGGTACTCTACTATAAGAGAGCACTAGGTCAACTAGGCCGTCCCGTGGGCGTACACTGAAGAGTGTTTAGAAAAAGTGGGTAACGATTTAGAGTACTTTAGGTACTCTACTATGTGAGAGCTTAAAGCCATCAAGTCGCTGTGGCTACACAATAAAATGCTTTATGAAATACATGACAGATTCACCGGAGGAAGGAAGTGATCACTATCTACATACACGTTAGTAAAGCCGGTATAGCGGCAGAATGCTAACAAAAAAAATTATCTGAAATGGGTTGTTACATTAGTCTGTAGCAAAAAGCAGAGATGATTCGGCCAGAAAATGTAAACTTTTATTTCCGAATACACATAATACTTACTTTAGGCATGCCTTGAAGAATTCTATGAGCACTTTTTGAACACGAGTCTTTGTGTTCTCACAGAATCCATGAGGGTAACTTGAATCAGTGGAAGCTTTCGCCCCGCTTGTTCCGTAAAGATCGCCTAAGTGCACTACTTAGGCACACGTGTTGAGTTGTTTATCCTCAGGAAAGCCTGTTGGCCCCGCCACGGTGGTCTAGTGGCTAAGGTACTCGGCTGCTGACCCGCAGGTCGCGGGATCAAATCCCGGCTGTGGCGGCTGCATTTCCGATGGAGGCGGAAATGTTGTAGGCCCGTGTACTCAGATTTGGGTGCACGTTAAAGAACCCCAGGTGGTCGAAATTTCCGGAGCCCTCCACTACGGCGTCTCTCATAATCATATGGTGGTTTTGGGACGTTAAACCCCACGAATCATCAGGAAAGCCTGTTGCTTGAAAGCGCGTGTGTTATTCTTGAAGTTCGTGTGCGCACGGATGGTGTCTTGCCGGCGAGGTGCGTATGATCGTGTACTCCTGTCACGCTGTCGCTCTCCGTCTGTTCCGGTTTTTACGACCATCGAACGTATCGAGTTTTCTGGTTGCTCTGTTGCTTTATCTGAAGGGCCTCGCAATTTCTGAAGTCGATCGCGTTGGCGAACTCTTTGCATGTATATGCACTTGAAACAAGTAGCGGGTCTGAATGAGGCAAGCTTGCGCTCTGTACTTCGGGACGTGTGTTTACAACTGAACACGCTGCGTAATTATTTCGGGGGCAGTTGAACAGTGCGCTGTTGGGCGTCGAATCCAGCGTACATTATGCATTCCCACCACTGACAAACATACGTCCTTAACACGAACGAAAGCAGCCTTGCTATACTCACAACACCAATTCTCCTCCATGAAGATGTATTCATGTCACTGTATGTTCACACGCTATCAGTTTGGCGTAACAGGCAGTTGCAATTACTTTAGGTTACAAGCTCACATCCAAAGACATGCTCAGTTTTTTTTTTCTGCCATTACATATAGTTCACGTGCCCTATAGACTTCTCGCATTACAATCACAGGCACGGAGCAGTTTTGATAACGATCACGGCCGACCTGGACCTCATTTTTTGATCACGATATACAATCACTGCTGCTACTTGGTTCAAAATATTCCGGATCGAGTTTGGCGTAGCAGATTATTTTAATCGCGATCCGGGAGCTACATCATAGTGCGCAGATCGCGATTAATAGTGACCATGAATGAACACACAGCTCAGTTCAAGCCTGACCGCGATAAAATTTGCCCGTGTGACACGACGATAAGCGAAATGCTTTCGTTCATGCCAATTTGCTGAACACTGATACATAATGACAAGAAAACGCATCTGGTGCCGTCTTTGGAAGCTCTCGAAGCGGTAGACGGAAGTAAAAACAGCACGCATGTTAAGTGACGGCACGGCAGGGTCTTTTGGAGTGGATGTGCGTCCCGAGTGACGCTGGTCGCCGCCATAAAAGAGTACAGACTGGCAAAGGGTCAAGCAGGAGTGCAAGGGACATTTATGGCTGAGAGGGAAAGTGGCAGGGCAAATGACACTCCTTGGTTTGGTGTAGTTCTGGACGGGAGCAAAGGCGAAAGGGGAAAACCAGGCAATGGTCGAGTGTGTATCAAAGGACGTTGAGAAATTAGGAGGAGAGTTCGAGATAATTATACTAGGTGATATGAATGCGCACATAGAAGATATAGACGGGCATACTGACTCAACAGGCAAAATGAGCATATATATGTGTGAAAGGCGTGATTTGATCATTTGCAACAGTACTGAGAAGTGTAAAGGGCAAATAACATGGGAGGTAGAAAGGCTGCAGTCGACGATAGATTACGCACTGATGTCACATAGGATGTATCATAAGCTTAGGAGAATGCACATAGATGAAGGTGGCTCCAGAAGTCTGGGTAGTTATCACTAACGTATCAAGCTAAGTTTTGGAGGAGCAGTGAAAGTGGGAAGGAGACAAGATGAGCAACTACAGGAAAATTTTCATTCAGAAAGGCAAATAGCAATTGCTACTAAACAAATTGAGAAATTAATCACTGAGGACAATAAAACTGTGTGGACATACACAAATCTGATTAGACTGTTTTGGCTAGAGCTTGTTAAGGCACGTGACAAGTCAGCCCGGAAAACGACACAAGCCCAAGAGTTGGTGGGATGAGGAAGTTAATTGAGAGCCATAGCAAAACGTCAGGAAGCCTCTAGGGAACACAGAAATGCTAAGCAACGGGGTGAGCCGACAGATGGTGTTGTAAGAAAATGGGAAATCTTTCTAAGCTCTAGAAGGGAAGCAACCCTCCAGATCAATGAAAAGATTAGAAGAAAGGGTGCTCAGTGGCTGGCAGAAGTACATAAAAAAGACAAAAAGGCAGCTGCGAAATTTTGGAACTATCTAAACTCCCTAAGAAATGAAACAAACCTAGAGCAGAGGTTTATAACTACAGCTCAAGGTGCTAGAGGATAGAAGGGGACGAAGCTATTGTATATATAAGAACAAGGGTGACAGAAAAATTTCAACGAAGAAGTGCCTTATGCACCACAATAGACAAGGATGGACAAGGCGCAATGGCTCCATTTTTACAACGAGAGTGGGAAAGGGCTGAGAAGAGGGTTCCAAGTAGTACATCAACAGGCCCAGATGGCATTTCAATTATGCTGATAAAGACATTGGGTTCGAAGTCTAAACAGAGTTTGAGAGAGGCAGTGAGCAGAACAATAATCGATGGTGAAGTCTCCGATGGATGGAAACTTAGCAGGATGAGCATGAGCTATAAAGGAAAAGGGGACAAAGCTGACATAAACAACATACCGTCCTATAACAGTGACATCAGTGGCCTACAGGCTTGCGATGCAGATTATGAAGGAAAGACTGCAGGCATGGATAGAGGATGAGGGGGTGCTGGCAGAACTGCAGAAGGGGTTTCGAAAACACAAGAGGTTGGAAGATAATCTGTTCTCACTGACACAGTGCATCGAAATAGCAGAAAAAGAACTCGGGCCCCTGTGGCTCGCATTCTTGGATATCAAGGGAGCGTACGTTAGCGTGGTTTAAGAGGACTTGTGGGGAATACTGGACACACTAGGCGTGGAAGATGTAGTCACTAATCTTTTAAAGGATATCTATAGAAGTAACAATGTAATTATAAAGTGGGAAAAACAGGTATCCAAGCCCACAGAGGTGAAACGGGGACTTAGGCAGGGGTGTCCTCTGTCACCCTTGCTATTCATGATGTACCTACAAGGATTAGAGGTCAAATTAGAGGGAAGTGGACTTGGCTTCAACCCCTCTTTCGTCAAACAAGGAAAACTCATTGATCAGGCACTACCAGCCTTAATGTACGCAGATGATATAGTGCTAATGGCCGACAACAAGGAAGATTTGCAGAGATTGATGGACATCTGCGGTAATCAGGGAGATAGGTTAGCTTTTAGATTCAATAAGAAAAAAGCAGCAGTCATGATTTTTAATGATAAAGAAGGTAGTGAGCTTAGAATACAGGAGGTCACGCAAGAGAACAGATATATACAAATATCTGGGCGTATGGATAAGCAATGGGACCTAGTACCTAAGGAAACACAAAATATACGTGACGAGTCAGGATAACAGGAATGCAGCAGTGATGCAAAATAGGGCACTGTGGAATTGCAATAGGCATGATGTTGTTAGAGCAATATGGAAAGGGGTCATGGTTCCTGAACTGACGTTCGGCAATGCGGTCTTGTGCATGAGATTAGAAGTTCAAGCAAGATTAGAAATTAAGCAATTAGGAATAGGTAGGCTTGCTTTGGGAGCTCACGTGAATACACCAAATCAGGGAGTACAAGGTGATATGGGATCGACATCCTTTGAGGGCAGGGATGCTAGCAGGAATATAAAATTTGAGAAGCGATTGAGGGAAATGGGGGAGGAGCGTTGGGCGAGGAAGGTTTTCAGGTACTTGTACATGAAGAATGTCGATACACAATGGAGGAAGCGAACCAGAAAATTGTCGGGTAAATACTTAGAAAACAGCAGGTGGCCAAACCACAAAGAACTATCGGCTAAGAAAAAGTGAAGGAAACGGAGATTGACATGTGGAGAATTGGCATGATTAAGAAATCTGCACTAGAGATATATCGAACTTTTAAGCAGGAAATTGCCAAGAAATGATCTATGATAATACTCGGGGTAGTTCTCTACTATTTGAGGCCAGGACAGGAGTATTGCGAACCAAGACATATCAGGCCAAATAAGAAGGGGTAGACACGGTATGCAGTGCATGTGGAGAGGAGGAGGAAACTGCCGAACACTTGATAATGTTCTGTAAAGGGCTTCACCCTATCGTTCAGGATAATGGCGCAGAATTTATCAAAGCACTGGTGTTTAGGGACAGAGAAGGCAAAATAGACTTTAAGCAAGGTTATCTGATTGGTGGCTAAAGTCAAGACACGATTGAAAATCAAACCCTTCACAGCAAAGTACCAGTCCTCAACTTCACTATTTAAAGAAAAAAAAGAAAAACTACTGGTTAGTTCACTAATTATTCCGGCTAGGTGGCGTTAGCCGCCGCCCGATCTAAAGGGTACAGCCACATCCATCCATCCATCCATACATCCATCCGTCCGCGCCTTCGCCTATGCTATTATTGCCTATTGGCACGGAATTAGGGTGGCTAGAATTGAGTGGTGTGAAAACCGGCCGCTCCAAGGTGGCTCCCGCTCGTGAGCTTGCAGTGGTGGCGCTGTAGTCAGAGGCACTGCCAGTTTTCTCCGTTGCAATGGACCCGCGATGGTCGTTTCAGTTTTTCGCCAGTACAAGAGTTTTTTCAAAGTAAATATCAAACATCGATTTCACCTAATATGAATACACGCATATTTCGCCGAACGAACATTCCATTAGAGCGAAGTTTTCGACGGAGCGTCGTTCCGACAGCACCGCTCTTTGTATGCTTGTGCTTGGTGAAACCAAAACGGTTTTATTTTCTATAACATTGAACTACGTCTTAACGGAGTAAAAAAAAAGCCTGCTCTATTGGAACGTGGTATTTTTGACGACGTTAGTTTGTCAAAGCCTTGTGCTAACCCGCGATAGATTGTGACGTTTGCTGCTAAATCTGGTTGGACAGTGCGAATTACCGAGTGCAGTGATGCATTGCTATTTTCTCTATGCTGGACTTGAGCAGTATTCTAAAACATGTGTAGAAAATGAGCCAATGCTTAGTTTTATGGCTGCAAAAAATTTATTACAGTAAGTCATTAACGGACATTTTCTTACGTGACACTGGGCTTCAATCGCTTGACATTTTTCTCGCTTATTGCTTGGTTCAGACCCTTAATAAGAGAACTCTCGTCACGCAAAATAATCTGACCACTTCTTTGTTCAACTATTTGCAATGTTCAACGCAGCCAATTTCTGGAAACTGCTTTGAGATCGCAGAAGACTGGCTACTAAATTCGAATGCACGCACACTGCGCTAAACACATGTGTCAACTTGGTTTCCATTGTCTCTACCAGGTTTCACAGAGACTCCGACGGATACAGAAGTCCCCTCAGATCCCAATCTCTAGTCGCCTGCCTTGGCAGCTCGTCGAGTGATTTGGGCAATCCTCCAACGTGCTAGGGTTATCGGGTCACTTCTTTGCTGGTACGCAGTCCGATGAAGCAGCATTTCGTATTTTTCGTTCTTTAGGCAAACTCTTCGATATTTATTTGGGCAGGCTTGGAAATAAGGTGGGCACAGCATCATCTCTTAAACTAATCTTGTCACGCTGCATTCTTGCTGTCCTTGCACAATATACATGAATTCTCGCGCACTGATTCTACAACCAAGTGAGAAGACATAATTTTCAGGTAAATAAATGTATTTATCGAAAAGCAATGGCCGAGGTGTTAAGAGCACCACAGAGTGTTCAATATCTCCGCTTGCCGATGCCTTGCACACATGCACACAAGTCTTTTCTGCCCTTAAATTCAACACATTTACCATGCATCGAAATGTTTTTCGCTGATAGCGGTATTTTCATGGAGCACTTTGTCCGCCCTTGCGATGGTGCGCTCTCTTTTCGCCAACCTGTCTTTGCATGCCAGAGCGCACAAAAAAAAGGGGGAAAATTTTCAGCGCACGATCTGTATCCCGCGTTGCAGCCACGAAAAAAAAAAGTCCGCAGCGTTTTTTTCCTTCTTTGTAGGAGCCATTTGGTCTTTTAAGGAAAAATACAACAAAGTTGTCGCCCCACGTGGAACACAAGCGATGCTGAGAAGCGCTTGCCGCGAGTGACCAGCAGCCTCCCCTGGCATACACTGCACCTGCAGCCGTCTCCGCAGCGCTAGTAGCCGCGCTAGCAGCAGCGCCTCTGATCACCGCGCTAAATCACGACCTAGCGGAGATCTCGAACACCGCGGCGCCGCTCGGCAAGGGAAACACGGCTCGCTTTTCACGCCTACCCATTCTAGCCACCCTGAAACATCCTGAAACATCCGTTCACACTGAAACATCCGCTTTCTACAGCGACCGAAATTCCCCTGCCGCCGAAAGCAGCGTCGTTCGCACTGGACGCGCCCCGCGCCGCCGAATATGCCATCTACCGTGGGGCGAACGCGAGATGGATGCGCTGTCACCTGGTTGTTGTAGCGGCTCGCTAACGCCGCTACGCTATTCGGTGGCGTATACTTCGATGATTCTCGTACGCAGGAAGCAAGAAAAGACAGTACGGCTTACTTTGCTGGCAAGTGCCTGTCTTGTAATGCACGAAGAGCAGAAAAAACTACCAACGCCAGCGGCATTGGCGGGTTCATTGTGCTCTGCAAGACCGCAACAAGCTCGGTCACGCCAACAGCAAGCTCGGTCACCTCTTTCACGAAATACGGACGCGAAGTAGACACAAAGTAGGTTAAACTCCCATTGGTTTCAACATTCAGTTACGTGCACTGCGGCATAACAAGTGAGTAGGGCTTGGCCGCCATTTTTCAAAATTCCTTGACTAGCGCTCCTATTGGTCCGCGGTGACCGATTCGGCGGCAGACGCCGCAAAAATCAGTCCGAGAGCGATCGGAGCGGAGAGGGCCCTTTCGGCGAATTTCGCCGCCGCCGAACCGGATTCGGAGCACTTTCGGCGGCCGGAATGCTCAGTGTGAACGCGGCGGAATGTACAGCTTCGTCTGCACATACGTCCGCTCATGCCTCGCCTGCCAACGACACAAACCAGTCTCGCACCTCTCCACAGCACCTCTCCACCCGCTTCCTTGCCCAGCCCACCCATTTGATCACGTCGGCATTGACTTGTACGGACCTCTCCAGGCACTGGCACCGGCAACCGCTGGATTGTCGTCGCCATGGATCACTTGACAAGATACGCCGAAACCGCTACATTACCTGCCGCAACAGCCAAGGACGTTTCCTCGTTTATTCTACGCAGCTTTGTTCTCCGCCATGGCGCCCCTCGTGAACTGCTCAGTGATCGCGGCCGAGTATTTCTCTCAGACGTCTTGCAATCACTCCTATCCAAATGCAGAATTTTTTACCGCACCACTACCACATATCACCCACAGCCAAACGGATTAACGGAACAATTTAACCGAACTCTGGGGGGCATGTTGTCGAAGTACGTTGCGTCAGACCACTGCAATTGGGATCTTAATCTTGCCACACTTCTAAGTTACACTTAATCTTCCGTTTGTCGCATTCGCCTTCAACACCACCCCTCAAGCCACCACCCGATTCTCACCATTCTTCTTGCTATACGGCCATGAACCCACTAGCACCATTGATGCGATTCTGCCTTATCATCCAGACGTTGACGGCTACCAGCCTCTGTCTGCGGTGGCTCACCACGCCGAGAAATGACGACAACTGGCCCGTTCTTTCACCTACGACCAACAGTGTTGCTAAAAACAGCGTCGCGACACCGACATCCCTCCTGACCCTTTCACCATCGACCCTCTCGTGTGGCTTTGGGTCCCGCCAGTTGCTGCTCCCGGCCTTTCGTCTACGCTTCTTCCGAAATATCACGGACCCTACCGCGTGGTTGCGCAGACCTCTCCTGTTAATTATGTGGTTGAACCCGTTACGCCATCTTCCGACCTTTGTCGTCGGGGGCGAGAAACAGTCTGCATTAACCATCTCAAGCCGTATTGTGACCCTCTGACCTCTCTCTAGTCACCAGGATGACTACCTCTCGATATCGAAGGTTATTGTGAGAAAGAAGATGGACACATGCGAAAGCGCATTGCCATCGCCTGGCTCGCTCGGCTGTTCGCTCCCTGACGCTTTGTCTGCTGCTGCTGCTATCTTCCCGGTCGCTGTGTACCTCAATAAACCCCCGTAACAATATATATATATATATATATATATATATATATATATATATATATATATATATATATATATATATATATATATATATATATATATATATATATATATATATATATATATATATATATATATATATATATATATATATACATATATATGTATATATATATTGTTAGGCGGTTTATTGACGGACACTCAGCGATGATTCACGACAGCGACAGTCAATGCGGGGATCGACTCTCTGCACGAGCTGCTCTTCTTCTTAAGAAAAGGACGACCCACTAGAAGGCGCTGAAGAGGATGACCCACTGTTCAAAGGCTTTACCACAACTACCCCGGGTACGAAAAGGGAGCCGCCTGGCGACCTAACAGCTGGTTACAATGAGCGGGTCATGGTAGGCCTTGAGGCACTCCACGTTAACAATGTCGCGTCCTCGACGACGCATGTCCGAAGATTGTTCGATGTGTTCAATCAAGTAGTTGACTGGGGAAGTGCATTTGACGACACGGTAGGGGCCTTCGTATTTAGGCAATAGTTTTGAAGATAGGCCAGTTGCAGTAGTAGGGATCGAGAGCCAGACGAGCGCTCCAGGGAGGAATGTGGGTGCAGTAGTACTGGCGTCAGCGCGAATGCTTTTTTGCCACTCTTGATTGAGCGCAGTAAAGGTCTTTGCAAGCTCTCGACATTCTTCAGCAAGCTTGGCTGTAGCAGAAATAGGTGCCCACTCAGACGGATCTGGCCTGTACGGAAGTATCGTGTCGATGGTGTGTGACGGGTGCCTTCCATATAATAAAAAGAAAGGTGAAAAGCCAGTAGTGCTCTGAGGGGCGGTGTTATATGCGTAAGTGACGAAGGGTAGAATGGCATCCCAGTTTGTGTGATCGGCAGCGACGTATTTGGAGAGCATGTCGCCCAGCGTACGGTTGAAGCGTTCTGTGAGGCCATTCGTCTGCGGGTGGTAAGCAGCAGTTTTGCGGTGAACAACGTTGCACTCTTTGAGAATGGCTTGAACGACTTCAGACAGGAAGACACGGCCTCGGTCACTGAGCAGTTCCTGGGGTGGGCCGTGTCGCAGAATGAATCGTTGGAGCAGAAAGGAAGCCACATTGCGCGCTGTAGCCGCGGGAAGAGCGGCCGTTTCAGCGTATCGCGTGAGGTGGTCCACAGCAACAATGGCCCAGCGGTTACCAGCCGACGTTAGTGGAAGTGGCCCATACAAATCGATGCCAACGCGCCCAAACGGCCTGGCAGGGCAAGGTAGAGGTTGCAGACCTACCGGCGACAGGTGCGTTGAAGTTTCGCGGCGCTGACATTCTATGCAGGAGCGAACGAATTTCTGCACGTAGCGGTACATGCCGCGCCAAAAGTACCCTTGGCAAATGCGGTGGTAAGTCTTCGATACCCCGGAGTGCGCACACTGCGGATCAGAATGAAAGAATTCGCATATGTCAGAGCGCAGACTGCGAGGTATGACTAGTAGCCGCTGGCGGCCGTCACCGTTGTAATTGCGTCGATGGAGGAGGTCGTCGCGAACGGCGAAATGGTGGGCTTGACGACGCAACGCGCGAGTGGATGGAGTGGATGGATCAGTCAGCAAGTCTATCAGTGAGGCAATCCATTGATCCTTGCGCTTTTCAGTAGCAATAGCATGAATGCTAATCGAAGAAATGGCAAGGTGAGACACCGAGTTGTTGGCATTGTCGTCAGGCAAGAGAGAGCGCGACAGGGCGTCGGCGTCAGCATGTAGCCTTCCATTGCGGTACAGCACGCGGATGTCATAGTCTTGCAGGCGAAGTGCCCACCGGGCGAGACGGCCTGAGGGATCTTTCAATGACGACAACCAGCATAGTGCCTGGTAGTCGGTGACGACATCAAATGGGTGACCATACAAATAAGGTCGGAACTTTGCAAGGGCCCAGACGATTGCCAAACATTCTTTCTCGGTGACTGTGTAATTAGTCTCGGCTTTAGTAAGCGTACGGCTCGCGTACGCCACGACATATTCCGGGAACCCTGGTTTGCGCTGCGCAAAGACAGCGCCGAGGCCGACACCACTGGCATCCGTGTGTACCTCTGTAGGGGCCGTAGGGTCGTAGTGGCGGAGTATGGGAGGCGACGTCAACAAACGATGAAGTGTTCTGAAAGCGTCGTCGCACTGTGATGACCACGAATGGAGAGGCCCGTTACTTCCGAGAAGCTTCGTCAGCGGCGATATGATAGTCGCGAAGTTTCGAATGAAGCGCCGAAAGTAGGAACACAGTCCTACGAAACTGCGCAGTTCCTTCACGGATGTCGGCTTGGGGAACTCGGTCACGGCCCGAAGCTTGGTTGAATCAGGGAGAATTCCGTCTTTGGACACAACGTAGCCGAGTATTGTCAGCTGCCGAGCTGCAAATTGGCACTTCTTTAGGTTCAGTTGCAGACTGGCGTTTCTCAGGCGCGTTAAAACATGCCGAAGGCGTTGAAGGTGCGTCTAGAAGCCAGGAGCGAAAACGACGACGTCATCGAGGTAGCACAGGCACGTGTGCCATTTCAGGTCACGCAGAACTGTATCCATCATGCGTTCAAAGGTGGTGGGCGCATTGCACAGCCCAAACGGAATAACGTTGAACTCGTACAAGCCGTCGGGGGTGACAAAAGCGGTCTTTGGTCGAGCGTCCTCAGCCATAGGTACTTGCCAGTACCCTGAGCGCAAATCGAGGGATGAAAAGAATTCTGCTCCTTGCAGGCTGTCAATCGCGTCATCTACCCGCGGTAGTGGATACACGTCCTTACGAGTGATCTTGTTGAGGCGTCGGTAGTCCACACAGAACCGCACACAACCGTCCTTCTTCGTGACGAGAACGACAGGAGATGCCCAGGGGCTGCTAGAGGGGCGAATAACATCGCGGCGAAGCATGTCGTCGACTTGCTCGTTGATTACACGGCGTTCTGTGGGAGATACGCGATATGGACGTTGCCGCAGCGGTGGCTGTGCGCCTGTGTCGATGCGATGCGTAACGGTGGATGTGCGGCCGAGAGAAGGTTGAGCGACATCGAAAGAAGAGCGGAATTCTTCCAACAGGCCCAAAAGCTGGGAACGCTGGCCCTGCGTAAGGTCGTCGGGTATGCAGGGACCGAATATATCATCGGATGATGAAGCAGAAGTCGAAACAGCACCAAGCGTACAGGAACTTGGGCAGTGCATGTCATCGGGTTGATCCATAACTTGCGCGTCTTCGATGGGTTCCAATCTGCCGAGACATTCTCCTCGCACCAACGTAACGCTGTACGGAGATGAGTTCACAACAAAAATAGTGGTGCTGCCGTGAGTGAGTTGCACGGTCGCGAAAGGAACCAGCAAGCCTTTTCTTATGAAAACACGATGAGATGGCGAGAGGAGTGCAGCGGTGTCAGAAAGGCTTGCGACGTAGAGCGACACCGCAACGGACGAGTTTGCAGGCACTTGAGTGTCGTCTCTGACGAGTAACTTGCTTGCAGCGGTTGGACTGTCGGCCGGCGTCAAAGAAGAGAATGGCGCGAGTTCTATTTCTGCTGGGGCGCAATGAATGACGGCGTCGGGGCGGGAGAGAAAATCCCATCCTAGGATGACGTCGTGAGAGCATGAAGAAATTATGATGAATTCGACCGCATACATCACGTCCTGAATCATAAGGCGAGCTGTGCACATCGCTGTAGGGTGAATGCTTTGGGCGCTGGCTGTACGGAGGGAGAGCCCGCAAAGCGGCGTGGTCACTTTGCGCAGTAATCGGCAAAGTTTTTCGTCCATCACGGATACGGCGGCTCCAGTATCTACAAGGGCAGATGCACGAACGCCATCCACAAGCACGTCTATCACGTTGGACGGGCTTGCCTGAGGGCTTCCGCAGTTCGACAGCGTCGCAGACCTTGCCTCGTGGACTGCGACGACTAGTTTTCCTGGTCGCCCTCGAGTGTACGTGGCCGCATCGGTGACAGTGAGCGACGTCGTGGAGATGGTGAACGGCGGGTAGACGGAACGGGGCGGGACGACGATGACATAGGCGGCGGTTGGTCATAAGAGCGGCTTGACTGGCTGGGAAAGTTGGAGGCGACCTGCGGTTGCTGCACACGATTGCAATATCGTGCCACATGACCGACGCAACCGCAAGCAAAGCAGATTGGGCGATTATCAGCAGTGCGCCATTAGTTTGCTGGTCGCATCCATGTTGCAGAACGCGATTGGCGAGCCGGCTGCTGATATGAGTGCATGGTAGGCGGCATTCGGGGCACGTGGGTGACGCCGGCGTATGTAGGCGAGACAGGTTCTCCAAAGGCCTGGGGCCTCGCGACGGTGTCGGTGTAATTTAGCGGAACACTGACAGAAATCGGTGGGGGCGGCATGGCAACAACTTGGGCGTAGCTGAGTGGCACAGATGCAGGAGGTGGCTGGTGGTATCAGGGACGACCTCCGCGATTTCCTGCTGAATGGCTCGGCGGAGCGGAGGTAGAAGTGTACTTGATGGCTGTTGAGCTTGTTGTGGGGAAGCAAAAGCCAGTAGAGAGACCCGGCGGGCAACTTCCTCACGCACGAACGACTTGATTTCGGCAGGCAAGGTTGCGTGGTCTGGAACTGCTGACAAGGCCGAGAGATCAGCATCACGTGGTGGCGGGCGACGGGTCATCAAGCGCTGCCGCCGCAGCTCGTCGTAACTTTGGCATAACATGATGACTTCTGCCACAGTGCGGGGGTTCTTTGCCAGGAGCATGGTGAAGGCATCGTCGGCGATGCCTTTTAGAACATGCGTGATTTTGTCAGCCTCTGACATGTTCAGGTTGTCACGCAGTTTATTCACGTACAGACCTACTGGAAGGCCGAGGAACGCCAGAAGAGCGAGGAACGCCAACAGGCTGAAAATACAAAACAAACGCAAGCTCGGGTCGCGCGTGCACCAACGCTGTGGCTTGCCGTTTCATGCTGCTTCGTCGTCGTTCGCATAGTTCCCTACATTGGCCCCCGGTGAATAGCGTAGCCAACCTGGCGACTTAAGGCGTAGTCACTATAGCGGGGTCGTAATACGGCTTCAGGCGACTCACATGCACAATTTCTCGGCCACGGCGGCGTAAGTCATGAGACTGTGTCAATGGCTCAATCTCATAATTGACGGGTGACGTACGGGCGAGAATGCGGTAGGGCCCGTGGTATCGTGCCAGTAATTTCGACGAAAGGCCAGGAGTGCTCGGTGGAACCCAGAGCCAAACGAGAGCACCAGTCGTGAAAGTATAGAGATGTCGGCCGGTGTCAAGCCGTAGCTTCTGGTGGCCTTGGTCCTCGGTTGTCAGAGAACGGGCCAATCGTCTGCAATCTTCTGCGTACCTGGCAACATCAGAAATTGCAGTGTACTCAGAGGAGTCGGGCGTGTATGGGAGGATAGTGTCCAGCGTGCACGATGGTTCGCGTCCGTACAACAGAAAGAAAGGGGAGAATCCTGTTGTCGCGTGCGTAGCGGTTTTATACGCATACGTGACGAATGGAAGGACAGTGTCCCAATTAGTCTGGTCTGAAGCTGTGTACATCGTCAACATATCACCGAGAGTGCGATTAAATCGTTCTGTGAGGCCATTCGTCTGCGGGTGATATGCTGTCGTCAGGCGATGAACCATGTTGCACTGAGCGAGCAACGCTTGAATGGCGTCAGACAAGAAAACACGCCCCCGGTCGCTCAAAAGTTCGCGGGGAGCACCATGGCGAAGAACAAAGTTGCGCAAGATGAAAAACGCAACTTCCCTCGCGGTTGCTGCGGGTAGTGCTGCTGTCTCCGCGTAACGCGTGAGGTGGTCCACGCCGACAATTATCCACCTATTTCCAGAAGACGACGTGGGAAGTGGTCCGTATAAGTCGATACCGACGCGGTCAAACGGACGCGCTGGACAAGGCAGAGGCTGAAGTGTACCGGCAGGGCGTTGAGGTGGGACTTTACGTCGCTGGCATGCAGTACAAGCACGTACGTACTTGCGGACAAATGTGTACATGCCGCGCCAGTAGTACCGCTGACGTAGACGGTTGTACGTTTTGAGAGCGCCAGCGTGAGCGCTTTGCGGGTCGTTGTGGAAAGCAGTACAGATTTCCGAGCGCATGTGGCTGGGTATCACTAACAGCCACTTCCTACCTTCACACGTGTAATTCCGCCGATAGAGTAGGTCGTCTCGAATAGCGAAATGTGTGGCTTGACGGCGGATAGTTCTTGACACTAAATTAGCTAACGGATCAGTCAAAAAGGCGAGGAGTTGGGAAATCCACACATCTTTGCGTTGTTCCGATGCCATGTCCGTGAAGTCGATTGGTGTTATGACAGCTGAAGAAGGTGACGAGGAGGCTGGGTCAGCCGGTAGCGGCGAGCGGGATAGCGCATCAGCGTCGGAGTGCTTGCGGCCGGATCGGTATACAACACGAATGTCGTATTCCTGTAGGCGAAGCGCCCAACGACCAAGGCGCCCCGACGGGTCTTTGAGCGATGATAGCCAGCATAGAGCGTGGTGGTCCGTAACGACTTCGAAAGGGCGGCCATAAAGGTATGGGCGGAACTTCGTCAAAGCCCAGACAATTGCGAGGCACTCTTTCTCCGTGACGGAATAATTACACTCGGCTTTCTTGAGGGTTCGACTCGCGTAAGCGACCACGTATTCTTGGTGCCCTGGTTTTCGTTGAGCCAATACAGCACCAAGACCGACACCACTGGCGTCGGTGTGGACCTCCGTAGGCGCATCAGGGTCAAAATGTCGTAGAATTGGAGGTGATAATAATAACCGCCGAAGCGCGGTGAAGGATTCGTCGCACTCTTTTGACCAAGCAGAAATGCCTTTGGAAGTTGTCAACAGGTTGGTAAGAGGCGCGATGATGGAAGAGAAGTTGCGCACAAATCGACGAAAGTATGAGCACAGGCCGATAAAGCTTCGAAGCGTCTTGATGGAATTGGGCTTCGGATAGTCGGCCACGGCGCGGAGTTTCGCTGGATCCGGGAGAACACCCTCTTTGCAGACGACGTGACCCAGTATGGTGAGCTGACGTGCGGCAAAATGGCACTTCTTGATGTTAAGTTGAAGGCCAGCAGAGGTGAGACACGTGAGAATAGCACGAAGACGAACAAGGTGAGTGGAAAAATCGCGAGAAAAAACGACGATATCATCTAGGTAGCAAAGGCACGTGTTCCACTTGTAGCCGCGAAGGATGGTGTCCATCATCCGTTCGAAGGTAGCTGGGGCGTTGCAGAGTCCAAACGGCATGACGTTAAACTCATACAGCCCATCAGGTGTTACAAATGCAGTTTTCGATCGGTCAGGATCAGCCATTGGAACTTGCCAATATCCTGAGCGTAAATCTAAGGAGGAGAAATATTCTGCCCCTTGCAAGCAATCGAGAGCGTCGTCGATGCGTGGCAACGGGTACACATCCTTTCGAGTTATCTTATTGAGCCGGCGGTAGTCGACACAGAATCGGATAGACCCATCCTTTTTGCGCACAAGTACAACAGAAGACGACCAAGGGCTCTGCGATGGCTGGATGACACCACGCTTGAGCATATCGTCGACTTGTTCGTTGATAATACGGCGCTCTTCCGCTGAAACTCGATATGGTCGTTGGCGTAAGGGAGCATGAGTACCGGTGTCAATGTGGTGCGTGATGTTCGCTGTGCGACCCAAAGATGGTTGAGCGCAATCGAAGACAGAACGGAACTCTCGAAGAAGGGACAAGAGTTCGCTTCTTTGTGTCGGCGATAGCTCAGCGGCAACAGAGGGCTGGAATGAGTCTGGAGCGGACACTGTGGCCACAGGTGGCGTCATAGCATTGAGCTGGAGGTGAGGTGTGTGTTCGGCGAACTCTAGAGGGCGCAAGAGGTCAACGTCTTGTATGTTACCCAAACATTCTCCGCGAAGTAAGGTAACTGGCGACGATAGCGAGTTCGCGACGAGCATGACGGTAGCACCGGATTCCACGGTGTGTACGGCAAAGGGCAGGTGTAGGCTACGGCGGCGGGCAAATACATCAGACGGAGTGAACAAAACAGTTCCGGCAGGAGCGGCCGTACAGGTCAGGGCTACAAGGGCGGATGTTCTCGGTGCTATTTCCGTGTCTGCAACAACGACAAGTTTGTAAGGTTCAGGAAGAGAATCCACAAAACAAGAGGTTGGCAGCGGTGTAAGGGCAACTTCTGCACGTGAGCAATCTATGATGGCCCGATGACGCGAAAGAAAGTCCCATCCAAGAATGACTTCGTGGGAGCAGGATGCCAGCACAAAAAATTCAATGGCATAAAGTTCACCTTGGATAATGACACGTGCAGTGCACACAGCTGTAGGTTCTATGCACTGCGAGTTGGCCGTGTGGAGCATCAGGCCCGAAAGAGGCGTCGTCACCTTTTTCAACTTGCGGCATAAGGGCTCACATATTATGGAAACGGCGGCCCCTGTGTCGATAAGCGCTTGTGCGGCGGTCCCCTCAACATTGACGTCAATAACGTTTTGCGGCGAGAAAGATGGAGGCCTTAAGCAGTTCGAATTGTATGCAGCTGTTGCCTCCGGAGCTGCAGCGATCAGTTTCCCTCTTCCGTAGCAGGTCGGCGACGCATAGGTGACAGGGAGCGTCGTCGTGGTGATGGTGACCGATGGTTTGCGTAGGGTCGAGGACCGTCAGCGGTGTACCTTGATGGCGTCCTAGACGACGACGCCATTGGCCGGCCCACGGCGTCGACTGGAGGGGGATCTCGGCGACAGTGGCGGGCGACGTGTCCAGCGATACCACAGGCGAAACAGATGGGCCTATTATCTGGCGTCCTCCAAGCGTCTGAGCGACGGTAAAATGGAGCTGGAGATCTCGCGTAGGGATACGGCGCCGCAATTGGGGTTGTAGGCACGACATAGGGTGGCGTGGCAGGTTGAGCATACGGCATACGCTGTTGCGTAGGCCGAGCAGCGACGGCGGCGTACGTGAGAGGCGTTGTGACTGGTGGTTGCTGATGCACCGGCGGAAGGGCTTCAGCGACTTGGGTCCGAATGACGTGTTGGAGGTCCGGTGCCAAAGCTTGCGTGGGCTCATGTGTCAGTGGCAGCAGTGACAGCTGGCGCGCTACCTCTTCGCGGACGAAGTCCTTGATTGTCGAAAGCAGCGGCTGCTGGTCGGTAGGATGGGCAGCTAGGTGCAAGCTTGCGAGCGTGTCTGGCGTCGTGATGGCTTGACGAGCAATTGCGCGCTGCCTACGCAATTCATCGAAGCTTTGACAGAGGGAAACGAGGACAGCAATGGTGGGGGGATTTCTCGCGAGCAACATCTGAAAGGCGCCGTCGTCAATGCCTTTCAATATGTGCCTGATTTTTTCTTCCTCAGGCATGGTAGAGTTGATGCGGTTGCATAGATGCAACACATCTTCAATGTAGCCCGTGTAGGTCTCGCCTGGTTGCTGCGCACGGTGACGTAAACGGTGCTCGGCTTGAAGCTTGCGTGCCGCCGGCCGTCCAAAGACGTCCGTAATAGCCGTCTTGAATGCAGACCACGTAGTAATGTAAGCTGCGTGGTTATTAAACCACAGTTGCGCGGTGTCCGCAAGGTAGAATGTGACGTAGCCAAGCTTACTTGGGTCGTCCCATTTGTTACTTGCGCCGACTTTGTCGTACCTCGCCAACCAATCTTCGACGTCCGACTCAGTGGAGCCCGTGAAGATAGGAGGGTCTCGTTGAGGATACACGGCACCGCAAGTGACATGGACGGTCGAAGGTCCCACCTGGACAGGCGTCTCGGTGGTCATGTTCGTGTCACGTAGAGGGGGAAGCTTACGGGAGCGAAGTTCCAGGTTTGTACGGGAGTCCACACACCTCCACCAGATGTCACGCAGTTTATTCACGTACAGACCTACTGGAAGGCCGAGGAACGCCAGAAGAGCGAGGAACGCCAACAGGCCGAAAATACAAAACAAACGCAAGCTCGGGTCGCGCGTGCACCAACGCTGTGGCTTGCCGTTTCATGCTGCTTCGTCGTCGTTCGCATAGTTCCCTACAAGTCGACTTTCTTGCACAAGTCCAGGATGTCCTCGATATAACTTGTGAAGGACTCACCGGTCTGCTGGGCTCGTTCACGTAAACGCTGTTCAGCTTGCAGCTTACGAACAGCAGGGCGGCCGAACACGTCGACGACAGCGGTTTTAAAAGCGGACCATGTCGGGAAATCAGATGCGTGGTTGTTGTACCACATGCCGGCCACACCCGCGAGATAGAAAAACAGGTTGCCGAGTTTACCTGCCTCGATCGTCCCAATGGTTGGGGATGCTCACGCGTTCGTACATGGCCAGCCAGTCCTCGACGTCGGTGCCATCCGCTCCGGTGAAGACAGGAGGGTCGCGGATCCGGGGGACACCGGGACATGGCGGCGACGTAGGAGGAAGCGTTTGCTGGGCGGCGTCTTGGTACATAGTTGGAGGCACGGTACGGGATCGAAGCTCCAAGGGCATCGAATGCTGACCGAAGGTGTTTGAAGGGCACAGCACTCTCAGCACTCTCCACCGAATTGTTAAGCGGTTTATTGACGGACACTCAGCGATGATTCACGACAGCGACAGTCAATGCGGGGATCGACTCTCTGCACGAGCTGCTCTTCTTCTTAAGAAAAGGGCGACCCACTAGAAGGCGCTGAAGAGGATGACCCACTGTTCAAAGGCTTTACCACTATATATATATATATATATATATATATATATATATATATATTGTGAGCAATATTCATGCGCGTCATCTTGTCACATTGTCACAATTCAGAAACAGGAGCCATCGAATACAGGAAACTCACTTTAATTGTACCAGAACACTGGCAAACTGATCGGAAGAGAACCTCGTCTTCTTCTCTCTCTGCGCGTGTTCTTCGTTGTTCTCTTGGTGCTGCACATTCAATGTGGCATTTTCCCCCCTCCAGAGAGCAGCGTCCCGATGCTCTTCTACAAAAGACGGTGTAGTAGATGTATGGTGTAAATCAGTCCGAAAAGTAGGGCTTCATTCGCACAACGTGCACGATTTCTGGTTTTTGCTGGCGAGTTGTTGAGGGGCGGTCAGGAACGACCACGTAATTAACGCCACTCAGGCGTTGTAAAACTGTGTATGGGCCAAAATACTTCTTCAGCAAATTTTCAGACAGTCCCCGGCGGCGGATAGGACTCCATACCCAGACTTTGTCGCCGGCCCGATAGATGACATGTCGGTGTCGCAGATTATAACGTTGGGCGTTGTAATTTTGCTGCTGCGTGATTCGGATGCGCGCAAGCTGCCTCGCTTCTTCTGCTCGTTGGGTAAAAGATACAGCGTCCAAATCGATGTCATTGCAGTCGTGCAGTAACATGGCGTCAAGCATCGTCGTCACTTCACGGCCATGAAGGAGACTGAATGGCGTTCTTCGTGTAGTTTCTTGCTGCGCTGTATTATAGGCGAACGTGATGCATGGTAGAATGTCGTCCCAGTTCTTGTGATCCACGTGGACGTACATACTCAACATGTCGGCAATAGTCTTGTTGAAGCGTTCTGTTAAGCCATTGGTTTGTGGATGATAGGAAGTGGTTTTCCGATGGGCTGTTTCACTGAGCTCAAGCACTGTCTTCAGGAGCGTGGCCGTGAAAGCGGCACCTCGATCTGTTAATATGATTGTCTGAGCACCGTGCCTCAGGACAATATTTTCTATGAAGAATCGTGCGGTTTCAACGGCGGTGCCACCTGACAATGCCTTTGTTTCCGCGTAGCACGTAAGATAATCAGTGGCGACTATTACCCACTTGTTGCCAGCATGGAAAGTCGGATATGGTCCAAGGAGATCCATTCCGTTTGGGCAAAAGGTACCGTGGGCACTTGAATTGGTTGCAATAGTCCAGCTGGTTTTAACGGTGGCGATTTTCGTCGTTGGCAATTGAGGCACGTGCGCACGTAATGCTTCACAATAGCTGGAAGTCTTGGCCAGTAGTACTTCTGTTGGATTCTGGCCAATGTGCGTGTGTATCCGAGATGACCAGACGTTGGCTCATCGTGGTAAGCACAAAGTATCTCCTCACGGAGTGGCGTCGAACAACATGTAGGTGGGTGCTTCCTCTGGGAGAAACGTTCTTCTTATAGAGAACACCACTACGTAAGCAGAATGATGGCAGGCTCCTTGCAAATCTTCTAGGAACGGTTGTTGTCCGGCCATTCAAAAATTCAATAAGGGGAAGCAACTCACTGTCTTCTTTCTGTTTGCACGAAATCGTAGTGGTGTCGACGACTCCTACAAACGCCATGCTGTCATCTTCTGTGTCATCGTCGCGCTTTATAGGTGACCTTGATAAGCAATCGGCGTCGGCGTGCTTCCGTCCGGACTTATACACGACCGTCATATCAAACTCTTGAAGGCGTATGCTCCCCCGTGCGAGCCGACCAGACGGGTTTTTCAAGTTGGTCAGCCAGCAGAGGGAATGATGGTCGCTGACTACGTGGAAGGAACGACCATAGAGGTACGGACGAAACTTCATAACCACCCATACGACAGCAAGACACTCTTTTTCCGTTGTGGAGTAGTTAGACTCGGCGCGGGAAAGCGTCCTACTGGCATATGCGATCACACGCTCGGCTGAGTCTTGCCACTGGACGAGTACAGCGCCTAAACCCACGTTGCTGGAATCTGTGTGGACCATGGTAGGAGCATCCTCATCAAAGTGAGGAAGCACAGGTGGAGTCTGCAGGCGTTATCGGAGATCGTCAAATGCCACCTGTTGATCGTCGCCCCACGCGAACGAAACGTCTTGTGAGTCGTGTTAACGGCGAGGCTATGTGGGAGAAATTGGCAATAAACCTTCGGTAGTATGCGCATAGGCCAAGGAAACGCCTGACTGCTTTCTTGTCTTTTGGCACCGGAAATTTTCTGACGGCCGCAATCTTATCGGGATCAGGTCGAACACCTTCATGGCTCACCACATGGCCTGAAAATTGGAGCTCCTTGAAAGCGAAATGACACTTCTCGGGTTTCAGTGACAGGCTGGCAGACCTTATTGCCCTGAATACCGATAGCAGCCTGCTCAGGTGTTCCTCAAATGTTTTAGAAAAAAACAATGACGACGTCCAGATAGACCAGACATGTCTGCCACTTAAGGCCTGACAAAACGGTATCCATCAGTCTCTGAAATGTTGCGGGGGCTGAGCACAATCCGAATGGCAAGACTTTAAATTCATAAACTCCGTCAGGCGTTACAAAAGCCGTTTTTTCTCTATCTCGCTCGTCGACCTCAATTTGCCAATACCCACTTTTGAGGTCCATTGACGAAAATAGCGTGCATACCCCAGCCTGTCGAGTGAATCATCGATGCGCGGTAATGGGTATACGTCTTTCTTTGTCACACAGTTCAGCTTGCGGTAGTCGACACAAAATCACAAGCTTCCGTCTTTCTTTTTAACCAGCACTACCGGCGATGCCCAAGGACTTCTTGACGGCTGGATGACGTCATCTTCGAGCATTTTTTCCACTTGTTCCTGGATTGCTTCACGCTCTTTCGGTGCTACGCGGTATGGGTTCTGTCGTATTGGCCTTGCCGTCTCCTCCGTTATTATCCGATTCTTCGTCAGTGGCGTTTGACTGACCCTTGAGGTCGATGAAAAACAGTCTTTGAACTGGTGAAGATCTACTAGACGCTGTCTCTGCGCTGGTGACAAATCCGTGCTTCCGTCAATAGGTGGTGGGGCTGACGTGGCTTGCGGCTCGTCCTGTTGTACTACACAGCACTCGCGGATTTTGGTGATCTCGTCGAAGTAGGCAACTGTAGTGCCTTGTGTAATGTGTCGTCGCTCGTTGGTAAAATTCGTCAACAGAACCTCTGCTTCACCGCACACAACATTGACGACACTTCTGACAATTGCAACACCATGAGAGAGTAGAAGCGTCAATACTTGTTCATCGATTCCTTCTTTAGTATTCTGCTCGCTGCACGTGACTGAAACAAGGAGGCACGATAACGGAGGTACGGTGACATCGTCAATGACTCGCAAGGATTTTCGGTGTAGCGCTGCGCTTTGATCCGCTGAAAAGGTCAGTACACCGTCCGGAATATTGATGATGGCGCCATATTCACACAAAAAATCCATCCCCAAGACTGCCTGTTTGCAACTCTCAGAAAGAATAACAAAAGGTGCGACGAAGGATGCATCCCCTATCTTCATTCTTGCGGTACACTTTCCGGTAGGTGTGAGTAGCTGCCCTCCAGCTCCTCTAATCTGCGGTCCTGTCCATTCCATTTTAACCTTCCTGAGCGTGTCTGCCAGACTCTCACTCACTATTGAGAAGTCCGCGCCAGTGTCGACCAATGCCATGACGTCATGTCCGTCAATCGTAATTGCAACTTCGGCAGTAACAACCCCATCTTTTGTCGATTCATTGAAAATGTGTCTCTCTTCGCTCGGCAGTATTGGGGGATTTTCAGCACTTCGACGATTCGCAACCTTCCCCCCTGAGGTCGCTGCTTTTAGTTTCCCCGGCGTGGACTAGGAGATCTCCCTCTTGGCATGTCAGTGGTGCTCCATCTAGAGGATGGAGAATAACGCCCAGGAGAGGGTGAGCGTGACCGGAACCCAGGAGGAACGTCCCGCGGGGTCATGACACTCGTGTCGACGTCAGGTGTTCCGTTGAAATGGTGCCGAGGAATAGTGGAAGAAAACCCTTGGTACCCTGCAGCGCGATACGGGCAATACCGGACGATGTGGCCTGCTTCCCCCCAGTGAAAGCACAGGGGCCTATGATCAGGGGTACACCAGATGTCAGTTTTGCGAAGTGGTGGCCGCCTCGGCGTCGAAGTTTCTCTGTAGTACCAAGGCGCTGTCGGCGGATGTTGCTGGTGGTACTGATGTGGTGTCGGCACGTTCGCTGGCTGTCGGCGGACTACTTCTGCATAGCTTGCCCTGGGAGTGCTCGTGTTCGGCTCAGGAACCGAGAGCGCTTGCCTGATCTCCTGGCGTACAACTTCCGTTACTGAGGCAATCGCGCAGTCATTCGCTTTGGCGACGAGCTTTTTGACCTCTTCTTGTACGATTTCTGGTATTAGTTGGCGCAAAGAACCTCTGTCGGGTGTTGTTGCTGTGGTCGTGGCTGCCACGCTGATTGGTGCACTGTGGGTTGGGCGGTCATACTGGCGATAACGTAGATGCAGTGCGCGTTCGATAGATGTCGCCTCCTTAGAGAATTCATCCACACTTGTAGGAGGGTTTCGTACGAGACCAGCGAAGAGCTGCTCCTTAACGCCCCGCATGAGGTGGCTAACCTTTTTGGCTTCGGGCATATTAGGATCTGCTGGACGAAATAGCCGCGCCATGTCCTCAACAAACATCGTAACGGATTCATTTGGTTTCTGAATCCGTGACTCGAGGAGACGCTGTGCGGTTTCTCGTCTTTCAGTGCTCGCGAACGTGTCGAGGAACTTCTGCCGGAACTCGTCCCAAGACGACCACACGCGATTCGTGAACCATGTTCGGGCTCCGTCTTGAAGCGGAAAATAAACGTAGCCCAATTTCTGGGTGATGTTCCACCCGTTAACATTCGCTGTGTGCTCAAATTCCTCGAGCCAGTCATGTGCATCCTCATATGCGTTTCCGTGGAAGTCAGGCGGAAGTCGAGGGTTCAAAACAGTCACCTGTGTCGTGCTTGGGCTGAACATGTTGGGGCCAGTGCTTCCAGGTGCCGTCATGCTTTCTGGCACAGTCGCGCTTTCCGGCAATGGACCAAACTCCGGGCTGAGGCCTAACAGGCGCCGGCTGCTGCGGTGAACGGGGGTGTCGATGCGCGGAAGTCTTTTTGGACTAGATGCGGGGCTGTTGTCAGGCGTCCCGAACATGTACCCAGCACCTCCACCAGTGTCACAATGCAGAAACAGCAGCCGCCGAATACAGGAAACTCACTTTAGTTGTACCAGAACACTGGCAAACTGATCGGAAGAGAACCTCGTCTTCTTCTCTCTCTGCGCATGTTCGTCGTTGTTTTCTTGGTGCTGCATATTCAATGTGGCAATATGTACATACTCATCATCATCAGTCTGACCTATGTTGTGGGGCAGACGCTCGGCAAGTAAAAGAATTGTCCGCAGCAAAAACGTTGCCTTGCAAGTGGTTGAGAGTGCTTTCCGGTCCCCTGGTACCCTCCCTGCAGCGCTTTTTCGTTATCTTCGACTACCAACCATTCCTGGAACTCCGGTCGGGTCGCCGTTTGCGCAGTCAGCCCACGGTCATGTCGCAAGACGAGCACAACAACAACACGGCTCCATCCACCCCGCCTACACCCCTGGGCATGCCTTCATGGACTATCACCACCCCTCAAAAAGATCCCCCGATGTTCGCTGGCCTTCGTGGTGGAGACGTTGAAGACTGGTTGGATGAGTACGACCATGTGAGTGCGCTTAACTATTGACATGATTCTGTAAAGCTGTCCCGCGTACCGTTCTATCTGACGGGGGTCGCTAAGACATGGTTTCTCAACCATCAGCTGGATTTCCCCGACTGGCCTATCTTTAAGCAGCAGCTCCGTCAGATATTTTCTAACCCTTCTGTACGTGCAGACATCGCCAAACGGAAGCTTGCTGAACGTGTCCAGCACTCCGGCGAGTCCTATACTTCGTACATTGAAGAGGTCCTCGCCCTATGCCGTCGCGTCGACAGCTCGATGGCGGAACATGACCGCGTTCGCCACCTGCTCAAGGGCATAGGCGCAGTCGCATTTAACGCTTTGGTGGCAAAGAACCCCACCACGGTCGCGGATATCATCAGTACGTGTCAGCGACTCAACGACCTTCAACTTATACGTTTATAACCTGGCACAGGAAATCTCAGGCCAACGCATGACAATGAGCTCCGTGCGTTGATATGGTCCTTGATCCGTGAGGAGCTGCAATTCCAGGCCACCTCGTCGCCTTGTGAGCTCCGCATAACACCTTCTGCGGGCAGCCTCCGCAACATCGTCGGGGAGGAACTGGCATCCATGACGTGTGAGCAAGTTCCGAGCTCGCATACCACTCCAACGCTGACATACGCTCAGGTGGTTGCAGCGTCACCTTCTCAGCAATCACTGCAGTACGTGTCAACTACGCAGCCCTCCCTAAATGCCCTCGCCCTAAGGGCACCACCTCCTTCTTTCCATGCCTGGCGTCCATCTCGACCGATTTGCTATTATTGCGGAATACGTGGCCACATCTTACGGTTCTGTCGTCGACGTCAACAAGACGAAAGGTGGGGCTATGGTGACTACGAGAGGGATGAGTTTGCCCCTTCTCCACAACATCGCTACCCATACCAACTGTACCAACGCCGCCCACCATCCCCACAGCACTTCGATGCAGCCAGTACCTTCCGCTCCTCGCGCCGACGTTCCCCGTCATCTATGCGCCGTTCTCTACGTCACCAAGTTCTCGAAGCCTTTCACGACGATCCATGTGCAGGTCACTTGGGATTTCACAAAACACAAAGCCGCATCAGGAAACGTTTCTTCTGGCCTGGCATCTCTACTTTTGTGGCCAAGTACGTTGCATCTTGCCATCTGTGTCAACGGCGGAAGGGACCAACTTCGTCTCCAGCTAGCCTTCTGCAACCCACCCCGTGTCCCGAGACACCTTTTGCCATCGTTGGCATAGACCTATTAGGACCTCTCCCCATCACGCCATCAGGTAATCGTTGGATTGTGACTGCTGTCGATCATCTGACACGGTACGCAGAGACTGCTGCACTACGCACAAGTTCTGCTTCACATGTCGCAGACTTCTTTCTCAACGCCATTGTATTGCGTCACGGTGCATCTCGCGTCCTCTTGAGTGATCGCGGCAAAACGTTCCTGTCCACCATAATCGAAACCCTGCTCACAACGTGTGGTACAGTACACAAGACGACGTCAGCCTACCACCCCCAAACTAATGGGCTGACAGAGAGATTTCATCGGACACTAACAGACATGCTATTGATGTACATCGCACCAAACCACGACAACTGGGATACGATTTTGCCTTTTGTGACATTCGCCCATAACACCGCTGTTCAAAGAACTACTGGCTACTCGCTTTTCTACCTCGTGTACGGCCGTACACCGACATTAACCATCGACGTCTCTTTCCTAAATGTGCCAACCGACGCCTCGGCAACCGTATCAGAGCAGTTCGTCACAAGGCTCGAGGAATGTCGGCAACGGGCTCGCCTTAATACAGAAGCCAATCAGCAAGATCGCAAGCAACGCTACGACGGCTCTCATCGCGACGTCTCCTTCACTCCGGGGGATGTATTGCTTTGGACGCCCAATCGTACTTCAGGATTGTGCAATAAATTTCAGTCACGCTTCATTGGACCCTATACAATCAACGAACAAACGTCACCAGTGAACTACCATGACACTCCCAGCGTCCTTTCTTCGGATCGTCGCTGTCGTGGTTCGGAGATTGTCCACGTATCGCGTCCGAAGCCATTCGTTCGACGTTCCATTTCCGTCTAAGACGCGTCCGGGCTGGCCGCTCAAGCGTGGGGGGGGGGGAAATAAGTGTGAGCATTATTCATGCACGTCATCTTGTCATATGTACATACTCATCATCATCAGTCTGACCTGTGTTGTGGGGCAGACGCTCGGCAAGTAAAAGAAGTGTCCGCAGCAGAAACGTTGCCTTACAATATATATATATATATATATATATATATATATATATATGACCAAACCATTGTAGTGATCATCATCGTATGTCACGCGGGCTGGCTCACTGGCTCGTGCGTCTGGATTAAAAAGATAACCTGGTTACGGCCGTACTGGACGTGGTCTCATAAGTGGTGGAGCTAGCTTTGGTTCCCACGTCCTCCTGCTCTACCCGTCACCCCTGGAGCTCCGGTCTGGTCGACGGTTGTGCCCGCAAGCAACAGCGATGGCAGAACCCAACGCGTCCGCTGCTGCAACCGCTTTTTCTCAGCCACTTAGGTTTCACTACACCGTGAGTACCTCTCACCGAGACCCTCCGGTATTTTCCGGCCCTCGCAACAAAGAATGGCTGGACAGTCATGATCAAACCAGCGTTTGTAAATATTGGGACGAAGCGCACAAACTGCGCTACGCTACGTTCCTTTTTACCTCGATTGCGTTGCTGAAACCTGGTATTACAACCATGAGAGCGACTTCTCCAATTGGTCGGCTCTCGCGGGGCATCTCCGTCAGGTATTTGGCACATCTGCAGGCAGCTCTGCGGTAGCGAAATACAAGGTCGCAACCCGCATCTAGGGGGACGACGAATCGTATACGTTCTACATTGAAGATATTCTGGCTCTCTGTCACCGAGCACAAAATGACATGACGGAGGCCGTTCGCATCCGACATCTACTGAAAGGTATCAACTCTGTCGCCTTCAATGCTCTCGTGATCCAGAATCCAACTACCGTCCGGGACGTCATCACTACACGCCAACGCCTGGACGCGCTTCATTCCATGCGCCTTCCACACACCTCCTGCGACGCTCGCTTTACCGGGGAGCATGAATTGCAGGCCCTTATCTGCACAATTTTCCGAGAAGAACTCCACGGCCTTATTCCAGGCAACGCAATCATTGTGTCTGTCCGCACACCTCCTCCCAACCTGCGTGAGATAATCAAGGACGAACTGGCATCAATGACAAGCGCTGCACATGCCCCGTCTCCTGTGCGCTTCCCAGTGCCTTCGTACGCAGAAGTTGCATCGCGGGCCCCTGTACC
Source organism: Rhipicephalus microplus (assembly GCF_043290135.1). Classification (NCBI taxonomy): domain Eukaryota; kingdom Metazoa; phylum Arthropoda; class Arachnida; order Ixodida; family Ixodidae; genus Rhipicephalus; species Rhipicephalus microplus. The sequence goes on from NW_027464621.1 coordinate 1,442,917, forward strand.
AGTTCCAACCGTTCCTGCGGACGTCGGATGCGACCATGTGGCTGCGATGACAACGCAAGTGTCAAGGCCACACCACTATTCTACATGGCGTCCTCCGCGCTTCATCTGCTTCTACTGTGGCATAAGGGGTCATATATCCCGTTTCTGCCGCCACCGTCAGCAGGATGAACGACGTGGTTACCCAGCTTACGAGAGAGACTTTGCCCCGAGACCCGATGAATACGATCCCGCACCGTTTCCGTCCACTTCCCGTCTGTCGCCCTCCCCTCCACGGTCTCAAGCTGGGCCTCATCCTTCTCGTTCATCACGCCGCCGTTCTCCGTCACCGTTTCGGCGTACGTCATCACCTCTGCGTCCCGCGCCGATCTCTCTGGACTCGGAAAACTAGAAGGTGCAGTTTTTGGAGGGGAACTGCTTGTTGTCGGAACGTTACAACTCCTCCGTCTCGTCCAGCTAATTTACTGCCTGTTTGTGTGGACGGTGTTTTTGTTGATGCCCTTATAGGCACTGGAGCCGCAATTTCGGTAATTGATCTTGAATTGTGTTTTCGTCTGCGTAAAGTGCAAACTCCTTATGCCGGTCATATGTTATGCGGCGCTAATGACAGTCCAATTTGCCCAACCGGGTTGTGCACTGCTCGTGTTCTCATCGATAGAATCCGTAATCACATCTGTCTTCGTGCGCTCATCAGATAATCTTAGGCTGGGACTTCTTGTCAGCGGCGTCTGCTGTAATTTCATGTGGTCGGCTCCTGATTCGTATTACGGACACTGATCAGCTTTCTTCTGGTGCTGACCTTTCGTCGCCCAACCTTGTGACAGCTGCGGATTTCCTCCTGCCTCCCGGACGAGAACGTGTCCTTACGATCAAGTCACGAGACATTATAGACAGTGACGCTGTTAGGTTTAGATTAGATTTGTGGGGTTTAACGTCCCAAAACCATCATATGATTATGAGAGACGCCGTAGTGGAGGGCTCCGGAAATTTTGACCACCTGGGGTTCTTTAACGTGCACCCAAATCTGAGTACACGGGCTATACAACATTTCCGCCTCCATCGGAAATGCAGCAGCCGCAGCCGGGATTTGAACCCGCGACCTGCGGGTCAGCAGCCGAGTACCTTAGCCACTAGACCACCGCGGCGGGGCACGGTGACGCTGTGGTTGTTCATTGCCAGCGCTGCATTTTTCGAGGGATCACCATCGCATCATGTTTAGTGTGGTTCTCCCGTGGTTATGCAAGCATCACAGCCTGCAACACGACGCCAGAACCACTTCTTCTGCCAAAGGGGACCACTGTTGCCAGCATTACCGAAGAAGCACCGGTTTGTGTCGTCACTGGTTCATCTGCTTCGTCATTCTCAATGTGTATACCAGCGGAAGATGCATCTCCTGCTCTCAAGGTCACTTTGTGTGAACATCTCCACCCAACGCAAACTGATGCCTTGCGAGCGTTATTAATGAAGCACAAAACTTGCTTTGACGTTTGTTCCGAAGGTCTGGGTCAAACAACAGTGGCCGCCCATCGTATCGACACCGACGGATCCCGTGTCATTCGCCGCCACCATTACCGTGTGTCGGCTTCTGAACGCAAGCTTATAGAAGAACAAGTCAATGACATGCTCGCGCGCAACGTCATCAGGCCTTCGACAAGCGCATGGTCTTTTCCTGTCGTACTAGTAAAAAAAAGGATGGCTCGGTACGGTTTTCCATTGATTACAGATCACTCAACAAAATTACTCGTAAGGACGTCTACCCAATGCCTCGATTGACGACGCTCTTGATACATTACAAGGTGCTGAGTACTTTTCAAGTCTCGACTTGCGCTTTGGTTATTGGCAGATTCCAATGCACGAGTCTGATAAAGAGAAGACTGCGTTTGCTACGCCAGATGGGCTCCTTGAATTCAATGCGATGCCTTTCGGCCTGTGCAATGCCCCAGCCACATTCGAATGGATGATAGACACGGTACTGCGGGGATTAAAATGGAAGACCTGCCTTTGCTACCTGGACGACATTGTCATCTTTTCGTCCAGCTTCTCACAGCACCTGGAACGGCTAGACGAAGTCCTCACGTATTTAGCTAAGGTCGCTCTCCAGCTCAACACTAAGAAGTGTCGGTTTGCCAGTCACAGCATCAAGGTGTTAGGTCGCGTCGTCAGTAAACATGGCGTTGAGCCCGATCCCGACAAGGTTGCCGCGGTACTGCACTTTCCTACACACACCACACCCAAAAACCTCCGCAGCTTCCTTGGCTTGGCGTCGTATTTCCGCCGCTTTGTACGGGATTTCGCTACTATTGTGGCTCCTCTGAACAAACTTCTGACCACGAGCGCACCCTTTGTCTGGTCGGATGACTACAAAGCCACTTTCTACACCCTCAAGCGATGCCTCACATCGCAGCCAATGCTTCGCCATTCCGACCCTGCAGCACCTACTGTGCTACACACTGACGCAAGTGGACTTGGCATCGGTGCTGTCCTTCAGCAGAACCACGCTTCCGAAGAAGAAGTCGTGGCCTACGCGAGCCGTACTCTGTCACCTGCTGAGCGAAATTACAGCATCACTGAGCAAGAATGTCTCGCCATCATGTGGTCCGTACGAAAGTTTCGCCCTTATTTATACGGCTGGCATTTCACAATAGTGACTGACCATCATGCTCTGTGTTTGTTATCGTCTCTCAAAAGTTTGTCGGCACGCTTTGGCCGTTGGGTACTAGATTGCAAGAGTATGTCTACAGCGTCACATATAGGTCGGGTCCAGAGCACCAAGATGCCGACGCTTTGTCACATTGCCCGCTCTCGCAAAGCGCCGAAGTGTCACCTTCCATCTGTTCGTCACCGCCCACCAAAGTGACCAAACAGACGGCTGCTGATTCGAAACAATTGCCTCGGCGGACCTTCTTTCGTCCACAGATCTCGCCTCGCTCCAACATGCCGATACCTACTTTCGCACAATCATCGATCGGCTCACTGGCTTATCGCGTGCTCCAAACAGCCGCCTAAGACGACAACTTGCCCGTTTCAAGCTTCAAGATGGAACATTATGTCGGCAAATTTACCATCCTCTCGGTAACGAAAGGGTTCCCGTCATTCCTTGTTCACTTCGTCTGGAAGTTCTACAAGCGTTTCATGACAATGCGACAGCTGGTCACTTAAGGTTCCACAAGACTTACGACCGCCTCAAGACTCGCTGCTTTTGGCCTGGCCTCTCCACTTCTGTCGCCAAGTACTTCGCTTCCTGCGCGTCATGCCAGCACCAAAAACGTATCACGTCTCTTCCTGCGGGGCCATTGCAACCACTGCCGTGCCCGTTCACTCCCTTTGAATTTGTGGGCATAGACTTATACGGACCTCTTCCGATTACGCCAGCTGGTCACCGTTGGATTGTTACTGCCGTAGACCACCTTACTCGCTACGCGGAGACGGCAGCTCTTTCGTCTGGTGCTACCTCTGAAGTAGCCGATTTTTTCCTTCGCGCCATTATTTTATGACATGGCGCACCGCGTGTGCTCCTTAGTGACCATGGCAAGACATTTCTTTCACATGTCCTTGCTGAAGTCCTCCAGGCCTCTAGCACCATCCACAAGACCACATCAGTGTATCACCCAGAAACTTATGGTCTGACTGAGCGTTTTCACCGAACTTTGTCCTACATGATCTCTATGCACGTGCAACTGGATCATAAAAACTGGGACACTATACTTCCTGTCGTCACGTTCGCATATAATACTGCCATACAGCGTACGACGAATTTCATCCTTTTTTTTTCTCGTGTATGGCCGTGTACTGACTTTTGTTTAGACACAGCCTTTTTGTCCACATCTTGCAATCCATCTTCATCTCTCCCGGAAGAGTTCGCCACTCGCGTCGCCCGCTGCCGTGAAATCCCCCGCGCCAACACTGCTACCATTCAGGACACGAGAAAAATTGACATTGATGCAAAGCGTCGAGTTGTTGTGTTCCGCCCAGGCGACGAAGTCCTATTGTGGACATCTGTTCGTGCACCTGGGCTCTGCGAAAAATTCCTTCAGTGATATCTCGGTCCATACACCGTCCTGGAACGAACATGTGAAGTCAACTATCACGGTGCTCCTGTCAACGCGGCTCCTTATCGCCGTCGCCGCCACACCGAGATCGCCCATGTCTCTCGACAGAAACGATATATTCGGCGTGCTAACCCTTTCTAACTTGCTGCCCTTTTTCGCGAAGGGGGAAAATAGTGTGAGCGCTGACTATGTACTTCATCTTCATCTGTATGACTACACCATTGTAGTGATCATCATCGTATGTCCCGCGGGCTGGCGTTCTGGCTCGTGCTTCTGAATTAAAAAGATAACCTCGTTACTGCCGTACTGGACGTGGTCTCATAATATATATATATATATATATATATATATATATATATATATATTGTAATGAATCTGAATAACGGACGCTCTGCTATTACTTAAGACGATGAGGATCGGTGGTAGTAGTAGTAGCTCGCGCACGCCACTCGCCGGTAGCCAGACCTGCCTCATAAAGCATCTTTCGCCAAGCTGCGTCTGAACCTTTCTCGATGTACAACACCTCTATTTCAAATGGGAGAGGAGCCGGGGTTCCCATCAACCTGGAACTTCGCAATCGGACGCTACCCTCACCGTTCTCCATGACTGCTCCTGGCCCTTCTCAAGCTGTCCTACCAACGACAGTCTTCTGTACTGGTGTGCCTCAGCAACGTGACCCCCCAATTTTTCGCGGCAACGACGAGCAAGACGTCGAGGACTGGCTCATCGAGTACGAAATCGTAAGCGCTTCCAACAAATGGAACGCCTGCGACCAGTGAGGCAAAAGCTCACGAACGTGTGCTTTTGCCTCGCTGATGTGGCCAGCATCTGGTTCAAGAACAATGAAGGCGAAATCACCAACTGGTCCGCCTTCAAACCACCATCACCGTGGTCTTCGGTCGTCCCGCCATGCACCGGCTTCGCGCGGAACAGTGTCTACGTAGACGAGTCCAGCGCAGGGACGAGACCTTTACAAGCTACATCGAAGATGTCTTGTCTCTTTGCAAGCGCGTCGATGCATCTCTAACTGAACACGAGAAAAGCAAGCACATAATCAAAGGAGTTGACGACGATACCTTCCAGGTGCTCGTCGCTAGGAACCAACAGACTGTCACCGACGTTGTCCAGCTCTGTAAGAGTACGACGAGTTGCGTAAGCAGCGTATCTCGACGCGCAGGGCCGCTGAAGATACAGCTGAAGCGCCGGGTCGCTGAACGGTGATACATGATTATGCCCCTAGTAAGATGGCCGCCAACACCGACATCTTGCCAGAGGAACGGCTTCACTTCTACGCAATCATTTCGACTCCAGCAATTGTTTAATCCTCCTTGGGCGGTGACTGGTACGACCCGGTAAAAATAGCGCAAACGCCATTTTCACCCAATTTGGCTTGGATCCGTACAAAGCTATGGCATTTGGAGAGTGGTAGGCAACCTGAGGTTCTCTGCAGAGTTAAATCTGGTTCTCTGGGCATATTTTTTTCGCGTGTGGCGTGCTGTGGCATTTGGTTACAGTGGGTCAGGCAACCTCAGGTTCTCTCGGCGTGTGTGCATGCGTGCGTGTGTGAGATGAGCTGTACGCGATCGCGAGCTGAACACATTTGTGTTGTGCTGGGCATGGAGTTTCCCAATATACACTAGAGGAAACTGGCGCTAGTGTCTACGGGAGCTGCAATGCACGGCGCTTCAGCGAGCATGGGAATGATGGGTAATACACACATTTGTGTAATCTTCGTACTTCTGGCCAGTTTCTGGCTCCGTGTGTGTTCGTGTGGCTTGGAGCTGTTTTTTCACGAAAACATAAATTAGCAAATGTTCACCGTTTGCGCTTCACAACCTTATTCTTTTAGGCTTACTATTTCGAATCAAGTCACTAAGTTCAGAAGGGTATGTTCTTTCTTTCAAAACAAAATCGAAACACAGCAATAAACAAAGCCGCAAGTACGATTCGCCGCCCGCTAGTACGAGGACTAGGCAAATGTGTGTACTGTCTACACTGACTGTCTACCCATCATTCTCATGGTCGTTGAACAAATGGATGGATGAATATGGCTGTACCCTTTAGAACGGGCGGTGGCTAGCGCCACCAATCCGTAATACTTTATGAACTAAAACTATACTTTTTTTTCCCTTAGATAGTGAGGTTGAGGATTCGTACTTTGCAGTGAAGGGTTTAATTTTCGCTCGTGCCTTGACTTTAGCCACCAATCAGATAACCTCCTTCTAGTTAATTCTACCCGCTTAAAGTCAATTTTGCCCTCCCTGTCCCTAAACCCCAGTGGTTTGAAAAACTCTGTGCCATCATCCTGAACTATAAGGTGAAGCCCTTTACAGACCATCATCAAGTGTTCGGCAGTTTCCTCCTTTCCACATGCACTGCATACCGTGTCTACCCATTCGTATTTGGCTCGATATGTCTTGGTTCGCAATACTCCCGTCCTGGCCTCAAACAGTAGAGAACTACCCCGGGTATTATCATAGATCTTTCCCTTGGCAATATCCTGCTTAAAAGTTCGATAGATCTGTAGTGCAGACTTCTTAATCATGCCAATTCTCCACATGTCAGCCTACGTTTCCTTCACCCTCTTTTTAAGCGATAGTTCTTTTTGGTTTGGCCCCCTGCTGTTTTCTAAGTATTTACCCGTCAATTTTCTGGTTCGCTTCCTCCATTTTGTATCAACATTCTTCATGTACAAGTAGCTGAATACCTTCCTAGCCCAACGCCCCTCCCCCATTTCTCTCAATCGCTTTTCAAATGTTATCTTGCTGCTAGATTCCCTGCCCTCAAATGATGTCCATCCCATATCGCCTTGTACTCCCTGATTTGGTGTATTCCCGTGAGCTCAGCTTCTAAGGCAATCCTACCTATTCCACGTTGCTTAATTTCAAATCTTGCTTGAACTTCTGATCTCATGCACAAGACCGCATTGCCGAACGTCAGCTCAGGAATCATGACCCCTTTCTATATTCCTCTAACAACATCATACCTATTGTAATTCCATAGTGCGCTATTTTGCATCACTGCTGCATTCCTGTTACCCTGACTCATCACGTATATTTCTTGTACCCTTAGGTACTCCGTGCCATTGCTTATCCATACGCCCAGATACTTGTATTTATCTGTTATTTCTAGCGTGACCTCCTGTATTCAAAGCTTACTACCTTCATTGTCATTAAAAATCAATACTGCTGATTTTTCCTTACTGAATCTGAAATCTAACATATCTCCCTCATTACCGCAGATGTCCACCAATCTCTGCAAATTTTTCTTGTTGTCGGCCATAAACACTATATCATCTGCGTACATCAATGCTGGTAGCGCCTGTTCAATGAGGTTTCCTTGTTTGACGACAGATATGTTGAAGCCCAGTCCACTTCTCTCTAATTTGGCCTGTAATCCTTGTAGGTACATCATGAATAATAAGGGTGACAGGGGACACCCCTGCCTAAGCCCCCGTTTTACCTCTGCAGGCGTGGATACCTGTTTTTCCTACTTTATAATTACATTGTTACTTTTATAGATATCCTTTAAAAGATTAGTGACTACATCTTCCACGCCTAGTGTTCCTCTTGAACCACGCTATCGTACGCTCCCTTGATATCCAAAAATGCTAGCCACAGGGGCCTGTGTTCTTTTTCTGCTATTTTGATGCACTGCGTCAGTGAGAACAGATTGTCTTCCAACCTCCTGTGTTTCCGAAACCCATTCTGCAGTTCCCCCAGCACGCCCTCATCTTCTATCCATGCCTGCAGTCTTTCCTTTATAATCTGCATCGCCAGCCTGAAGACCACTGATGTCACTGTTATAGGACGGTAGTTGTTTATGTCAGCTTTGTCCCTCTTTCCTTTATAAATCATGCTCATCCTGATATCCTGCTAAGTTTCCATCCATCGGGAACTTCTCCATCGGTTACTATTTTGCTCACTGCCTCTCTCAAAGCCTGCTTAGACTTCGGACCTAATGTCTTTATCAGCATAATTGGAATGCCATCTGGGCCAGTTGATGCACTACTAGGAACCCTTTTCTCAGCCCTTTCCCGCTCTTGTTGTGAAAATGAAACCATTGCGCCACTTGATTCATCCTTGTCTTATGTGGAGCATAAAGCATTTTGTTGAAATTTTTCTTTCACCCTTGTTCCTATATATTCAATCGGTTCGTCCCCTTCTATCCTAGCACCTTGAGCTGTAGTTATAAACCTCTGCTCCAGGCTCGTCTCATTTCTTAGAGAGTTTAGATTGTTCCGGAATTTCGCAGCGTCCTTTATATCTTTTTTATGTACTTCTGCCAGCCACTGGGCTCCCTTTCTTCTAATCTTTTCATTGATCTGAAGGGATGCATTCCTTCTACAGCTTGGAAAGATTTCCCATTTTCTTTCAGCATCATCTGTCGGTTCACCCCGCTGCTTAGCATGTCCGTGTTCCCTAGATGCTTCCTGACGTATTGCTATGGCTCTCTTAACTTCCTCATCCCACCAGCTTTTGGGTTTGTGTCTTCTTTTCCAGGGTGACTTGTCACGTGCCTTAGCAAGCTCTAGCTCAAACAGTTTAATTAGATTCGTGTATGTCCACACTGTTTTATTATCCTCAGTGATTATTTTCTTAATTTGTTTAGTATCAATTGCTATTTGCCTTTCTGAATGAAAATTTTCCTGTAGTTCCTCATCTTGTCTCCTTTCCACTTTCACTGCTCTTCCAAAACTTAGCTTGATACGTTTGAGATAACTACCCAGACTTCTGGAGCCACCTTCATCTATGTGCATTCCCCAGCAGGTAATCGTTGGATTGTGACTGCTCTCGATCACATGACACGGTACGCAGAGACTGCTGCACTACGCACAATTTATCATACATCCTATGTGACATCAGTGCGTAATTTATCGTCGACTGCAGCCTTCCTACCTCCCATGTTATTTGCCCTTCACACTTCTCGGTACTGTTGCAAATGATCAAATGAAGGCTTTCACACATATCCATGATCATTTTGCCTGTCGGGTCGGTATACCCATCTATATCTTCTATGTGTGCATTCATATCTTCTAGTATAATTATCTCGCACTCTCCTCGTAACTCCTGAATGTCCTTTGATATACACTCTACCATTGCCTGGTTTTGCTCTTTGGCCTTTGCTCCCGTTCACAAGTAAACGAAACCAAGGAGTCTCATTTGCCCTGGCACTTTCCCTTTTAGCCATAAATGTTCCTTGCACTCCTGCTTGACCCTTTGCCAGTCTGTACTTTTATGAATGAATGCCCCAATACCACCCCCCTTTCTGCTGCCTTCTGTTCGATTACAATATTCCCACGCGTAGTCCGCATTGTTAGAAGGTTGTTCCATGTCCCTGAGATGTGTTTCTACAAATCCGTATACCATCGGCCTCTCCTCCCTTAGCTGTTCTTGTATTTCTTCCCACTTCAGCCTCTTCCTACCACCCTGCATGTTAATATACCCTATGTCTGAATTGGCTCGGCGATCGTTGCTACGTCTTTTTCTGACACGGACTCTACCTATCTTAGATACTGGTGCCACTTTGGAATCGTATCTGTCCATACCACCTGTCAAAGAGTCTCCCTGGTTGTTTTCCTCTTTACTAGCTATCCTGCACCCCGAAGGGCCCGCTTGCCCCCCAAAAAAGCTACTGCGTCTCCTGCAAGTCGCCAACCCACCTCATGACCTAGCCGCCCATCGAAGTGAATTCTGTCTCGTTGAAAACCACTCCACCTATCCACCTCTCTGTTTATTTCCACCACCTCAAAGCCTTTCTCTTTACTCATCTGCCATATCTCTTGGTTTGCGTTGACAACCGCTCTTTGCAGGATGATATCACGCACCGGTACCTCCGGTATCGTGCATATCGCTACCTGTACCTTAGGAGAAGTGGCGCGCATGTCATCAACGCCTTTCGCCAGTGTATAGTTGCTAGTCCTGGTGTGTCTTCATTTAAGACATCATTTAAACCGCCTGAAATTATCACGAGGTTTCGTCTATCAGCTGTAGTTTTGAGTTTTGCACTCGCTTGCCTCATGACTGCTTCCAGCTTGCGTCCTGGGAACGCCCCTACTGCAACCCTCTTGTCACCTCTTACCCTCTCTTTGACGGCTTCTGTGCATCGATTTAAATTCGAGTCCCCGCCGATTATCACATGCTGTGACTTTTCAGCTGGAGCGTCCTGCACCGGGGGGTTACTTGCACCTGTGACGCCGTCTGCTTTGTCCCCTCCCAGCCTCACCACTACTTCGCTGAAGCTGAGCCTTGCGACAAATGAACCGGCTGAACCTGTTTTTTCCAAACTTGCTTGCTCTTTCTTCTCCGCAGTTCTGATTGCTGGTTCTCTACTGTTCTCTCCGTAGGCCGCTCCTCTGTTTACCTTGGCTAATGCTTCCTCGGCGGACTTCAGATTTTCTCCCATAGCCCTCGTTTTCTCTTGCTCTGTCGCCAACGCAGTCTCGAGCTCGGTGATTCTCATCAGCAGGTCACTCTGGGTAACCATAATTTTCTCCATTTTTTCCTCAACCTCACATTGCCTACACTTCACGTCAACCTCTTCTCCTTCCGCTTCTACACTCGGGTCCACTTTCAAACCAACCCCACATTCTGAAAGCTTCACAGTCTTTTTAACCATGTCTTTACGTCATCAATTTTCCCTATGACTTGTCTCACTCAATAATTACAAAACTCGAGCTCTGCCCTACGAGAAAGAGAAAGTCTAAGCTTTACTACAAAACTTTGCGTGTTCAATGTACGTGCACATCCCCCACGGGGTGGCAAAAGAAAAAGAAAAACAACAAAAAACAAAAAAATCAAAAACACACACGCACAAACTAATAAATACCTGGTGACTGTGACCCCCGAAAAAGCCGTACAATAAAATAAGTGCTACAGGGATTTTAACTGCTGCCCTACAATTATAAAGACAAGCTCAAAACATGCAAAACAACTTATCTGCGCAGTCGATCGGGAGCGCTCAACAAACACGTCCATCCACCGTGACAGTCTGAATGGAAGGATCGGAACAGTCCAAACGATCGCAGCGCCAGAGTGCCCTCTAGTTAATTTTGAGAAACTCTATGGTGCTAGGAGTGCGCTGATTGCGGTGTCCTTGTAGTGGGCGTGGGCACTGCGATTGAGCTTATCGTTGCCCATTTGGTTGACGAATGCGGACGGTGTTTGCAGTGCTTGAACTTGCACTAGGGTCCCTTGCACTGGAGACCATATTTGCACTGTCACTACGTGCTTCGGCGTTATTCTTGTGATGGCTAATATGTATGAGTTGGCAGAGTTCGTTGTACAAATTTTCCTGAGCATGAAAGTATGTTTTTCACTGTGCTTGATCATATGCGTCGGCAACTTGCGTTTGACTGTTTCGCCACGTGCTCATCGAATGTATCAATTATTCAATGTGTGGCTTTGCAGCCATTTTATTGGTCAACGAGGCCGATTCTCTCTCTCGGTTAAGTCATGCAAGTGTTACACGATGTAATTTTGATTGAGATCCTGATAGTGATTGCAAAATGCAGAAGTGAGTCGTTCCTGCTTTAGAAACACGAATCAAATTGTAAGAGCCTGTATGGCACTACTCATTCCTCATACAGCTGCATAGATTATACGATTGATAGTTGTACATAAACAAGTGTTCGACGCCTATAGGTATGTAGTACGTGCAGTTTGCACCCCGCAGGTTTTCCTGCCTACGCGTGCCTCATTTTCTGGTGCGAAATGGCGCCCTTGTAAGCAATAAACAAACTATAGTATCGATTCCTTTCAGAGATAAAAAACACATAGGCACCTCTTTTTCTGTAATTGTAGAGTAAGCGAATTTCCAAGAGAAAAAAACTTCATCCATGTAGAATGACACCAAAAAAGCACCGAAAAAATGGTGACTTCCTTTAATGTATAAAAATGTTGTACAATGATGTAATTTTCAATTTGAGACTTACGTATATCATTGAAGGAAGGTGACTGTGGTGTATTGAGCAAAACTTACTAAATGACATTAAACATATGAACAAATGTTGTACACACAGATGTATGTTCAACAGTTGCAAATTTTTTATATAACCAGCTGTTTACATTTGCATATTGATGCCAGAAGCAACACGGGTGTTATCAACATTAGTTGCAGTAAGCTCATATGTAGCGCTTGCGCTCTCAAGGGTGATAGCCCCGAACACTGCTGCATAAATGTACCAAAATGTATGGCACTTAACTCCGATCGACGTGAACTGGTCATGACGGCTGCATCATAGGAGTGCATGTGTAATTTTCAGAAAATTCTATAGTTAGCATTGCAACAGCAATTGACCTTTCAAGCCACATTGTGCCTGAGTGGTGTCGAGACCTGGTGTGGCTCTGTGGTAGAATACTTGATTGCCACGCAGAATGTTTGACTTTTATTTCATGAGTGAATTAAACCACTCTGAGCACACATTAACAGTATTTGTGCTATGAAGTGGTTTTTCTGCTAGTAAAAACAAAAAAAGTCATGACCACACCCTCCCGAAATGAGTGGCTGGATCCGCCCCTGGCTTCACATACAACAAATTTGGTGTTACGTGACATCAATAGGTGACGAAAGGTATATGACTGGTGCAAAAATTATAAACATGACATGCGTGTCTTGTGAGAACATGACATCATACCACGCTCGTGATGCAATCGCAGCCGTTACGCTAGCTTCACATATAACGAACTTGATAATTATGTGACATAAATGGACGATGTAGGTAAATGACACGTACAAACATGATAATCATGATATGCATGTCAAGTAAAACATCACTACATGCTACGCTCATAGCTAGCTCGCGGCCGTTTCGCTAGCTCCACATATACCAAACTTGGTATCACGTGGGTTGAATAGACGATAAAGGTAAAATTAAGACATGTCCAAACATAATAATCATGACATGGAAGTCATGCTCAGTATAATTTACGTCCATTTCATAACATTCTGATTTTAAGCAACATGTCAACCTTCCTCATTCGTGCTTCACATATCATCGATTCTCACTGTACGTGAGATCTGCCATTTTTTAAATTAATAGACTCTTTAGCCTATTTCTCATTTTCTGCATTCACACTTGAACGCCTTAGACCCTGAGTGCATTATCTGGAATTGCGCATGTGTGCCTAGAAGTCACTTAAAAAGTGGGTTCTAATAGGCCTGGCCTACCTTCGATGTGTTTTAATTCATTATTTGTTTACTATGCTTCCAAATTACAAGTGCACCTTCACTCTTGCCTTCTTGCTAAAGGAGCTCTATTTCATGCCTGTCAGCTTCATAATAGGATGTGACAGTATTGTGTGCCCTAAAATAAAGTGATATTCATACCCTGGTTTCCTCTTGGCTCAGTTGATGCCAGGGATGCATGCTTAGTCCTTGTGCAGCTCTAGCCATGTAGTACAAAACAAACACACACACAAAACTCTCTTCTTCAATGTATAGGTGCGTGTATGAGGGAGTAGAGATTAAGTGACAAATTGCTGAGGGGTTCTTAGGGTGGGGCTACCTCAATGAGCTAGCGGGGCCTCTAATCCCATCCAGCCTCTGCCACTTTTGAACTACTGTTAAGTTTTTGCAAACTCGAGAATGAGCAGAGTTATGCATTTGTGTCTGCACGGAAGCATATAAAAGCAGCAGAGACCAAGGTGAAAAGCAATATTGCATCTTTACCACTTTCAAAATATCTATTTTTATTTTGTGACTGATTTATCCAGTCACTCTTCAGCACGTGGCTCTGCAAGGCAATCTTATGATGCAAAATAGTGCCAAAATATTCTGTGTAAATTTAGGACTGTGTTTTCCGCGACGCATTTAGCTAGTGTGTAGGCTGCATTAGCATTGGACTGGATTAAGTTGTGCATTACTTGATGGGGAAGATATTTAACAGCACCTTAAAAGAAAGGTGGGTGAAAATGACAGACACAACATATGTGTCTTTTGCCTTCTATTTCATCTACTGTGCTGTTTGATACCTTCCTAAAATTTATATTCAGTAGTACACCTGCAGTGTGGGCTGCCATGCACAGTCTAAACCAGTGCTCCACAAAATTTGGGAGAGTCATTCATTTCAGAGTACGAGAGTAGATTGATTGATATGAGGGATTTAGCGTCCCAAAACCACCATATAATTATGAGAGACGCCGTAGTGGAGGGCACCAGAAATTTCGACCACCTAAGGTTCTTTAACGTGCACTCAAATCTGAGCACACGGGCCTACAACATTTCCGCCTTCGTCGGAAATGCAGCCGCCGCAGCCGGGATTCGAACCCGCGACCTGTGGGTCAGCAGCCGAGTACCTTATCCACTAGACCACCGCGGTAGGGAATTACAGAAGTTGAGGCACCACATCTGGCATGTACAGTTTACATCATTGAAAAAGAAAATGAGTATACTACATTTGCGAGAAAGTTAAAATAATGTCAGCAATTCTAAAGTTGGAGAGAAAGGACAAAGGTTTCCAGTGCCATATATGTATTGGTGAGAAACATTAAACACACCTTTCTGAGAGAAACGGATTCTCGGGAACTGCAGGATTATAGGCACTTTTTATATTTGCACTACAGATGATCTGAAAGTATGGTACGTCACATATATCTCGGCCGGTCTACATATTGCACATGCACATCTGCACTTCACAGCAAAAGTTATTCAAATGAATTGAACCAATAAAGTTTCTTTTTAATATTTGTTGCAGCTCCAGAAACACGGCTTGCCGTGGATTTTCTCTTTAAGCCTAGAAATATGTTACGTAAGATGTAGATTCCCACTGCAAGTGAAACAAGTTGTGCAAAGCCATTATTGGCATTCACGTGAACACGTCGATGAAGTCTGAACAAGCATAGCTTCCAAGGCATACAGGCGATAATTCACTGCATAATATATTATTAATTCAATAGCCAGCCCACGTGAGAGCCACGAATGTAGTTTATAACAACCAAGTTCACTGTATAATTTTTATTATTGCTTTTGCTGCAACAGCCGGACGCACTCAGTTTTAGGCCTTTGACCGCCATGGCCGTACCAGAATCTTTGAAAAACTTCAACTAAATTGTTTTAGACTATTTGCGCCCACGGCACGAGTAGACTAAACGTGAGCCTCCGCGATAACAACGCGTATTCCATGGGGTCCTAATCAGTCAACTTTGTGGACTAGGGATTGTATTAAACATTGTAGAGTGAGTGGACGCGTTGACGGGCGAGTTTGTTTATCATACTTATATGCGCAATAGCTCGAGGTAACCACGTCACATCACCACAAATTTGGTTTCTAAAGATAACGCTGACTCTGATCTTGGGGCTGAAGTCAAAATTACACTGATATGACCCGAGGTGAAAGTGGTGGAAATGAAAGTATGTGCGTTACTAAGCCCTAAATTGTCCCGTTTCAATACGACGGAGTGCTGTACATGCAACTATCTTTATGTGGATTCACACTTGAAAAGGCACATGAAAATATCACTTTGATGCGCACGTGGTGTTAATTCTTATTGGCATGCTTGTCAAGAGCCACATCCAAGATGTCCGACACCCGATTTTGTCATATATATTTAACTTTTGATAAGCACACCTTCGATCAATGCTAATGCATTCAGTTTGTTTAGAATTTCGCATCAGCGGCAGCCGCGATGATTTAGGTTCTCTCCCACAGCATGCTTAATTTCCAAGATCGAAATTCAAGATATTCGCTTTAATTAGTTGTTTTAAACTGATCGAGTGCTTCTATGCACTCATTCATTTATTTGAATTCACTTTCCTCGGCTGTATGTAACCTGAAGCAACGCGTCGTTTGCATGCAGCATTCGCGCGAAAATCAATCATTTTTCCTCGAACTAATTATAAAAATTCACTTACTCTTGCAATGTTTCACAATGAATTTTGAATGTACACAGATACATGCATGATTAAAATTCGTAATTGTGCATATATATATATATATATATATATATATATATATATATATATATATATATATATATATATATATATATATATATATATATATATATATATATATATATATATATAGCTCACTAGCACAGGGGTGTGTTGCACTTATTATTTTAATTATTGGGTATATATGACGTATATGTCATATTAACATTAATGTGTGTATCAGTTCGATTATTCAGAGTACCCTTTCTTTCCATATAGCAATTATCAAGTTTTTTTTCGTATATGCACGCGCCTTTTTTATCCTCCTGCACATGTTACCTTTGATGTTCTAATCGATGCTCTAAGGATCAACACTGACGTTTGTCTCGACGTTGTCATGTTAAAATTACCTATACTATTTCTTGCCATAACCGCATACCTGCAATATGTGTGCCACACATCTGGAAGAAAGGCATTGACAACATACGCGATGGGATTGCGGCATTATTCACGACCTGGTGGGCAATCATATTTGTCAAACCATCTTACCGTCCCATACTAATTTGGTTTACCCAAAGCTAAGGGAGTGATCACGAGAGCAACCAGACGTAGGCGGCTAGGTAGATAGATAGACCATCGAAGTCTATTTTTCCTTCTTAGTCGATTGAATTTTTTATAACGTTATCTACTCACTGTCAAGCCCTGCTTGGTTATAGGTGTACATATAGATTAATAAAACGGCAGTCATTATTTACGCACTGAAAGGTGCATGCAACACAAAATATCTCTTAATTCAAATTCAAAATAAACTTCCCTTAACGAGATAGAAAACGGAGCTGGAGCTATAGATGTCACAATCATAGAATACCACCGTGGTCATTTAACACATGCATATCCACACATGGGGAAGGGCCGACATGCATTCGAAGACAATGCATTTGTTTGGCTTCACTGCAGGACAAAAATGTCACTCGGTAAAGCATATTTGATTTGCGGTGAAGCATATTTGTTGTGAGCATACCGAAAGTGGCGCTCCCTGATGTATACAACTTGTAGAAGCTTCTTGAGCAAGCTCCCACTAAGTTTAAACAGCGTGATTGAATGCGGACAGAAGAGAACAAGCACATACACCTACACAGAATAAACATCCTTGCTGCACGATCATTGATCGAAGGTGTGCCTGTCAAAAATCCAGCTATATATGTAGCGAAAGGTATTGGCCCTCTTGGGTTGCTCATAGCAAGCAGACTAATAAGAGTTGACATCTCTTGCGCATCAAATTGATATCTCCATGTGCTTTCAGAGGTGTTAATGCACACACAAATGCATGGATTGTAACCTGACAATTCAAGGCTAAGTAACGCACATGTTTTCGTTTCCACCATTTTCAACTCTAGTCACAATGGCGCAATTTTGACTCAAACGAGTAGCTCAAAGTCAACATTATCTCTAGACACCAGATTCGTAATGACATGACGTGATTATCTCAAGCTATCGTCCATGCAAGTATGATAAACAAACTAGCCCGCCTTGCACTTCAGCTAGCTCACATGCTTTATATATAGTTTGATGTACATGTACATCATTCGTCAAACATTCAGAATCACTTCTCATCTGACGATCTAATTCGTGCAGTATCGATTGTCATGTGTATTTATGACGGCATGCCGTTTTAAGAGAAAGGTGGCCATATCAGCTGTTTAAAGAAGAAACGAGCGTTATCGCGGAGGCTCACGTTGGGAGCACAGTTATAAAAACTGAGTTAGTAACCAGACTCCTAGTACGTGTCATATACGCTAATAGTCTAAAACAATCTAGAAGTTTCTCAAACATTCTGGCACTGCCTGCGCCGATCAATTTTTCGTGGGTATATCGATGATATAAAAAAGAAATGAGCGAGCGTGAAATATTACCGCTACTGTATACAACCAAATCTCTTTCAATGACTGTCTCACAACTTTTCTACACGTACCCACCGGGAAAATCAACCATAAAAATTAAGTCATACAATAAACTCGGCTGTTATTGTACAGTTACGATTGTCACATTGGTTTTACATCATGCTGTTAATTGTCGCCTTTACGTATTCCTTGCACAACTTGTTTCATTTGCAGTACAAGTTCGTTTTGCAGCAATATGTCCGGGTACAAAGTGCATCTTGGGTTCTCTCATGAGAACCCAATATGCAATAAGCATGCAGTTTATGTAGCTGCAATTAATACCAAAATCTTGGTTCCCTAGATTCATCAACATCAACTGCAATAACTTTTGTTGTGCAGTAATGATGCACATGTATGTGCACAGTACACATTAAGAGATATGTGACCATACTTGAAGTCATCTGCAGTAATAACTAAACAGTACTACTGCAGTTCTCTGCAAATCTGATCTTTTCTTATATGTATATTCAAAGTTTTTTTACCAATTAAATACCTAGCCTTTAAAGGACATTTCCTTTCTGTCCAGCTTTATATATATAGATATAGAATTGCTGGCATATGCTTTCATAACAGTATGGAAAAAGTGGTATGCTTATTACATACCAGATGCAATTGGCTTTGAAAGGAATGACTTCCAGACTTTTTGTGAAGCACTTGTTTGGAAGGTTCTTAGTGGCGCATGCACAGTGCATGCAGGTGTAGTATTGAATACTACTTTTTTAAGAGGGAATAACAACCCTGTTGATCAAATAGAAAGAAGGCAATGGGACACGCATGCTGTGTCTGTAATTTTGAACACATCTTTTCTTTATATAGTGCTGATCATAAATTAATGGCTAAACTAAGTCTATGCAAACCAGCCTAATAATTGAGACACTTGATTAATGTGACCCAGCATACATTGACCTAACTTGATGCCGCATATTTTGGCTCTATTATGAGTCATAAAAATGCTTGGCGTAGACACACGCTAAAGAATGACTGGCATATAGATCATAACAAAAGGAAATAGCTACATTGAGGACAGCATAGGCGCAACATTGCTTGTAACCTTGGTCTCTGGTTTTATCTCTTTCCCTGTTGAAACAACGACATATGTATACTCTGTTCTTTGTCCAAATAACCTAATTAGCAATTAGTCACTAGATCTACACTCGTTCTTGGGACGTACTTATACTGTAGAGAAGAAGTTTTTCTTTGCTGTGTTTTATACATGGCTACAGCAGTACAGGGGCAATGCATACACCCCTGGCATCAACAAAGCCATATAGGAAACCGGGGTATGAATATTGCTTCATTTTAAATGCACAAGATTGTGATATCCTATTACATATGAGTGCTAGGTCGTCAGAATCATTTGTTCTTTCTTCATCAGCTTTAGAATTTCTGGCATGTTTTTAACTTCCTTAAAACAAGGAAGTTTGTTCAGTATCTTTTCTTTGAGGCTTGGCACCACTATTGCAAATCTGCCTCAATTTTTTTGTCCCATTGTTATCACGTGAGAACAACACTTGGCACTGGTTGCAGATTAAATGAAAGGCCTGAAAAACGTGTCCCGCCGACCTTTCTTGAGTGACCAAGCCTGCACAAAACACTCTGAAGCCAATATTCTTACCCTACTGACGAGGCCCTGCGATCGACCATGAGGATCGTCTCTGCAGAAGAATACAAACATTTCTTTTTTTGTCGCTGCTAAATTACGCAAGGCATCAAGCGAGCATGTTCAGAACTTCAGCAGCTGTTTTGTACTTTACAAGGAAGAAAGTAGTGTCATTTTGATAAATAGCACACGCACTTATTTCTTGCCTCTTGCTCTTAATAACGTGTTCAGGCAAATCACACTGATGTAATTGCTCTCAAGCTTTTGTTCCACAAGCACCCCATGCAGCCAGAACATACCAACGAAGTAAATGTTTTTTATTTTGTAATCAGCATCCATATTTTAGCCATTCTGAATATTGGTATCATCATCTCTCTCGAATTTTAATGACAAGTCTCTCAAAGAAATGTCCCATATATAAGATTCGGTAAAAAGGCCTTTTAAATTGCATAACTTGATGTTTTCACCCCATCCTCCACAACAAATTTCTGCACCATGCTAGCCCTTTCAGGACTAAACTTTGTGATTGTGGTCCACCAAATCAGGGGAGTTTGATAGTTTCGGTTTCCTTCTAATAGCGTGCTTTCTCATAAGATTAGTTGGGAAATGGTGCAGTGATGTGTATTTGTTCTTCTTGCGTCCTTGTTTTTTCGCTGTGTCGACTTCTTATGTGATTCTTAAAGAAAAAAGAAGAGAAATGTGAGCCCCGTAACTTTCTGCATCAAAGTGCGACACCTCAACAGTAGCTCACGAGGGATGGGGGTAAGGAGGGATTAAAAGGATAGGAGTAAAGGTAGAGAGAGAGAGAGAGAGAGAGAGAGAGAGATGCACAAAGACAGTGAGTGACGACATAAGAGAGATAGAAAAGATGGAAATACGGTCACAGGAGTCCGAGGATGTGGCACCACTTGCGAGAGCTCTTGTCGCCGACAGGAGATGGCGTAGGGCTAATCCAGTCAGCCAGAGCTGCACTGACGTCGTCGTAGGGGATTGGCGGCAGGAGGTGGTGTAGGACCAACCCCGTCGGCCGGAGCTGCGCTGTCGTCGGAGATCGCGAGGGCACAACCGGTCGGCACGGAATCCGGCGAGCGAGTCTGACTGTGTTGATTTCAACATGCATACAATGCATCTGTGCAGAGATTTGAAAATAGTCAGCACAACTGCAGATAAAGCAACACTAGTGACAGGAGGACAAGCACAGGCTTCCAACTGAAATTTTATAGAACATACAATATATAGCCCACATCCAAAATATTAACATGCTCATGGTAAGGAAAAATAATTTATGTGAAAGTGCACTGAAACAAACTGTAAAAAAACTAAGGCAAAATAGCACATGACGATGAATACAGGTAAGCCAGTTCTTTAGCAGATAGGAACATGGAAGATTTAATGTCACCAGCTTCCTTCAACTGTTCATGCAACCTCAATGATAGTCCTGGTGCTATCATAAAGGTGAGCTGCAATAGCTTCTGTTTTCTCGAACGGAGGCTGGTAACCACATTCTCAACAATCAGAAGCCAAAGAACCATCTCTATCTATAGTTTTTACCTTTTGACAATGTTCCTGCAACCGTATACTTAGGCAGTTGTCTCATTAACACACACAACTGTGTCCACAGAACCAAGATATGCTGTAATTGATGCCTCCTGCACAGTCAACAAAGTTTTGCCGTGCATAGATTGGCCATGGTTCAAAGCTTTTTTAACATCACAAGTTCAATTACATAAATGAGATTGCTTATTCAGTGCATTGGTAAAACGGGAAAGTATTTAAACATATGGTTACAGGGTAAGTTTCAAAAAGTAAAATACATGGAATACATGAATAGAGACCTTTCTTTTGGTTCTCATAGTTAGAAATACGATTGTCAGTGCCTGTTTGAGAAAACAGAAGTTCTTATAACTCAGCCTCATGATGGCACCCAGAACCTTTAATACTTTTGACTGCAAAGAACTGGCTTACCTGGATTCATTGGCATGTTCTATGTCACCACTTTTCGTATTTTTTTTTTGGTCTCTGTGATTTTATGCTTTACTTCAATTTTTTTCGTTTTCAGCACAAGCATGTTGTTTTTATATCGGGTGTAGGCAACACATTTGGGAGTTGAGATAAATTTCAGTTAGATGTCGGCGCTTATTCTCGTTTCACTTGTGCGGCTGTGTTTACAGCTGAGCAGTTTGAAGTATAGAATACCAACTAGTCTGCAGCCCCATATGTTGCTTCATGCGCAGAAACCCTGGGATGCTAGCCGCACGCTCAAAGTCGAATGTTTTTTCATCGCTCGTGCAGCCATGGAAGCGAATAGCGAGGCTTGATTGAGCATGAGGGTGTCACATGGGCACTTTCTATCGAAGGTGAATTTATGGACCGCGATTGACTCATCTCCGCATCTAACGCAATCAAGAAACAGACTGGATAGCCATCGAAATCATATCGTGTGATGCCTGTACTTTGAAATCAGAAATGGTCGGCAGCTTTTCTGAATGATGTAGTGGTTAAAGTACCGCGCATTTAACAGTTCAGCTAATACGAGTTTGATGCTACTACGCATGTAAAATGAAGTATTCGACGAACAAGCGCAAGAATATGAGCAGGTTGCCGAACGGCCGCGCAAACCACGAACCTACAAGCGCACCCAGCAAATCTGGCAACACGTACGGACTACCACACCATCACCACCTCACACACAACAGAAGTAAATATCATGGATGTCAGAGAGCACTGCAACAGGTTGACGAGTCCTAGACACCGTGGCCTTCACGCAAGCTCAGGCGAACCACAAAATTCAGCGGTTCCAAACGTGAACACAATCTAACTATTCACGTTCACAAAGCACATTGCAACGACAAACACAATTACAGTGTGCGCTAACGACATGAACACCGAACCGACCATAAACACGAAAAAATTACGCCCGATCTGCCTTCATCAAAAGAAAAGCTTTCATAGGTTGCCTGAACCGCCAATGTAAACTTTGACGAAAAGCTACAATGTTTCACAAATCCACCTAGATCAAAGCCAAGTTCGGTGAAAATAGCGTTTTCGTTATTTTGACCGGGTGAATACAGCATAACGGCTATTCACATCACACGAAGGAATGAAAAGGTTGTAACTTTACATCAGTGCTAATCATTAGTATTTTCCGCTCATTGCAGATGCCCAGGAAACACAAAAATACTTGGCTGGAGACCTAATGGATTCACCACGTTTCCCCCATCTTCTTTCCCCTTAGTCTCCGAAAGCAAGCAGGTTATGTTGCCGCTGGGCCTCCATGAAGTAGTCGGCCACTTCTGCTATTTCTTAAACCACATTGCAGTTTCTTTAGTGAACGAACAGTGAAAGGCAGCAATAAATATTCTCTAGAAGCCGTTCTGCGACCATCAAATCCCTTACTGCGTCATAAGTTTTGCCCTGCTCGGTCATCTCTGCCCACCGATCAAAAAAAAAAAAAAACTAAACATCCTGCAGGAGTCATGTGTTTTTTGGCCTCTGATAGTCTCACAAGTCCTCTGGTGACAAACCGCCAAACACCTTTAGTACCTCACTGTGCAGCCGCACACCCAGGCTAATGGCCCACATTTCTCTTTAGGCCATTCCTGACCAAGAGCAACAAGCACAAATTGCTTTAGATAAGCATCCAAATCATCCAGATTCTCCTTGAATACGGGAATGAGACTTTGAGAGTTTATGAACAAAGGACTTGTTTCATCTAAATCGTGGACTGGAATTAACTTTGTAGAATTTTCAGCGTTGACTTTTTTTAAGGAGCAATGAGATCGAATTTACACATGCCAACTTTTGAATCCCTACGTATTAATCGTCCCCTGACGGCAATTCACAAGTTGGAATGCAACGGAGGGACGAATCAGTTATATTTATTAACATGACCAATATCGAGTACAATTGACAAGAAGCAGAACGCTCGCCAATTTCTTGTACTACCAGCGCTGCTTTACAGCCACCACAGCTGATGGCGTTATAGTACGAAAAAAGTGACATCAGGTTAGTCTGCTAGTTGTCACATTACCATCGCCATCAACAGTGTTGGCAAATGATGAAAGCAGCTTTCTGTGATTGGAAATCACAGTTCATTTCAGCTTTGACACTAGACAAAGCAGTGATTTAGAAATGAACGTCCTTCCAAGCAGCTCTAAGAAAGTGCATATGGGTGCACACTTGAGTCATGCTAAGCTATACTGATTCAGGAAATTTCAGCCTGTACATCATTCCAGTATAGGCAAAGTGGTTTATGAAATATTAGGTAACTGTAGATATGAACAGGTTGTGATGCTGTGGACAACCGCAATGATAGATACATACCTTTTCATTTTGTTTGTGCCTAATGTCCACGATAAACAAAGTTCTAACAAAGCAACACATTTAGAATTACACTGCTGCCTCGAATGTACACCAGCAGAGAAGTATTGGAGAATGCTATCTGCGTGTTCCTTGGTTGTGATATTTGCCCATACAATTTGATAGTTTGTGGTAGTGTTAGCGTGTTTCGTACATCCAAAGAAACAACGCACTCTTACTGCTTTTTTTTAACTTCAAAAAACACGACTACACTGCACAGCAGTTTCCGAACATGCTTACTGACAAGCACATGACAAACCATTCCAAGCGGTGCTAAGAAGATCAGGCATACGGATCGGGGAGAATCACTGAAAGTGAAAGCGTTTCCAAGTGTAAGTCACACGATTTTTAAACACTCAAGTCATTGACGTCATTCCTAGTTACGCATCATCTCTCAGGATGGTAAATACCAACCTTAACGCGCCACAGTAATGTATATTTCACGGCATGCTGAACGCCCTTTCAGTTTCTGAAGACCATTTGCCCTTGGAATGAAATAACTTCCAAATGAGAGATGCCATGAAAATTTCGCCAAGAATACCTATGCATACCGAGCAATCAAATGAAGGGCACATCTCATGCTTCAAATATTTTGTCAGTGCCCCTTTCGGCAGTCTCAGTGCCTCCTGCTCAAGTTCCAATCACTGTTTAGGTTGCTTCATGCTCTGTGACTCGTTCTTCACTTGCTTTGGCAGCTTTCTCCTGAGTCCCTATCAGAGCACTCAACTACCCATCTTCCAACACATACGCTCGCCCAATGCTACGAACTCCATCAAACTCGTCTCAATAATGTTCTGGTCAAGCCAGTCAGAAAAAATGCCTTCATCCTGTACAGTCGCGGATGCCTATTTTGTTATGCAAGGTTCATGTTAAGTTTGACTAAGGTAGTACTTCAGATTAGGAAATGAGAACACCAGTTTTTGGAAAACGCAACTTCTAGGCCGAATACATGAGAAATGAAAAAAAGCAAATAACTTAAAAGACCGAGTGAAGTCAGCGACATATTAAGAACAAGTTATTACTACAAGCAAGGCATGGTATGCATGAAGTTTCATTGAAAGTTCGAAAAATGATAGTCGCCACTTGATCCGATGCTTGCATCGTCCATGGCGGTGAATTTTTTGGCAGCAGGTGGTGCTTGTGGTGCAGACAAGGATCCAAGTTTGTTCAGAAGTCATAGTCAGAGGCAACTTAGGTTACAGTAGCCAGATGGCCTCCAAATGCGATCAGAGAAATCTCCCCATACATGCATGTACTATGGATGCTGGCTGTAGGCCTTGTTGGACCCGTGGCTGGCAGCCGTCTGCAGAAACCTGATCGCCACCCTGAATAGCAACGTCTGCAGCCCATGAGGCAGTTCACGACCACGATCAGTGATTTAAGTAGCACAAGCGCCTTGGATCCACGTATACTTGGTTTCGAGAACCCCTGGGGACTCATTGACATGAAGTGTCAGGACTTTGGTGTTTGAGTGCTCTATGGTGTGGTTTAAGACAGGGATCAGCAACCGCAGCAGTTTGAATGGCTCGGATCCAAATACGTCTGCTTCCGAGGATATCTGAGGACTCTTCGACACTGTTGGGACCTTGAAGCTTATGGTGGTTGCTTCATTAAAGAGGCCCCGCAACAGTTTTTCAGCATGCTTAGAAAATGGTGCGAATCATACATCAAGGTTTTTTAAGAACATGTGAGCCGAACTTTACAGTGCAGAGTAGAATATACAATTATTCCTAAAGCCAGCTAGAAATAATTCTCTCGATTTTTCTACAAATGATGCCATGTACCCTAAGTCACGATTACTTGTTGATCTGAGCATCGTAAGCAGCATAGTTACCATGGAGTCTGCAAGAGGCCACCACATGCCCACGCACGGACTAGCAATCACACTGAAAATAAGCATTCACACTTATACTGAATGTAAATGTAAGTTTAATTGCGACCCTGCTTGCGATCACACTTACGTTAGAATGAAAAAAAAGAAAAAGTGCTCAAAGTCATGGTGCACGTGATGTAACTTTTTTCGCCGTGCCATCCTTCATTGCTGAAATTCCGGCAAGCTCGTCGCGAGAAGAGAAGAAAGAATGTAATTACAGCGTGCAACAAATCTATGTAATTTGTAACTCCCCTTATAATTGACAGATACAAATAAATTTTACTGCAGTCAATTCACAAGGCAATAAATTCTTTTAATGAAGCCATTTATTGGTTACTTGGGAAAGTGTTGCAGGGCTCCTTTAACGTATCTTGTGCCAGGATGTGCATTTTATGACTCGCGTGTGTGAAAAACATGGATGACAGACCACGAGATGACATTATTGTCGTTAGTACGTCATAAAGCCATCACAGTCATTTATGTATCATTGCATATATAACAAAATTTTCACTTATGCAGACAAACGTGGTAATAAATGTCAACATGTCAAGACATGAAACAATTTGTAGTGAATTACATGACGTGCCACGAATGGCCTACATGCATTTAGGCCATTTGACTAGCTTGAAGATATCTCTATTCCATAAAACAACCCAATAAAACACACATGCCCTGATATGTGCTTTATTTACTCCCACACAACCAATGCTGGATGGTCACATAGCATAACTTGTTGCTAGGCTAGTTACTACACAACTTTGAGAAAAAAAAACCTACACACCTAAGTACCACCAGCAGGGACGCTCTTTTCTTACACCTTTTTTGCATGATGTGCTCATAGGCAAAGATGTTTTTTTTTCTAAATTGTGTGACAACTAGCCCAGCAAGAAGTTCCACTACGGTACATAACTTTTATAGTGAACCCTGCTTTATGTCTCCCTCTTTCTAACATGAAGCAAAAAGGTGTTCTTTCTTTGTGTTTTTTTTCGCTAATCGTGCTTAGGCATCTATGTTGTTCTTGTTTTTTTTTTTCCGAACTGTATGGCCGGCTCCCAGCCAGAGTTGCACAAGCCCACAGCAATGCGCCTAGATTGTTGACAAAAATTCTGTCATGAAATCAATGATATGACATTTTAAAAATGGGGTGTTATGAGGGCATAAACAATAAAATGACATGACAATAATTTTTATGGGGGAAATCTAATTACACATGAACTAAAATTAATTTTATGACACTTAATAAAGACAATGTTCTCGGGGGACATAGAAGCTTGAAGTGATTAGGGATTTGTGAAAATCAGCTGTAGCTGGAGCCAGTAACGCAGCCAGCAATTTCTTTCGGGATAGGGGTTCAACCATATTTTATGTACGTTTATATGTGCTTTTGTTTGTGTATGTGTGTAATATATACGTCCAAATTTAAATATTGTGGAGGTGGCTCAAGCCCACTTAACCCTCCCCTGGCTGCAGCCAACATTTTGACAACTGGGCTTAGCTCCTTAGTTCCAGCCATGAAGAAAACAAGTCCACTTGTCAAAACGTCAGCTTCAGCGAGACCTTGTGATAATAATTAGTTCATTTTTCATCATGTCATGACATTTGTGTAATAATTGATGAAGTTTAATGTGCACGCCAAAACCACGATATGATTATGATGCACACTATAGATGAGGGCAGCGAAAATTTTGGCAAGCTTAAGTTCTTTAAAGAGCACCTAAATTAAATACATGCCCTTCTAGCATTACGCCTGCATCAAAATGAGAATGCAGCGGCCGGTATCGAACTTGTCTCCTCCGTATCAGCAGGCTAGTGTTGTGCAATGGAGTGTAGATCGAGTGCCGACACCACATCGGCACACAACATAAATATGTGCGGCACAGAATTGAGCGGGGCTGGAAAATACTATACATACTCTAATTTTGAGGACTTGCACGCACGTGTTGTTTCGTTAGGTTTATTACAGAGTAGGTCTAGAACCTACTTTTTTTTTCAAACATATAAAGACAACCGTCTGTGCAGATAAGTTTAGCTTTGCCCTTCTGGGAGCACACCACACTGAGCATTCGTCATTTTTCCCCCGAATCGACGAAACTTTACTAGGTTCTCGACATAGTGAAAATGGTTTTCGGCATTACGTCTTTTCGAATTTTCACTTTTTGGCGTTTTGATGGGGGCCCATTTGAAACCACTGCAAAGCCACTAAAGTTTCCAGCTGCAACCAACTAAGCTGACAGCACCACTTACAATCAGTTAATTTCCAGAAGGTATATCGGAATTTAAACACAGTTTGAGGATTATATGCAATCTGACGCCACAAAAAACGTCGCACATGTTGCTGCCTCATTTCACGTACCTTTGCCGCTTTCCCTTGAATCAGTGGTCCCAACGTTGAATTTCTGCAAAAGTTACTGTAGGCAGCTGTACACAAAGTGCCCGATAGCGTACGACAACAGGCAGTTTGCTTCTGGCGCCATATATATGCGTTTATATTGAAAGAACTGATGATTTCTTCGGCAAGCTTAGTGTAGATGTACGGGAATTGCCTCACACAGACTGTAATATACATACACAATTAGTATATTAACTTTATGATCTAGCCTTCACAAGTGCACTATGGAATGAAAAAATTAAATCACTAACTTGTTAGTCCCATTCGCGTCATTAAGAGCAGTTCAAGCCACGGTGCAAGAACTATTATTCTTACACCGTGGTGAAATAGATAGATAATGTGGCCAAGTACCCTTTGGAACGGGCGGACTCAATGAAGTGTCCTAGCCATTATGTAAAAAAAAGAAGAAAAAAAAACACGAAAGAAAACATGAGTTAAAAAACACACACGTCAGAGTTCACAAGTCACACACTTCCGGCGCCGTGTGTGTCCGCCGTGGGTGACCGTCTTGTGTCCCTCCACCACACTTCGAGGCGAGCTGGTAGGTGTTCTGTGGGCGAGCTTTCGTGGTGCGCACACTTTTGCCACAGCGGTTTCCCTCCGCATCAAGAAATCCGAGGGCTTGCGGCAGGGTGGTGCCCTCTACCGTACGGGGAGTCAACTTCGAACATCGTAGGAGCAAGTGCTCGATAGTCTACGCTCGCCACCGCAGGACCTGCGCACCGCCGCGCGCGTCTCGGGGGCGCAATCATAACGGCTTCGATAGTCGAGAGTGCGCAGCGCGCCCGCCCGAGCCTCGAAGAGGAGGGCACCACCACAGCTGTTGTCGTACAGCGCTGGCTCCGTCGCAATATCTCTCTTGCTTTCCCGGTATATGTTGAGGGTAGTCTTAGGGAGCATGGCTGAATGCCACATTTCTCCCTCTGCCTCACGAACACGGTCACGATTGCCCTTTGCAGTCTCTCGCTCAGGTCCCGTTTCGATAGAGTCGAGGAGGCCGTATTTTCGCCGCAAGAACATCACTCTAGACCTCCATTGAGTGCGGATGCCCTTGATGTAAATATATCGAAAGATCCTGCGTACCCACCTGTTGTCATTCATGGTCCGTAGCCGACATTCAAACGAGATTTTGCTGCGGGCCTCTCGAGCCTCGAACGTGGATCATCCGACATCCCCCTGGATAGCCTCCACGGCGACACGGCCATGGCATCCGAAGGCTATGCGGCCCACCTCTCGTTGCGCACGTTCCAGCCAATCCCGTGTTGGGGCTGACAGACATATGGCCGAGTTAGCGTAGGTAAGTCCAGATACATGAAAGGCTTTCCACAGGTCGCGCACCATGTGGTATCGGCTGCATCCCCACAGGCATTGTCGACGCAGTATGCTGCTGGCTCACTGTGCCATTTGTCTCAAGTGGGTTTCATGCTCCGCTATGAGCTTGTCTGAGGTGGACAGTAACACGCCTAGATAGCGGTATTCCTCCAGTCTTGGAAGCTCCTCGCCGTTTGGTAGTACCAGAGCAGCCTCAGCATAATCACCAGAGAACTGGAGCACTGCTGACTTCTTCGGATTGAAGGCCAGGTCTAGGGTGTCCAGGTGGTTGGCTGGTGTCTCAACCAGATTCTGCAGTTGTGCCGTATCTTCGGCCAGCAGCACGAGGTCATCCACGAAAACAAGGCCGGGAAGTGTCCAAGTCGTTGGGGTGCCGTCGTAGGACCCATTGAGCTTGAACCCCACACCTGAATACAGAAGGGTATGTTCCAGACCCGCTGTATATAACATATACAGCAATGGGGAAAGAGGGCAGCCTTGTTTCAATCCCCGCTGTACTGTTACTGGGCGCGTGCGGCTTCCACCAAAGGTGGTTTCAACTGTGTTGCCAGTGTAGAGTCAGTGCAGTAGTTCAATCCACACAGGCGGCATATTGAGTTCTTCTATCCGAGAAAGAAGGTGCCCGTGTGGCACGCTATCGTACGCCTTGGCCACGTCTAGAAAGCAGGCGATTAGCCCGCGGGATTCCTTGCGTGCGATCTCGATGCTCTGTAGGAGCACGAAGAGATTGTCCTCTCCTCGCCGATCCCGACGGAAGCCATTTTGCAGCTCAGTAAGTGGTCCCTGCGTTTCCACCCACCCACTCATCCATTTCTTGATGACCTGTGTGAAAAGTCTATACAGCACACTGGTGATGGTGAGTGGTCTATAATCGTGCAGTTGGTCACTGTTGCCTCCCCTCTTGGGCACCAGGCAAGCCTTGCCGCGGCGCCAGTCCTCTGGGATGGGGTCACCATTAATAATGCCGGTGAAGATGGACGCCCAGGTCTCTCTTGCATTCTGTACAAGCCGTTTCACTAGCCCAGGTGGAATTTCATCCAGTCCTTTGGCGCTGTGGGCTCCAATGTTGGACATGGCTCGGTCGATTGCCACACGGGACACCTTCTATTCGCACTCCGCCGTGGTGCCGTTGTCCATCTCACATCCTTTTCCGCGAGGCTGGTACGACACTCCCTGTCGTTCTGGCGACGGGTTGTCATACATTCGCTGCATGTGGCTTGTCAGGTGTTCTGCAAGGTCTGTGACAGCTTGACCTGTTGTGTCTCGGAGAGTTGGAATGGGGGCGTCATGGTTGAGTGACGAGATATATGTCCAGAATTTGCGCGGTCCGTTGTTGCCAGCTTCTGTAATTGCACGCAGTTGTTTTTTATTGCTTTCCGCGATTTTCTTCTGGACCATCTGTTGCATGCCTCTCTTGGTCCGCTAGAACTCCTGCCACGCCTGTTGGCATTCCTCAATCGAGAGGCGCGTTCCTGCGTGTCGGTGAGCTCTATTGGCCTTACGTCGCGCTTCAAGTGCCGTTTTCACCTGCTGGTCCCACCATGCCTTTGGTATGGGGCCTCCTCGGGATTGTACTCGCTTCTCATAGTGACACATAGTGCGTAAAAGCTCTCCCACGAACTCCTCGTATGTGGTTTGCTGCGCATGTATGGGATTCTCTTCGAAGTCCTCCACCACTCGTTCAAAGGATGTTGCCGGTAGATAACGTCGAGCTGACTTGCGGCATTGTGTCCGACGATTCCGATGGAAAGAGGTAGAGAATGTCAGGGCAATGCGATTGTGGTCGCTACCCAAACTATAGCGCCCACTCTAATCCACATGCACTATTGTCAGGTGTGCCGCTAGATTAGGCGATGTGAGGATATAGTCGATGCAAGATCGACTAGTATTTCTGGCGCTCCATGTAGTCTCGCCTATGTAGTCGGGGTGGAGGTTGGCGACTTCAAGGGAGAACGTTTCTGCTAGCTGCAGCATAAGTGCACCGTTATGGTCCTGGAAACCATCGATGCTTTGGACATGTCCGTTGAAGTCTCCCATAATTAGGATCTCTCTTTTGGAGCCCCAGCGTTGAATGTCTTCCGCGATACATTGGGCGATGCATCTGTTTTCAGCATTTTGCCCTGGATCAACGCTGAAGTATAGGACTGCAACAAGCACTGGCATGCCCAAGATAGCACCGGTCATCCACATGTGTTCCTTGCAGGAGCCCTCCAGTTTCTTCCAGTTGCTTTCTATGCCGTTGTGCCACAAGACACCTATTCCGCCTCCTTTGCGGGAGCCGGGCTCTCTGTTGTTACCCGCCCATTGCCAATTTGGGTGTACCGGTGGCTCCTCTAGCCCGAGGAGGTGAATCTCCGCGACTGCGTATAGTGTCATCTTCTTGG
The DNA here is from genome assembly GCF_043290135.1 of Rhipicephalus microplus. Taxonomy (NCBI): domain Eukaryota; kingdom Metazoa; phylum Arthropoda; class Arachnida; order Ixodida; family Ixodidae; genus Rhipicephalus; species Rhipicephalus microplus. The sequence continues at coordinate 1,474,711 of NW_027464621.1, forward strand.
TTTCGAGCATCTTGTACAGCTCCTCCCATTTGCTACGTTTCTGCCCTCCATGAATATTGAGGAAGCCGACATTCGCATTGGCCTCTTTTTTTTCGGCAGCGGCAACGTCTCTTCATTGTGTTAAGTTTGGGAGCATAGTGTGTTTGACCAGCTGCGGCCATTGTACAGCTATCTGTTGGCGGACAATGTCCCCCACCATGTGGAAGAGGTCTGGGTGCGCACCGGGGCTGGGTGGTCGCCATGGGACCATTGCAGGGTGGGTGGTGCCCTCGTGTGGTATCCATGTCTGCGGAGCTGGGCTCGCCCTTGGTGGGCATGGTTGTGTGCTTTGGGTCGGTAGAAGCGCCGTGTTCATCAAGTACATCGGGTGGGGGAGGTCCTGGATGTTGTCTCTGAACTCCCTGTGAGGCGTATTGTGAGTCACGGCTGCCATTCAAAACGGTAGCTCAGCTGGCCCTCTTGCGGCCTTTTTAAGAACGTTTGAAAAAAAATAAAGCCTTATTTCAGTAAATTTATTCTTGTCGAAACTATACGCAACAAACAAATGATAACAAATATAATTGATTTTGCAAGCCTACCAAATTTCTTTTACTACACAACACAAGATGGTCAAGAACTGGCGATGGTGTTGAGACTACACATGACAGAAGTGTTTAAAAAATGTACTAGTAGAATTCTTTCAGGCACGCTTAAAGAAAACTTCACGGACAACACCTCACGCTAAGCTCAAGCGGGCCCAGGCCACCAGTTTGTGTCTACATCAAACAAACACGTATACCTCCCCTGCCCGCTTTCACCTCATATTCCCGGACGTGTACACAACCTCCCACTGTAGGCACTGCGCTGTGTCGCCCAAGGGCTGACAGAAATTAGGTGCCTTCTTCCTCTTTCTAGAATCACTCAACAACAAAACAACAACCTCCCACTGCGGGTGCTGCGGCACTCTCCCGGCTACGTTTCCGCACATGCTGTGGGAGTGCCCGGCACAGGCACTGCACCGTGCTCCCGGCCGGGCTGCAAAAATTAGGTGCCTTTCTCCTTTTCTAACCACTACCACCACCACGGTAACGACACACACTAACGCCACGACCCTTTCGTTGAAGCTCCATGAGGCTCTCCCCGCTCTTAACGACCAAACCTGGGCGACCCAGCACGCCCGTAAGGCGGCGTCGAGGCAAGCCCTCGACGTCCCCCCAAGGGAGGCCTAGGCCCGGCCACCTAAACCTGCTGGTTTTTTATAAGAAAGTTTATTCCTCCTCCTCCACAACAATGCATGCGCTATGAAGCAACAGGCTTTCCTGGGGACAAACAACTCAACACGTGTTCCTAAGAAGTTGGATTCGCTCGGAGGATTTCAAGCTGGACGGGCGTGCCCTCGCGATCTCCGACGCCAGCGTAGCTTCCGCCGACTGGTTCGCCCTCCGCGGTCTCCTGACGCCGTGCAGCTCTCGCCGTGTGGTGCCTTGTCCTTGGACTGGTTCGACCAGATCCCCACTTTCCTATCTCCTTCTATAATTCGTCGCTTGCCTCTCTATTTCTTCATCTATTTTCTTCTATTCTTTTTATCCGTCCTTACCCCCACCCCTATAAAGCATTGCGCCGTGTCGCCCCTGAGGCAGACAGAAATTAGGTGCCTTTATCCTCTTCCTTACAACCACCGCCACCACCACTTAAGTAGTACTTAGGCGATCTTCACGGAGCAAGCGGGGCGAAGGTTCTCTTGATTAAAGTTACCCCGATGGATTCTGTGAGAACACAAAGGTTGGTTTAAAAAAAAATGCTAGTAGAATTCTTCAAGGCATGCTTAAAGTAAGTATTATGTGCCTTCTAAAATAAAAGTTTACATTTTCAACTAAACTGTCTCCGGTTTTTGCTGAAGACTAGTGTCACAACTTATTTCCAATAAATTTTGTTCGTCAACATTCTGTCACATAACCGGCTTTACAAACATATTTGTAGATATTGAATTCTTCATTCCTTCAGCCAATCAGTCGTGTATTTTATGAGTTTAGATTGTCAGCAATAGATGATAATGGTCGTGAATGTGCTGTCTTTGTTGTACAATTTTTGCATTATACATCACTGCATACGCAAATAAGTTCTTTTCGCTGTATATAACAGCTTGCATTGTACATACGCATTGATTGTCATTGTCCATTTTTCTGCGTGCGCATAATAAGCTATGTAAGATATATCCGGAAATAAAATTCTGTTAAACCAGATAACATCTAGCAGCTATCACAGCGCACCCCACAGTATCCCACCTTGCCAGGGTACGTTTACTTTGTGCGTCGCGACCGAATTCATTTGCTTCGCCGAAGGGTAGTCCATTTGTCGGGTCTCCCTGGCTTGTACGCCGGGAGGCAGGCCGCGTCTGTCTGGCGCCGAACGGTGGCCCTCTTGCCAGGGCATGGCCGTCTGCCCGAAACAAAACGTTCTCCTCGCACGACCGTGGGGGGGGGGGGGGGGAGTGCTGGGACAGATGTAGGACGATGATGGGTTGATGAGTTAAGTGTGACTCTGGGACAACGCGCTTTCGCGCCGCGTCTCCTTCCTACCTGACAACGGCATCTAGCAGCACGATTCGGCGAGCATCACTCGCCTGCATGCCTTGTTTAAGTCCGTCGGCGCGTTAATTCCGCGCTAGGACAAGCGACCACGCCCGGCGGTTTGTTTACATTCTGCTCGGCTGCACCCTCCTCCCTTCTCTGGGAGAAAGCGTTGATGATGACGATGATCTGAGGCTGATCCCTTTGTATCGGGTTGGCCAGATTAATCTGCCCTAGTCAGAGGAAAAAACACTTAGAAAGTAAATAAACAAAAGACTCCACAAGAGTACACACCAGCATCTGCACACCTTCAATTTTGTTCACATAAATTATGGATGGATGGATGGATGAATGAATGGATGGATGGATGGATGGATGGATGGATGGATGGATGGATGGATGGATGGATGGATGGATGGATGGATGGATGGATGGATGGATGGATGGATGGATGGATGGATGGATGGATGGACGTGGCTGTACCTTTTAGATCGGGCGGTGGCTATCGCCACCTAGCCGTAATACTTAAAGAACTAACCACTAGATTTATCTTTTTGTTTCCTTTAAATAGTGAAGTTGAGGACTGGTAATTTGCAGTGAAGGGTTTAATTTTCCCTCGTGCTTTGACTTTAGCCACCAATCAGATAACCTTTTTCTAGTTAATTCTACCCGCTTAAAGTCTCTTTTGCCCTCCCTGTTCCTAAACCCCAATGCTTTGAAAAACTCTGCGCCATTATCCGAAACTATAGGGAAAGTCTTTTACAGAACATTATCAAGTGTTCGGCAGTTTCCTCCTCCTCTCCACATGCACTGCATTCCGTGTCTACCCCTTCGTATTTGGCCCGAATAAGTCTTGGTTCGCAATAATCCCGTCCTGGCCTCAAACAGTATAGAACTACCCCGGATATTATCATAGATCTTTCCCTTGGCAATATCCTGCTTAAAAGTTCGATATATCTGTAGTGCAGACTTCCTAATCATGCCAATTCTCCACATGTCAGCCTACGTTTCCTTCACCCTCTTCTTAAGCGATAGTTCTTTTTGGTTTGGCCCCCTGCTGTTTTCTAAGTATTTTCCCGTCTGGTTCGCTTCCTCCATTTTTTATCGACATTTTTTATGTACAAGTAGCTGAAAGCTTTCCTAGCCCAACGCTCCTTCCACATTTCTCTCAATCGCTTCTAAAATTTTATCTTCCTGCTAGCTTCCCTGCCCCCAAACGATGCCCATCCCTTATCACCTTGTACTATAATTTGGTATATTCCCGTGAGCTCCTAAAGCAAGCCTACCTATTCCACGTCGCCTAATTTTTAATCTTGCTTGAACTTCTGATCTCATGCACAAGACCGCATTGCCGAACGTCGGACCAGGAACCATGACCCCTTTCAATATTCTTCTCACAACATCATATTATTACGAGGCAGTGGGCATGGCTCTACCGTCGTGGACAACAGTTCGATGAAGAGGAAGTGGACTCGCCGCGCGAGAGACTGGCAGCTCTGAAGCGTCACTTTGGCATGTAAATATAGGAAATACGCTCATTCCTCTCTTCCGTGTGTTTGCGAGTTCCGTAACAAATTGGTGGGAGTGCTGGGTAACGAAGCGCCATACAACGGAGCTCCGCAGTGGTCGTCAAATCGGAGTTTCCGTGATGGAACACGGGACTGATCCCACGGCCACCTCTCCATCGGCTTCGGCGACGCCCGCACCATCCACGGCAACGCCTCCACTGGCCCCACCCCCACCCACGTACGTGCTGACGCATCCGAAGCATCCTGGAACGTTCTGCGGTACGGACCAAGTTGATGTCGACGACTGGATAGCCGACTACGAACGCACCAGTGCTCTCAACCGGTATGATCCGACTCTTATGCTGGCCAATGTGCTGTTTTACCTGAAAGGCACGGCCAAAGTCTGGTACGAGAACCATGAGGAGGAGATCGGCAGTTGGGACACCTTCAAGGAAAAGCTTCGCGACTTATTTGGGAAGCCCATCGGTCGAAAGGCGGCTGCAAAGAAGGAGTTGTCTATACGTGCTCAGACGTCCACAGAGCCGTATATCTCATATATACAGGACGTGCTGGCTCTATGTCGTAAAGTTGACAACGACATGTCGGAGTCTGACAAGGTTGGCCACGTCCTCAAGGGCATAGCGGACGACGCGTTCAACCTGCTAATGTGCCGGAACTGTGCGACCGTCGACGAAATTATTGAGGAATGCCGGCGTTTTGAACTGGCCAAAAGCAGGCGGATTTCAAGATCATTTACTCGACTGCCGAACACCGCAGCGACGTCCTCCTGCGAAGATGGACTGTCCTCCCATCGGCAGTCTTCACCAGCGTCTGAAATTACGCGAATTGTCCGGCGGGAAATCGAAGCAATTACACCTACTCTTCCCGCCAACGGCCACGTCGATTTGCAAGTACCTCAGGTTTGCTTGGTACAGTCGATTGTGCGGGAAGAACTGAGCAATTTGGGCTTCGATGTCTGCGCCGTTGCTCAGTCTCGACCAATTGGCTTCCGTTCAAGGTCGCCGCCTCGCCCCAGGTCACCACCCCAAGAAAGGTCTTATCCACGCTCTCGCAATCCGGCCGAATGGAGAACTGCGGATGATCGGCCGATCTGCTTTAACTGCCGCCGCATAGGTCACGTCGCACGGTATTGCCACAACCATTGGTCTTCGTCCCGAAACCAGTATAACACTGCTCGCCGCACCGATAGCTACCGTCGTTTCCAACCTCCTGAGCCGATCGCCGACAACTACCGCCGGCCTCTGCCCGTCGATTCCTACGCCTGCGATGCCCCTGATACGCAGCACAGCCGCTCACCGTCGCCTCGACGTCACCAGTCTCGTTCGCCGCCAGGACGTCGCCCGTCGTCCCCTTCTCCTCTACGACGACGCCCGACCTCCCCGCTCAATTCTCACCAGGGAAACTAAGCGGTGCAGCTCTTGGAGGTGAAGCTGCATCCTCGGTACCGACCTCAAATCCTCTCCTTGTACTGCCGACACGACGAAATTTGATCGACGTCGACGTTGACGGCCTGACTGTTTCTGCACTTGTTGACACTGGGGCGCATATTTCTGTGATGAGTGCCCGACTTCGTCGCCGCCTGAAGAAAGTGCTCACACCGGCTGCCCCTGGCGTTATTCGTGTCGCCGACGGAAGAAGTCTTGCCATCACAGGAATGTGCACAGCACGCATCACTATCGCCGATCACCCCACATCTGTTCTCTTTGCAGTTATTGAGCAGTGCCCAAATGACCTAATTCTTGGTTTAGATTTCTTGTCCACCCATGCTGCTCTCATCGACTGTGCAACCGGCGTTCTTCAACTTGAACTGCCTCGACTTGGACCTGTGCCGTCCTCACCGTCACACCGCTTGTGCGCTCTTGATTATGTTCGGCTGTCACCGCAAGCCACCACGTGTGTTGCCTTAACGATATCACCAGCTCTTCCTGACGGTGACTACATAGTGTCTCCATTGGTGGATGTGCTCTTGGCTCGAAGTGTTGCTGTGCCGCATACAATCGTGACTATTGTGGACAACTACGTTCAGCTTCCGCTCCTTAACTTCAGTAGTTCGACCCAAGTTCTCCCGCAAGGCATTTCGTTAGCCCACGTTTCCCCATTTGATGCATGTAGCATCGTGGCATTGGACCCTGAAGACTGTTCGTCCCCTACTGCAGCCAGCCGAGCAAACGCACCTAGCGACGAAATCACGATGATGATCGCCCCTGATCTTCTGCCCTGTCAGTTGGCGCAACTTCACCACGTTCTGACTACCTACCGAGATATTTTCGACTTCGATGACCGCCCTTTAGGGCAAACGTCCTTCGTGCGTCATCAAATACATACCGGCGATGCTAATCCTGTTAGACGGCGACCGTATCGTGTTTCCCAGTCCGAACGCCAGGTCATACAACGAGAAGTCGAGAAAATGCTCTCCAAAGGAGTCATAGAGGCCTCTTCAAGTCCATGGGCGTCACCTGTTGTTTTAGTGAAAAAGAAGGATGGCAGCTGGAGATTTTGCGTTGACTACCGTGCCTTGAACAAGATAACCCGCAAAGACGTATATCCGCTGCCACGAATCGACGACGCCCTTGATTGCCTTCATGGCGCGCGATACTTCTCATCTATTGATCTGCGTTCGGGCTACTGGCAAATTTCTGTCGACGACTTAGACCGAGAAAAGACTGCCTTCATCACACCGGACGGCCTTTATCAGTTCAAGGTTATGCCTTTTGGGCTGTGCAACGCCCCGGCAACGTTCGAACGCATGATGGACTCTCTTCTTCGTGGTTATAAATGGTCCATCTGTCTTTGCTACCTCGACGATGTGATTGTTTTTTCCCCAACATTTGAAACTCACTTAACTCGTTTGTCGACCATTTTAGCCGTTTTTCGTCGAGCAGGACTCCAGCTGAACTCGAAAAAGTGCAATTTCGGCCGACAACAAATCACGATCCTTGGTCATCTTGTAAGTGCTGCTGGCGTCCGACCTGACCCTGACAAGATTAGCGCTGTCAAGAATTTCCCTCTGCCTTCTTCAACCAAAGATGTTCGGAGTTTTGTGGGCTTATGCTCGTACTTCCGCCGCTTTATACGCGATTTCGCTACAATTGCACGACCACTAACTGATCTTCTCAAAAAGAACGTGCCCTTCTCGTGGGGCCAAGACCAAGCAGCTGCGTTTTCCACGCTGATCGACCTGCTCATTTCACCACCAATACTGGCTCACTTTGACCCGTCTGCGACGACTGAAGTACGCACAGACGCCAGTGCTCACGGAATCGGCGCCGTCCTCGCTCAACACCAGGGAGGCCAAACGCGTGTTATTGCGTATGCCAGCCGCCTTCTCTCCACATCTGAGCGAAACTATTCGATAACAGAGCGCGAGTGTCTTGCGTTGGTCTGGGCTGTAGCGAAATTTCGCCCCTACTTGTATGGCCGCGAGTTTTCAGTTATTACGGACCACCACGCTCTGTGTTGGCTGTCGTCGCTCAAGGACCCAACTGGTCGCCTAGGTCGCTGGGCTCTACGTCTCCAGGAGTATAACTTCGACGTAATTTATAAGTCGGGCAGGTTGCACCAAGATGCTGATTGTCTCTCGCGTTATCCGGTGGACCCTGCTAGCCTCGCTGTCCATGAAGGCGATTCTTGTGTGCTCGCCATATCTGATTTGCACGACATCGGCACAGAGCAGCGCCGGGACGCAACCCTCAAGAAGGTCATTCAGCGAGTATCTTCAGGACATTCCGACCCTTCTCTCCGTCAATATGTCCTTCGCAACGACATTCTGTATCGTCGCAACATGAAGTCTGATGGCCCGGAATATTTGTTAGTTATTCCCCAACACATGCGTGCCACTATTCTTCAACATCTGCATGACGCACCGACGGCGGGACACCTGGGTTTTTCACGCACCTATCACCGCGTGCGGCAACGGTTCTTTTGGCCTGGCATGTATAAATTTGTGCGCCGTTATGTCGCTGCTTGCGAGCGCTGCCAGCGTCGGAAACGTCCTGCTCTCCGTCCGGCTGGCCTGCTCCAACCTATCGACATTCCCCCGGAACCATTCTTCCGCATCGGCCTCGACTTGCTCGGACCTTTCCCGACGTCCGTGTCAGGCAACAAGTGGATCGCTGTCGCAACCGACTATGCGACCAGATACGCGATAACTCGTGCATTGCCAACTAGCTGCGCTACAGACGTCGCAGACTTTCTCCTAAATGACGTCATTCTGCGGCATGGAGCTCCGCGCCAGCTTTTGACGGATCGGGGCCGCTGCTTCCTCGCAAAAGTTATCGACGAAATCCTCCGGAGCTGCTCTACCGAACATCACCTTACTACTGCCTACCATCCCCAGACTAACGGTCTCACGGAGCGTCTCAACCGAACTCTTACAGACATGTTGTCTATGTACGTCTCTGCTGACCACCGTGACTGGGACGCAATGCTCCCCTACGTTACATTTGCATATAATTCGTCAAGACATGACACCGCCGGCTACTCTCCATTCTTTCTTTTGTACGGCTGCAACCCTGCGTTGCCATTCGACACACTCCTTCCTTCTGCTACTATCCAACCAACGGTGTATGCGCAGGACGCTGCTTCTCGAGCCCGCGTCGCTCGCCAAATCGCGCACACTCGGCTCAGTGCTTCTCAGGCCGCACAAAAAGTCCGCTACGATGACTCGCACCGCGACGTTGACTACCCTGATGACTCTCTTGTCCTACTCTGGACGCCGTATCGACGTGAAGGTTTGTGCGAGAAGCTCCTCCCACGATACACAGGACCCTACAAAGTTCTCCGCAAGGTCACCGACGTCGACTACCTCATCACTCCCGTTCAACCGCACTCATCCTCTGCTACACCATCTACTGATGTTGTTCATGTGTCGCGCCTAAAGCCCTACTATACTGCCAGTCCTGATTGACTTAGGGGCGCCGTGACGGCGCTTTGTTCGCCGGGGGTGATATTACGAGGCAGTGGGCATGGCTCTACCGTCGTGGACAACAGTTCGATGAAGAGGAAGTGGACTCGCCGCGCGAGAGACTGGCAGCTCTGAAGCGTCACTTTGGCATGTAAATATAGGAAATACGCTCATTCCTCTCTTCCGTGTGTTTGCGAGTTCCGTAACAATATCTATTGTAATTCCACAGTGCCCTATTTTTCATCACTGCTGTTCTCCTGTTACCTTTAGTCGTTACGAATATTTCGTGTTCCCTTAGGTACTCTGTCCCATTTATCCATACGCCATAATATTTGTATTTATCTGTTATCTCTAGCGTGCATCTCCTGTATCCTAAGCTCACTACCTTCACTATAATTGAAAATCATGACTGCTTAATTTTTCTCACTGAATCTGAAATCTAAACTACCTCCCTCATTACCGCAGATGCCTATCAATCTTTGCAAATCTTCCTTGTTGCCGGCCATTGGCACTATATCATCTGCCTACATCAATGCTGGTAGTGCCTGTTCAGTGAGTTTTTCTTGTTTGACAAAAGAGAGGTTGAAGCCAAGTCCACTTCCCTCTAGTTAGGCCTCTAATCTTTGTAGGTACGTCATGAATAACAAGGGTGACAGAGGACACCCCTGCCTAAGCCCCCGTTTTACTTCTGTGGGCTTGGATTCCTGTTTTTCCCACTTTTTAATAGATTTCTTTTAAAAGATTAGTGACTCTATCTTCCACACCTTGTGAGTCCAGTGTTCCCCACAAGTCCTTTTGAACCACGTTCGCTATCGTACGCTCCCTTGATATCCAAAAATGCTAGCCACAGGGGCCTGTGTTCCTTTTCTGCTATTTCGATGCACTGCATCAGTGAGAACAGATTGTATTCCAACCTCCTGTGTTTCCGAAACCCATTTTGCAGTTCTCCCAGCACCCCCTCATCCTCTATCCATGCCTGCAGTCTTTCCTTTATAATCTGCATCGCCAGCCTGTAGACCACTGATGTCAACATGCTATAGGACGGTAATTGTTTACGTCAAATTGGTCTCTTTTCTTTTATTGTTCATGCTCATCCTGCTATAGTTTTCCATCCTTTGGGGATTTCCCCATCGACTATTGTTTTGTTCACGGCCTCTCTTAAAGTCTGCTTAGACTTGGGACCCAATGCCTTTATCAGCAGAAATAAGTGGGATGCCATCCGGGTCTGTTGATGAACTACTAGGAACCCTCTTCTCAGCCCTTTCCCACTCTTATTGTGAAAATGGAGCCATTGCACCACTTGATCCATCCTTGTCTATTATGGTGCATAAGGCACTTTTTGTTGAAATTCTTCTGTCACCTTTGTTCTTATATATTCAATAGCTTCGTCCCCTTCTAGCCTAGCACCTTTAGCTGTAGTTATAAACCAGCTGCTCTAGGCTTGTCTCATCTCTTAGGGAGTTTAGATGGTTCCAAAATTTCGCAGATGCCTTTCTATCCTTCTTATGTACTTCTGCCAGCCGCTTAGCCCCCTTTCTTTTAATCTTTTCATTGATCAAAAGGGTGTTCGATTTTTCACCCTCTACGGCCATTGCGGGAACTTGAGAGTTTCCGGGGCCTGGTGTCGTTTGCTTATGCAGACAGTTACGGGGCTCATATTTATCTTCTTTTCTCTTTTAAGTATCACATAAGGGGCGAAAGCTTCCCCAGATCTAAGTTACCCGGATCAATTCTGTGAGAAAAGAAAGGTTCGCTCCATTTTGAACACCAGTATAAAAAAAACACTAACACGTGTTTAGAAATAGTCCGTAACGATTTAGAGTACTTGGTACTCTAATATGGGAGAGAAAAAAGCCGGCCCGTTCTCGGACCGATTGGATCGAAGAGCTACATGTGTGTTTAGAAAAAGTAGTCAACAATTTAGAGTGCTTGTACTCTAATTTAGAGTGCTTGTACTCTGAGAGCTGATCGAAAGGGGATCCCTTGGTCTAGCGTACCTGTGTTCAGAAAAAAATGTTTAACAATTTTGAGTACTTGGTGCTCAACTATGGGGGAGCAGTTGTTGACAGCTTGAGACATAACTTATAAGACAGACGACTGATTGGCTGGAGGAATGAGGGAGTCAAGATCTACAAACACGTTTGTAAAGCTGGTTATGCGACAGAATGTTGCTGACCAAAATTTATCAGAAATAGATTGTGACCCTCTCTAGCAAAAACCAGAAATTGTTTGGCCAGAAAATGTGAACATTTATTTTAGAATACGCATAATACTTACTTTAAGAATGTCTTGAAAAATTTCAATAGCACTTTTTTGAAACAAGCCTTTGTGTTCTCACAGAATTCATGTGGGTAACTTGAATCAGGGGAAGATTTCGCCCCGCTTGTTCAGTAAAGATCACCTAAGTGCACTACTTAAGAACACGTGTTGAGTTGTTTATCCACAGGAAAGCCTGTTGCTTCATAGCGCGTGTGTTGTGGAGGAGGAGGAGGAATAAACTTTATTATAAGAAACTAGCAGGTTTAGGTGGCCGGGCCTAGGCCTCCCATGAGGGGACGACAAGGGCTTGCCTCAACGCTGCCTCACGGGCGTGCTGGGTCGCCCAGGTTTGGTCGTCAAGAGCGGGGAGAGCCTCATGGAGCTTCGACGAAAGGGTCGTGGGCCGTAGTACACACATTTGCCTAGTCTTCGTACTTGCAGGCGGCGAATCATACTTGCGGCTTCGTTTATTAATGGTTGCGGTTTCGTTTTAAAGAAAAGAACAAAACGTTTTGAACTTCATGACCTGATTTAAAAGGTAAGTTTAAAAAAATAAGGTGGTGAAGCACAACCACTGAACATTTGCTGATTTTTTGTTTCGTGAAAAAACAGCTCCAAGCCACACGAACACAGACGAAGCCAGAAGCAGGCCAGAAGTACGAAGATTACACAAATGTGTGTATACCCATCATTCCCATGCTCGCTGAAGCGTCGTGCGTTGCAGCTCCCGTATACACTGGCGCGAGAGTTTCCTCTAGTGTAGATTAGAAAACTCTATGGTTCACTCCACTGCCTCCGTCTATCCCGGTACATTCTGTGGGGCCGATGGCGTCGGCGTTGACGATTGGTTGGCCATGTTCGAACGAGTGAGTGTGCCGAACAGATGGGATCTCACAATTCAGTTGGCTAATGTGCTGTACCACGGCCAAGGTGTGGTATAAAAATAACGAAGAACTCACAAGCTGGGACCAATGCAAAGAAAAGATGCTAGACGTGTTTGGCAAAACCGCCAGTCGTAAGATCGCCGTCAAAAAGGAATTGGCCTGTCGTGCCCAATCCCCCGCGGAATCATACCTCGCATATATTCAAGACGTGCTGGCCCTCTGCCGAGAGGCCGAAAGCGACATGACAGAAGGTGACAAGATCCGGCATGTCCTGAAAGGGATTGCCGACAACGCGTTCAATCTCCTGATGTGCAAGGGCTGTTCCACCGTGGGCGCGATCATCAAAGAGTGTCGCCAGTTTGAGCAAGTGAAAAGTCGCCGCATTCTGCAAACATTCGCCCGACTTCCAAACACCGCTGCAACATCGACTTGCGAGCACCAATCCGCACTACAACGTCCATCGCCGCCGGTAGACCTGACATGCATTGTTCGTCACGAACTGGAAGCAATGGCGCCCTCGGCGTTCTATTCACGCAGTACCAATACCACTCCTGTTACTGTTTCTCTTGTTCAAGCCATCGTGCGCCAGGAGCTTGAAAACATCGGAGTGCATTTCGTGTGCCATGTCACCTCGCTCAGAGCCAGCGAACGCACTTTCGCGATGCCCTAGCTCCTCCAACCAACCATTTTTTCCACGTACTCGCAACCCAGCTGAGTGGCGAACGCCAGCAGATGACCACCCTATATGTTTCAACTGCCACCGCGTTAGACATATTGCTCTGTACTGCCGCAACACATGGTCCTCTGCACCTCGTGCAACGACCAATATGACCCGTTTCAACGGTACCGCACCCACACATTTTCACCTGCCGAAGAGTCCGATGCCGTTGACCCTTCTTGGAACACTTGGTACAGCCGCTCGCCTTCACCACGTGGGCACCAGTCTCGTTCGCCGCAAATACGTCGCTCATCGTCCCATTCGCCGCAGCCATGGTACTTGTCATCCCCCGTGGCTTCCGGCCGCATCGTTTCGAAAAACTGAGAAATGCAGCCCCCAGAGGTGGTGCTGCATTCAGGACTTGCACAGCAAATCCTCTATCCGTTCCCACCAGAAGAAGTGTAATAGACGTTAAAGTTGGCGGCGTACCTGTACAAGCACTTGTAGACACCAGCGCAAGCATTTCGGTCATGAGTTCCAATCTACGCACACGTTTTAAGAAAGTTCTGACACCAGCGGCTGCATAAATGCTCCGTGTGGCCGATGGTGGCACGCCGATGTTTCTCGGTTTGTGCACTGCCCGCTTAAGTATAAAGGACCACACTACTTCTATCATTTTAGCCGTGATTGGCTACAGCCCTTATGACGTTATCCACGTCATAAGGGCTGTCACTGACAACTGTACCTCGTCACTGATAACTGTACCTGACAACTGACAACTGACGTCACTGACACTGACAACTGACAACTGACGTCACTGACAACTGTACCTCGCTCCCACTTCTCAACTTCAGCTTGTTCCCTCAAGTGCTTCCTCGTGGCATGTTCTTGGCTAGCGTATACCTAATGCTGACGAATTCGGAATAGCGGCTCTCACCACCAAGATTGATTTACTTCAGTCTCCTTTAGCTGTTTAGAGAACAGCATCTGTTCTCTGCCAAATCGTTTCTCGAAAATGATTGCACCCGACCTCAATCCTGCGCAAGCCAATGAGATCCATCGCCTTCTCGCGTCATATACTGGCATTTTTGATTTCGACGACAGACCTCTAGGGCAAACATTAATCGTACAGCACCGTATAAGCTCTGGTGACACCAGTCTTATTCGCCGACGCCCCTATCGTGTCTCCCACACTGAGCGCAGAGTTATACAAGCGGAAGTTGACAAAATGCTAAACAATGGTGTCATAGAACCATAAAGTAGTCCTTGGGCCTCCCCTGTCGTCCTTGTGAAAATAAAGGACGGTACCTGGCGCTTCTGCGTTGACTATGGCCACCTCAAAGAGATCACGCGAAAATACGTATACCCGCTACCACGCATCGATGACGCGTTGGACTGCCTGCACGGCGCTACATACTTCTCGTCTATTAATCTTCGGTCCGGCTACTGGCAGATTTCTGTCGATGAGATGAACCGCGAGAAGACGGCCTTCATTGCACCGGATGGTTTATACCAGCTTAAGGTCATGCCTTTTGGACTATGTAACGCCCCTGCCACATTTGAACAAATGATGGACTCTCTCTTGCGTGGTTATAAGTGGTCTACTTGTCTCTGTTAACTTGACGATGTCATAGTCTTTTCATCTACTTTAGATAGCCACCTGACCCATCTCACTGCAATTCTCACAGTCTTCAGAACAACTGGGCTACAACTCAACTCCAAGAAATGTCAATTTGGCCGCCGTCAGATTACCGTTCTGAGCCATCTTGTAAATGCCGATGGCGTTCGACCAGATCCCGAAGAGATCCGCGCCGTCCGTAGCTTTCCGGTGCCCCGTTCTATATCCGACGTCCGGAGCTTCATCGGCTGATGTTCCTACTTTCGTCGTTTTGTGAAAAACTTCGCCGACATTGCCCGGCCACTCACAGATTTGCTGAAGAAGGATACCACATTTTAATGGGGCCCTGAGCAGGCTCAAGCGTTCACCGCTCTCATCGGCTACTTAACTAGGCCCCCATACTTGCCCACTTTAATCCTTCTGCTGCCACAGAAGTTCGCACCAACGCCAGTGGCCACGGTATTGGCGCAGATCTCGCTCAGCGGCACCACGGGCAGACAGTGCATGATAGCTTACGCCAGTCGCCTGCTTTCTCCTCCTGAGAGGTATCATTCCATCACCGAGAGATATTGTTTAGCTTTAGCTTGGGCCGTCACCAAGTTCCGGCCAAATTTATATGGTCGCATATTCTCAGTCGTTACGGACCACCACGCCCTCTGCTGGCTGACAGACCCGACTGGACGTCTGGGTCGCTGGGATCTGAGGCTCCAGGAATTTTCGTTTAACGTCACCTACAAGTCTGGCCGTTTGCACAAGGTGCAGACTGTCTTTCTTGTCATCCGGTGGATCCTCTTGATCACGTTGCGACTGACCTGAAGAGCAGCGTAATGGTGTTTACTGACATAGGCGATATGCGCATTGAACAACGACGGGATGAGTCAGTGCGTACTATCATCGACGCCATCCAGTCTGAAAGCCATGTCGCTGAATCCCGTATGTTCGGGCTGCATGACGGCATCCTCTACTGCCACAACGTCAGCACTGAAGGCCCTGAGCTTCTGCTTGTCATTCCTCGTCAACTATGGCCTGCCATACTTGAACAACTTCACGAAGCACCAACAGCGGGACACCTCGGTGTTTTTCGCACATACGACCGCGTGTGACGTTGCTTTTTCTGGTCAGGACTGTACCGCAGCGTGCGTCGATATGTCGCCACTCACAACCTCTGCCAGCGTCGGAAAAGACGTTCTTTGGTACCAGCAGGATATCTTCACCTAATCGAAGTCCCCTCTGAACCATTTCATTGCGTGGTACTCGACCTCTTTGGCCCTTTTCCGACGACGACGCTGGGAAATAAATGCATCGCCGTCGCCGCAGAATATGCGACCCGTTCCGCGATAACAAAGGCAGTGCCAGCCCGTTGCGCCACTGACGTCGCGGATTTTACTCTTCGTGACATCAACTTACACCACGGTGCACCCTGACAGCTGTTTACAGACCACGGCTGCTCTTTCTTGTCCAAAGTTGTTGACGACCTCCTTCAATCGTGTGCTACAGCACATAAGCTATCTATCATCTACCATCCGCAAACTAATGGCCTAACTGAACGTCTCAACCGCGCGTTCACAGAGATTTCGATGTACGTCTCCGAAGATCATCGTGACTGGGACACTACGTTGGCATATGTGACTTCCGCATATAATTCCTCTCGACATGACACCACGGGATTCTCACCTTTTTATCTTTTGTATGGTAGCGACCATTTATTTCAATTTGAAACCACTTCACCTCTCAAGCCATCTGCTTCCGAGTATGCTCGCGAAGCCCTTGACCGGGCTCACATGGCTCGTCAAGTTGTCCAGTCTCGTCTCACCGGGTCACAGGATATGCAAAAAGCCCGCTACAACCAACGGCATCTTAATATAACGTTTGCCCCAGGTGACCGCGTGCTTCTCTGGTCACCGTGTCGCCGTGTAGGTCTCTCCAAAAAACTTTTGTCCCGATACGCAGGATCCTACCTAGTCTTACGTCAAGTTAGCGACGTCAACTACGAGATAGCGTCATTGCACTCCAATACGTCACCAAGTTAGTCGCTTGTTGACATTGTCTATGTTTCACGTATGAAACCCTACTTCTGTCGCACTTCTCCAGACTCGCGCCGAGATGGTTGGATCCTGTTACGGAGATGAAGTAAAGGAAGAGAAAGAACACAATTAGCTGACAGGCGCGCGAGAGTGCCATTCAGTCTTTGAGCCATTGTGACTCTTGCCTGTGGTTTTTCCTCTGAAAATGCATTTTCTACAGAAGGCACTGACCCCGTAACTATAATATATATATATATATATATATATATATATATATATATATATATATATGTGTGTGTGTGTGTGTGTGTGTGTGTGTGTGTGTGTGTGTGTGTGTGTGTGTGTGTGTGTGTGTGTGTGTGTGTGTGTGTGTGTGTGTGTGTGACGTATGACGGCAAGGTAAGAGAAGCTGAGGAAGAGGAAGTGCTTTCGAATAAACATGGCGTATGAGCCAGGCCACATCTCCCGCAATAGCGTCACACGAGTCGACAGGATGAAGACCTGGCAGCCACTTCATCAACCGGCCATCATCATTGAACACCACAGCAAGACGCAGTGACCGAACGTGGACCACACAGTGCATCCCAACTCTACACCATGACCACCGTCATGACGTACAGCACCATCAGCTGACCTTGACATCCCAAAGTACACCGAATCAGCGGACGACGAACCCGTACAAGAATGGTTCAACCTATTTGAGCTCCACGCCGCCACTGCATCCTGGTTGGAATGGGAGATGGTCATCAACTTTACCGACTACGTCTCCGGTAAGACTTTCAAATTTTACCTCACCCACATCTTCGAGAACGACGAGTCTTGGAAAAAGATCAAAGAAGAAATGATCACCCATTTCGAAGAAAACAATAAACATCTGTCCACACCGCATCAGCGGAAAGCTTCTCAACTCACCCATCACAGTTACTCGAAGTCTTTCCGCAGTAAGCCTATTTTCCAAGCCAGGCCTCAGAGAAAATATACCACCAGTGTACCATCATATGACCCTTCCGAAAAAAACGTCACGCATTCGAACACCGACTGGTAACTTTCACATCGCAACAGACAAGCTAAAGCCTCCGTATACCCAAAGGCATCTAGACCATTTCGCCAAAAGACTGAACCTAAAGCCGGCTTTCCCAAGAGCAATGAAATCGGCATTTTCAACGTGTTCACTGCACCACAACACTTCAGATGTTACTGAACCATCCGAATCACTTGATGCTTCGTGTCACACACAAGACCCAGTCGGTTTCGAATGTACGTGTGACGGCATTTACGCGTGACGATCTGGTGAATCCTCACAATACCAGCCCACACCCTGACGTTCCGGACCAGAGTCTTTCGACAGACATTCACAGCCTAATCAAGCTGCAAAAAGAAAAACATATGCCATGAGAGCCACTTCAAGCCATGTCTGTTGTGCTCTCATCGTCAAGTGATAACAAACATGTGAGTCAGAGCACTGCGGAAATTTCAAATCTACCAACGCCAGTGCATTGTCAACTGGCAGAAGCATTTAACAATCTATGATGACTCACAATCATCTTGGGAGCTTTCTCATCAGTCTGTCACGCTGCTTTCATCGCAAGACACGCCCAGCAGTAGAGTATCGACTACCGACTGTCCACAGATCACATCATCGCGCAATGAAAAAGAAACTCGTGTTCCTGAAAGATACCCATCCGACCAACTTTCGCAACAAAAGGAGCAATTTCAACAAAGGCAACTCCACGAACCCCCAGCACTACAATGCTTACTCGAACAAAGACAGTGAACAAGCGAAACCTCATCATAAGTACACTTATGGCTTAATCGGTGAAAACATCAATTGAAGAAGCAAAGACAAAGTCAATGCCTAAACCATCTTAACAGAAAGCATCATCGACAAAGTTTTCTGCACCAGTTCTCAAGGTCGTGTCTACGATTTAAAAAAAAACTGAGAGAAGGCCACAGAAAGCTACGAAAGAGACATGCATCTACCACGTGTACAATGAAGGAACACAGGCACCGTATCATCAGCTTCAGTTCTCGCACATGCAAGCTTTAAGCACTAGTTCTATCTCAGCCATGACACAGAAAGCAGCGTCTACGACGTAGAACTCAGTGCCTAC
This sequence comes from Rhipicephalus microplus, assembly GCF_043290135.1. NCBI lineage: Eukaryota > Metazoa > Arthropoda > Arachnida > Ixodida > Ixodidae > Rhipicephalus > Rhipicephalus microplus. The sequence goes on from NW_027464621.1 coordinate 1,493,246, forward strand.
GACATCCTACCCTCAAATGCCACAAGGACTTCCACCCTTGTTCATTCCTCGCACGAATTGCAGTCATCAGTAATTTCTACCTTCAAGCCATGCTTCTGTTGGTCAGAACGCAACAGTCAACCTCGCCCACCAGAGTTGTTAAAGAATTCACCGGAATGTTCCCTTGACCTTGAAGATTTAGTGGGTTGTGGAACTTCGTCGAGACGTGAAACTGTAAATTTGGGCATTATTTTGTTTAGTCTCTTCCTGAATTTGTTCTTGTTTGTGACCAGTGCCATCTTTCGGGGAGAGGGGGAATCATGTGACGTATGAAGGTGTCACAAGTCCCGTTAATTAGGGAGGTGATCGCCGGGCTAATTCCAAGGGCCGAAGTATTGGCCCCCTGAAATGAACCACGAAAGCGTGGACAATTTAAAAGTGGTCCTATGTGGCGTGCCAGCGGACGCCGGCTGTGGTCCAAAGAATGGGTCAGAGCCGAGAGCTGATAAACAAAACAAAATTATATTCTCAATTATGGCAGATCGAACGACACACAAATATGCACACTCGACAAAAGTTAAATGCGATATGTCACCAATCAAGCAACGTACTACACAGTACAATCATCTACACTCGAAACAACGGACACAAACAACAATACGCACTACAATGTAATCACATGCATCGAACAACCAAGACACTTAAAGACTAAAGAGTCCGAAAACCTATTCAATCCAAAGTCCTTGGAACAAAGTCTGAATGATACTTTTCCAAGAATCACTCACTGAAAGTCCAGCGCTGTTGTCGTTTCGCTCCCCCCAAAGTTTCTCTTTCAGGAAACCTCGCGTCTTCAATTGGCTGCTCTCCAAGCACCAAACTTCTTCGACGGTAACACGTCGGCTTCCCACGCGCAGCTTTTGCAACGTGTCTTCACTCGCTGGCGGTAGACACACTCTTCTGCTTGTAGCACGAGTCTTCACCCCTCAGGTGGAAATTCTCTTCATTACATGCTTTGTCAATGAGGACAGAAGCCTTCGCCGACAAGGCGGAACACCCTACGCACCCTGGCGCAAACTTTCCTCTTCTCCTGTTTTCCCTTTTTCGCTGCTCAGCTAAATACCTTTCGCGCTAGACTCCCAAAGTTCTCATCGTTTCGTCGGCGCGATGCACAGCCAAGGCTGGGGAAACAACGAGGTGTTTCGAGGGCCGTCCGCGACACGTGACGCAAGTCTGCATCACCTCGCCCCTTTCCTTCGAGAACATGCCAGGGCTTGCTCGGCCGCCGAGGTGAGGAGGTTGGTCGGCGAATCTACGCTTCCGAGGGGGAGAGACGGTGCGCCCGGGGAGCCTTTGGTTGCTTGTTTTCTTCTTTATCGTTGACCTTGAGGCGCCTCTCTGGCGCTTGCTCGGCAGAATTCGGTGGCACGCCCTTTTTGAGCGCTCGTTTGTGACAGAAGGCAAGGTAGGAGAAGCTGAGGAAGAAGAAGTGCTTTCGAATAAACATGGTGCATGAGCCAGGCCACAATAGCGTCACACACACACACACACACACACACACACATATATATATATATATATATATATATATATATATATATATATATATATATATATATATATATATATATATATATATATATATATATATATATATATATTGTTAGGGCGTTTATTAGCCGGTACACTGCAAGCATACACAATGGCGACAGTAACGGCCAAGCACGGACTCTCAGCGTGAACGGCGTCCTTTTTGGGTAGACCTACTAGGAAGCACTTGAGAGTTCGACCCATTTCAGTGTTCGAAAGCTTTTCTACAATTACCCCGGGGTCGAAGAGGGAGCGGTAGACACACTCTGGCGACCTAACAGCTTCGTATTTCGTGAGTACTTTGGAGCAAAGGCCAGCTACAGAGGTCGGGATTGAGAACCATACAAGGGAACCAGGAAGGAACGTGGGCTCAGAAGTGGCGGAACCATCACGAATACTCTTCTGCCGCTCTTGCTTATGTGTCGTAAAAGTCTTGGCAAGCTCGCGACACTCTTCAGCAAGCCTGGCTGTCTCAGAAATAGGTGCACACTCAGATGGATCCGGCGTGTACGGGAGTATCATGTCGATGGTGTATGACGGGTGCCTTCCGTACAGCAAGAAGAAAGGTGAAAAACCGGTCATGCTCTGAGGGGCGGTGTTGTAGGCGTAGGTGACGAAGGGCAGTATAGTATCCCAATTCATGTAGTTGGCGGCGACGTACATCGAAAGCATGTCGCCGAGGGTGCGGTTGAAGCGTTCGGTGAGACCATTCGTCTGCGGGTGGTAAGCAGTAGTTTTGCGGTGGACAGAATGACACTCAGTGACAATAGCTTCGATGAATTGTGACAAGAAGACACGGCCTCGATCGCTGAGAAGCTCCTGGGGTGGACCGTGGTGCAGTATGAATCGATGCAGTAGGAAGGACGCTACATCACGAGCAGTAGCCGCAGGGAGAGCGGTGGTTTCGGCGTATCGCGTTAAATGATCTACGGCGACAATGGCCCAGCGGTTACCAGCCGACGTCAAAGGAAGTGGTCCATACAAATCGATACCTATGCGCCCAAATGGACGGTCAGGGCAAGGTAACGGTTGCAAACCGGCTGGCGACATGTGTGCTCAATACCCCAGAGTGCTAGCATTGCGGATCAGAATAGAAGGATTCACATATCTCCGACCGCAGATTGCGGAGTATCACGAGTAACCACTGCCGGCCATCGGCGTCGTAATTGCGTCGGTGTATAGGAGGCCGTCACGAATGGCGAAATGATGAGCAAAATTTTTTCACCCACTTTTCTTTTTTTTTATTTACATCAAATTCGTTCTAATAACCTCCCCTATACATTCCTTGGTATTATTGTCTGTTACATCTCAATAATATTGTGTAAAAACACAGAAAAAAGAGCCCTTAGTTATACACTTCTTCCCTTATTCATTAACGAGGGTCTCGTACTGGCAGACTTGGTGCCGTTAGGTTGTATACGAGGGACTGTTGGTCAGCTAAGTTCACGTGCTACGTGACGCCACACAGGCTCATAAAAGGGTGTTCCATACCCGCCGCTATGGCTACAGACGGCGCTGACTGACACTCCCACGTCTAAATTCCCATATAAACCCGATAAAGTGGCTGGGGGGGGGGGGGATGGCCGTCGTGGTAGCTCAGTGGTTCGAGCATCAAACGCGCTATTCGAAGGTCGTAGGTTCGATTCCTACTCACGACTGGTTATTTATTCACCCACTTCTCTTTCTTCTTATTTACATTTCATTGGTTCTAATAATTTCCCCTATACATTCCTTGGCATTACAGTCTGTTATATCTCATTAATATTGTGTCAAAACACGGAAAAACAAACCCTTAAGTATACACTTCTTTTGCTTATATATATATATATATATATATATATATATATATATATATATATATATATATATATTGTCACGCAGTTTATTTACGTACAGACCTACTGGAAGGCCGAGGAACGCCAACAGGCCGAAAATACAAAACAAACGCAAGCTCGGGTTGCGCGCGTGCACCAACGCTGTGGCTTGCCGTTTCATGCTGCTTCGTCGTCGTTCGCATAGTTCCCTACATTGGCCCCCGGTGAATAGCGTAGCCAACCTGGCAAATTAAGGCGTAGTCACTACAGCGGGGTCGTAATACGGCTTCAGGCGACTCACATGCACAATTTCTCGGCCACGACGGCGTAAGTCATGAGACTGTGTCAAAGGCTCAATCTCATAATTGACTGGTGACGTACGGGCGAGAATGCGGTAGGGCCCGTGGTATCGTGCCAGTAATTTCGACGAAAGGCCAGGAGTGCTCGGTGGAATCCAGAGCCAAACGAGAGCACCAGTCGTGAAAGTAGAGAGATGTCGGTCGGTGTCATGCCGTAGCTTCTGGTGGCCTTGATCCTCGGTTGTCAGTGAACGGGCCAATCGTCTGCAATCTTCTGCGTACCTGGCAACATCAGAAATTGCAGTGTACTCGGAGGAGTCGGGCGTGTATGGGAGGATAGTGTCCAGCGTGCACGATGGTTCGCGTCCGTACAACAGAAAGAAAGGGGAGAACCCTGTTGTCGCGTGCGTAGCGGTGTTATACGCATACGTGACGAATGGAAGGACAGTGTCCCAATTGGTCTGGTCTGAAGCTGTGTACATCGTCAACATATCACCGAGAGTGCGATTAAATCGTTCTGTGAGCCCATTCGCCTGCGGGTGATATGCTGTCGTCATGCGATGAACCATGTTGCACTGAGCGAGCAACGCTTGAATGGCGTCAGACAAGAAAACACGCCCCCGGTCGCTCAAAAGTTCGCGGGGAGCACCATGGCGAAGAACAAAGTTGCGCAGGATGAAAAACGCAACTTCCCTCGCGGTTGCTGCGGGTAGTGCTGCCGTCTCCGCGTAACGCGTGAGGTGGTCCACGCCGACAATTATCCACCTATTTCCAGAAGACGACGTGGGAAGTGGTCCGTATAAGTCGATACCGACGCGGTCAAACGGACGCGCTGGACAAGGCAGAGGTTGAAGTGTACCGGCAGGGCGTTGAGGTGGGACTTTACGTCGCTGGCATGCAGTACAAGCACGTACGTACTTGCGGACAAATGTGTACATGCCGCGCCAGTAGTACCGCTGACGTAGATGGTTGTACGTTTTGAGAGCGCCAGCGTGAGCGCTTTTCGGGTCGTTGTGGAAAGCAGTACAGATTTCCGAGCGCATGTGGTTGGGTATCACTAACAGCCACCTCCGACCTTCAGACGTGTAATTCCGCCGATAGAGTAGGTCGTCTCGAATAGCGAAATGTGTGGCTTGACGGCGGATAGTTCTTGAGACCAAATTAGCCAACGGATCAGTCAGAAAGGCGAGGAGTTGGGAAATCCACACATCTTCGCGTTGTTCCGATGCCATGTCTGTGAAGTCGATTGGTGTTATGACAGCTGAAGAAGGTGACGAGGGGGTTGGGTCAGCCGGTAGCAGCGAGCGGGATAGCGCATCAGCGTCGGAGTGCTTGTGGCCGGATCGGTATACAACACGAATGTCGTATTCCTGTAGGCGAAGCGCCCAACGACCAAGGCGCCCCGACGGGTCTTTGAGCGATGATAGCCAGCATAGAGTGTGGTGGTCCGTGACGACTTCGAAAGGGCGGCCATAAAGGTATGGGCGGAACTTCGTCAAAGCCCAGACATTTGCGAGGCACTCTTTCTCCGTGACGGAATAATTACACTCGGCTTTCTTGAGGGTTCGACTCGCGTAAGCGACCACGTATTCTCGGTACTCTGGTTTTCGTTGAGCCAATACAGCACCAAGACCGACACCACTGGCGTCGTTGTGGACCTCCGTAGGCGCATCAGGGTCAAAATGACGTAGTATTGGAGGGGATAGTAATAACCGTCGAAGCGCGGTGAAGGATTCGTTGCACTCTTTTGACCAAGCAGAAATGCCTTTGGAAGTTGTCAACCGGTTGGTAAGAGGCGCGATGATGGAAGAGAAGTTGCGCACAAATCGACGAAAGTATGAGCACAGGCCGATAAAACTTCGAAGCGTCTTGATGGAATTGGGCTTCGAATAGTCGGCCACGGCGCGGAGTTTCGCCGGATCCGAGAGAACACCCTCTTTGCAGACGACGTGACCCAGTATAGTGAGCTGACGTGCGGAAAAATGGCACTTCTTGATGTTAAGTTGAAGGCCAGCAGAGGTGAGACACGTGAGAATAGCACGAAGACGAACAAGGTGAGTGGAAAAGTCGCGAGAAAAAACGACGATATCGTCTAGGTAGCAAAGGCACGTGTTCCACTTGTAACCGCGAAGGATGGTGTCCATCATCCGTTCGAAGGTAGCTGGGGCGTTGCAGAGTCCAAACGGCATGACGTTAAACTCATACAGCCCATCAGGTGTTACAAATGCAGTCTTCTATCGATCAGGATCAGCCATTGGAACTTGCCAATATCCTGAGCGTAAATCTAAAGAGGAGAAATATTCTGCCCCTTGCAAGCAATCGAGAGCGTCGTCGATGCGTGGCAACGGGTACACATCCTTCCGAGTTATCTTATTGAGCCAGCGGTAGTCGACACAGAATCGGATAGACCCATCCTTTTTGCGCACAAGTACAACAGGGGATGACCAAGGGCTCTGCGATGGCTGGATGACACCGCGCTTGAGCATATGGTCGACTTGTTCGTTGATAATACGGTGCTCTTCTGCTGAAACTCGATATGGTCATTGGCGTAAGAGAGCATGAGTACTGGTGTCAATGTGGTGCGTGATGTTCACTGTGCGACCCAAAGGTGGTTGAGCGCAATCGAAGGCAGAACGGAACTCTAGAAGGGACAAGAGTTCCCTTCTTTGTGTCGGCGATAGCTCAGCGGCAACAGAGGGCTAGAATGAGTCTGGCGCAGGCAGTGGGGCCACAGGTGGCGTCATAGCATTGATATGGAGGTGAGGTGCGTGTTCGGCGAACTCTAGAGGGCGCAAGAGGTCAACGTCTTGTATGTTACCCAAACATTCTCCGCGAAGTAAGGTAACTGGCGACGATAGCGAGTTCGCGACGAGCATGGCGGTAGCACCGGATTCCACGGTGAGTACGGCAAAGGGCAGGTGTAGGCTACGGCGGCGGGTAAATACGTCAGACGGAGTGAACAAAACAGTTCCGGCAGGAGCAGCCGTACAGGTCAGGGCTACAAGGGTGGATGTTCTCGGTGCTATTTCCGTGTCTGCAACAACGACAAGTTTGTAAGGATCAGGAAGAGAATCCACCAAACAAGAGGTTGGCTGTGGTGTAAGGGCAACTTCTGCACGTGAGCAATCTATGATGGCCCGATGACGCGAAAGAAAGTCCCATCCAAGAATGACTTCGTGGAAGCAGGATGCCAGCACAAAAAATTCAATGGCATAAAGTTCACTTTGGATAATGACACGTGCAGTGCACACAGCTGTAGGTTCCATGCACTGCGAGTTGGCCGTGTAGAGCATCAGGCCCGAAAGAGGCGTCGTCACCTTTTTCAACTTGCGGCATAAGGTCTCACAGATTATGGAAACGGCGGCCCCTGTGTCGATAAGCGCTTGTGCAGCGGTCCCCTCAACATTGACGTCAATAACGTTTTGCGGCGAGAAAGATGGAGGCCTTAAGCAGTTCGAATTGTATGCAGCTGTTGCCTCCGGAGCTGCAGCGATCAGTTTGCCTCTTCCGTAGCAGGTCGGCGACGCATAGGTGACAGGGAGCGTCGTCGGGGCAATGGTGACCGATGGTTTGCGTAGGGTCGAGGACTGTCAGTGGCGTACCTTGATGGCGTCCTAGACGACGACGCCATTGGCCTGCCCACGGTGTCGACTGGAGGGGGATCTCGGCGACAGTGGCGGGCGACGTGTCCAGCGATACCACAGGCGAAACAGATAGGCCGTGACGGCGTCCTCCAAGCGTCTCCAAGCGTCTGAGCGACGGTGAAATGAAGCTGAAGATCTCGCGTAGGGATACGGCGCAGCAATTGGGGTTGTAGGCACGACATAGGGTGGCGTGGCAGGTGGAGCATATGGCATACGCTGTTGCGTAGGACGAGCAGCGACGGCGGCGTACGTGAGAGGCGTAGTGACTGGTGGTTGCTGATGCACCGGCGGAAGGGCTTCAGCGACTTGGGTCCGAATGACGTGTTGGAGGTCCGGTGCCAAAGCCTGCGTGGGCTCATGTGTCAGTGGCAGCAGTGACAGCTGGCGCGCTACCTCTTCACGGACGAAGTCCTTGATTGTCGAAAGCAGCGGCTGCTGATCGGTAGGATGGGAAGCTAGGTGCAAGCTTGCGAGCGTGTCTGGCGTCGTGAGGGCTTGACGAGCAATTGCGCGCTGCCTACGCAATTCATCGAAGCTTTGACAGAGGGAAACGAGGACAGCAATTGTGGGGGGATTTCTCGCGAGCAACATCTGAAAGGCGCCGTCGTCAATGCCTTTCAATATGTGCCTGATTTTTTCTTCCTCAGGCATGGTAGAGTTGATGCGGTTGCATAGATGCAACACATCTTCAATGTAGCCCGTGTAGGTCTCGCCTGGTTGCTGCGCACGGTGACATAAACGGTGCTCGGCTTGAAGCTTGCGTACCGCAGGTCGTCCAAAGACATCCGTAATAGCCGTCTTGAATGCAGACCACGTAGTAATGTAAGCTGCGTGGTTATTAAACCACAGTTGCGCGGTGTCCGCAAGGTAGAATGTGACGTAGCCAAGCTTACTTGGGTCGTCCCATTTGTTACTTGCGCCGACTTTGTCGTACCTCGCCAACCAATCTTCGACGTCCGACTCAGTGGAGCCCGTGAAGATAGGAGGGTCTCGTTGAGGATACACGGCACCGCAAGTGACATGGACGGTCGAAGGTCCCACCTGGACAGGCGTCTCGGTGGTCATGTTCGTGTCACGTAGAGGGGGAAGCTTACGGGAGCGAAGTTCCAGGTTTGTACGGGAGTCCACACACCTCCACCAGATGTCACGCAGTTTATTCACGTACAGACCTACTGGAAGGCCGAGGAACGCCAGAAGAGCGAGGAACGCCAACAGGCCGAAAATACAAAACAAACGCAAGCTCGGGTCGCGCGTGCACCAACGCTGTGGTTTGCCGTTTCATGCTGCTTCGTCGTCGTTCGCATAGTTCCCTACAATATATATATATATATATATATATATATATATATATATATATATATATATATATATATATATATATATATATATATATATATATATATATATATATATATATATATATATATATATATATATATATATATATATATATATATATTGTTAAGAGGTTTATTGGTGGACACTCCACGACAGCGACAGTCAATGCGGGGACCGACTCTCTGCACGAGCTGTTCTTCTTCTTATGAAAAGGGAGACCTACTAGAAGGCGCTGGAGAGGACGACCCACTGTTCGAAGGCTTCGCCACAACTACCCCGGGTACGAAGAGGGAGCCACCTGGCGACCTAACAGCTGGTTACTATGAGCGGGTCGTGGTAGGCTTTGAGGCGCTCCACGTTGACAATGTTGCGCCCTCGACGGCGCATGTCCGAAGATGGTTCGATGGGTTCGATCAAGTAATTTACAGGGGAAGTGCGTTCGACGACACAGTAGGGGCCTTCGTATTTGGGCAATAGTTTTGAAGATAGGCCAGTTGAAGTGGTAGGGATCGAGAGCCAGACGAGCGCTCCAGGAAGGAACGTGGGCGCAGTAGTGCTGGTGTCAGCGCGAATGCCTTTTTGCCACTCTTGATCATGCGCTGTAAAGGTCTTTGGAAGCTCTCGACACTCTTCAGCAAGCTTGGCTGTAGCAGAAATAGGCGCCCACTCGGACGGATCTGGCTTGTACGGCAGTATAGTGTCGATGGTGTGCGACGGGTGCCTTCCATATAATAAAAAGAAAGGTGAAAAGCCAGTAGTGCTCTGAGGGGCGGTGTTATATGCGTAAGTGCCGAAGGGTAGAATGGCATCCCAGTTTGTGTGATCGGCAGCGACGTACTTGGAGAGCATGTCGCCCAGCGTACGGTTGAAGCGTTCTGTGAGGCCATTCGTCTGCGGGTGGTAAGCAGCAGTTTTGCAGTGAACAACGTTGCACTCTTTGAGAATGGCTTCGGCGACTTCAGACAGGAAGACGCGGCCTCGATCACTGAGCAGTTCCTGAGGTGGACCGTGTCGCAGCATGAATCTTTGGAGCAGGAAGGAGGCCACATCGCTCGCTGTAGCCGCGGGGAGAGCGGCAGTTTCGGCGTATCGCGTGAGGTGGTCCACAGCAACAATGGCCCAGCGGTTACCGGCCGACGTTAGTGGAAGTGGTCCATACAAATCGATGCCAACGCGCCCAAACGGCCTGGCAGGGCAAGATAGAGGTTGCAGACCTACCGGCGACAGGTGCGATGAAGTTTTGCGGCGCTGACATTCTATGCAGGAGCGAACGAAATTCTGCACGTAGCGGTACATGCCGCACCAAAAGTACTGTTGGCGAATGCGGTGGTAAGTCTTCGATACCCTGGAATGCGCACATTGCGGATCAGAATGAAAGAATTCGCATATGTCAGAGCGCAGACTGCGGGGTATGACTAGTAGCCACTGGCGGCCGTCACCGTTGTAATTGCGTCGGTGGAGGAGGTCGTCGCGAACGGCGAAATGGTGGGCTTGACGGCGCAACGCGCGAGTGGACGGAGTGGATAGATCAGTCAGCAAGTCTATCAGTGATGCAATCCATTGATCCTTGCACTGTTCAGTAGCAACGGCATGAATGCTAATGGAAGAAACGGCATGGTGAGACGCTGAGTCGTGGGCATTGTCGTCAGGCAAGGGAGAGCGCGACAGGGCATCGGCGTCAGCATGTTGCCTTCCGTTGCGGTACAGCACGCGGATGTCGTAGTCTTGCAGGCGAACTGCCCACCGGGCGAGACGGCCTGAGGGATCTTTCAATGACGACAACCAGCACACTGCGTGATGGTCGGTGACTACATCAAATGGGCGACCATACAAGTAAGGTCGGAACTTGGTAAGGGCCCAGACGATTGCCAGACATTCTTTCTCAGTGACGGTGTAATTAGTCTCGGCTTTTGTAAGCGTACGGCTTGCATACGCCACGACATATTCCGGGAACCCTGGTTTGCGCTGCGCAAGGACAGCGCCGAGACCGACACCACTGGCGTCCGTGTGTACCTCTGTAGGGGCCGTAGGGTCGTAGTGGCGGAGTAGGGGAGGCGACGTCAACAAACGACGAAGTGTTGTGAAAACGTCGTCGCACTGTGGTGACCACGAATGGAGAGGCCCGTTACTTCCGAGAAGCTCCGTCAGCGGCGATATGATAGTCGCGAAGTTTCGAATGAAGCGCTGAAAGTAGGAACACAGTCCTACGAAACTGCGCAGTTCCTTGACGGATGTCGGCTTGGGGAACTCGGTCACGGCCCGAAGCTTGGCTGGATCAGGGAGAATTCCGTCCTTGGATACGACGTAGCCGAGTATTGTCAGCTGCCGAGCTGCAAATCGGCACTTCTTTAGGTTCAGTTGCAAACTGGCGTCGCTCAGACGCGTTAAAACATGCCGAAGGCGTTGAAGATGCGTCGACAAGTCCGGAGCAAAAACGACGACGTCATCGAGGTAGCACAGGCACGTGTGCCATTTCAGGTCGCGCAGAACAGTATCCATCATGCGCTCAAAGGTGGCGGGCGCATTGCACAGCCCAAACGGCATGACGTTGAATTCGTACAAGCCGTCGGGGGTGACAAAAGCGGTCTTTGGTCGAGCGTCCTCAGCCATAGGTACTTGCCAGTACCCTGAGAGCAAATCGAGGGATGAAAAGAATTCTGCTCCTTGCAGGCTGTCAATCGCGTCATCTACCCGCGGAAGTGGGTACACGTCCTTACGAGTGATCTTGTTGAGGCGTCGGTAGTCCACACATTACCACACAGAACCGTCCTTCTTCGTGACGAGAACGACAGGAGATGCCCAGGGGCTGCTAGAGGGGCGAATAACATCGCGGCGAAGCATGTCGTCGACTTGCTCGTTGATTACACGGCGTTCTGTGGGAGATACGCGATATGGACGTTGCCGCAGCGGTGGCTGTGCGCCTGTGTCGATGCGATGCGTAACGGTGGATGTGCGGCCGAGAGAAGGTTGAGCGACATCGAAAGAAGAGCGGAATTCTTCCAACAGGCCCAAAAGCTGGGAACGCTGGCCCTGCGTAAGGTCGTCGGGTATGCAGGGACCGAATATATCATCGGATGATGAAGCAGAAGTCGAAACAGCACCAAGCGTACAGGAACTTGGGCAGTGCATGTCATCGGGTTGATCCATAACTTGCGCGTCTTCGATGGGTTCCAATCTGCCGAGACATTCTCCTCGCACCAACGTAACGCTGTACGGAGATGAGTTCACAACAAAAATAGTGGTGCTGCCGTGAGTGAGTTGCACGGTCGCGAAAGGAACCAGCAAGCCTTTTCTTATCAAAACACGATGAGATGGCGAGAGGAGTGCAGCGGTGTCAGAAAGGCTTGCGCAGTAGAGCGACACCGCCACGGACGAGTTTGCAGGCACTTGAGTGTCGTCTCTGACGAGTAACTTGCTTGCAGCAGATGGACTGTCGGCCGGCGTCAAAGAAGAGAATTGCGCGAGTCCTATTTCTGCTGGTGCGCAATGAATGACGGCGTCGTGGCGGGAGAGAAAATCCCATCCTAGGATGACGTCGTGAGAGCATGAAGAAATTATGATGAATTCGACCGCATACATCACGTCCTGAATCTTAAGGCGGGCTGTGCACATCACCGTAGGGTGAATGCTTTGGACGCTGGCTGTACGGAGGGAGAGCCCGCAAAGCGCCGTGGTCACTTTGCGCAGTAATCGGCTAAGTTTTGCGTCCATCATGGATACGGCAGCTCCAGTATCTACAAGGGCAGATGCACGAACGCCATCCACAAGCACGTCTATCACGTTCGACGGGCTTTCCTGAGGGCTTCCGCAGTTCGACAGCGTCGTAGCCCTTGCCTCGTGGACTGCGACGACTAGTTTCTGGTCGCCCTCGAGTGGACGTGGCCGCATCGGCGACAGTGAGCGACGTCGTGGAGATGGTGAACAGCGGGTAGATGGAACGGGGCAGGACGACGGTGACATAGGCGGTGGTTGGTCATAAGAGCGGCTTGATTGGCTGGAAAAGTTGGAGGCGACCTGCGGTTGCTGCACACGATTGCAATAGCGTGCCACATGACCGACGCAACCACAAGCAAAGCAGATGGGGCGATTGTCAGCAGTGCGCCATCGGTTCGCGGGTCCCATCCATGTCGCAGAACGCGATGGGCGAGTCAGCTGCTGATATGAATGCATGGTATGAGTGCATAGGCGGCACTCGGGGCATGTGGGTGACGCCAGAGTATGTAGGCGAGACAGTTTCTCCAAAGGCCTGGGGCCTCACGATGGTTTCGGTGTAACTTAGGGGAACAGCGACAGAAATCGGTTGGGGCGGCCTGGCGACAACTAGGGCGTAGCTGAGTGGCGCAGATCCAGGAGGCGGCAGGTGGTATTCAGGGACGACCTCCGCGATTTCCTGCTGAATGGCTCGGCGGAGCGGAGGTAGAAGTGTACTTGACGGCTGTTGAGCATGTTGTGGGGAAGCAAAAGCCAGTAAAGAGACCCGGCGGGCAACTTCCTCACGCACGAACGACTTGATTTCAGCGAGCAAGGTTGCGTGGTCAGAAACTGCTGACAAGGCCGAGAGATCAGCATCACGTGGTGGCGGTCGACGGGTCATCAAGCGCTGCAGCCGCAGCTCGTCATAACTTTGGCATAACGTAATGACTTCTGCCACAGTGCGGGGGTTCTTTGCCAGGAGCATGGTGAAGGCATCGTCGGCGATGCCTTTTAGAAACATGCGCGATTTTGTCAGCCTCTGACATGTTCACGTCGACTTTCTTGCACAAGTCAAGGATGTCCTCAATATAACTTGTGAAGGACTCGCCGGTCTGCTGGGCTCGTTCACGTAAACGCTGTTCAGCTTGCAGCTTATGAACGGCCGGACGGCCGAACACGTCGACGACAGCGGTTTTAAAAGTGGACCAAGTCGGGAAATCAGGTGCGTGGTTGTTGTACCACATGCCGGCCACACCCGCGAGATAGAAAAACAGGTTGCCCAGTTTACCTGCCTCGTCCCAATGGTTGGGGACGCTCACGCGTTCGTACATGGCCAGCCAGCCCTCGACGTCGGTGCCATCCGCGCCGGTGAAGACAGGAGGGTCGCGGATGCGGGGGACATTGGGACATGGCGTAGGCGTAGGAGGAAGCGTTTGCTGGGCAGCGTCTTGGTGCATGGTTGAAAGCACGGTACGGGATCGAAGCTCCAAGGGCATCGAATTCGGACCGAAGGTGTTTGAAGGGCACAGCACTCTCCACCAAATTGTTAAGAGGTTTATCGGCGGACACTCCGCGATGATTCACGACAGCGACAGTCAATGCGGGGACCGACTCTCTGCACGAGCTGTTCTTCTTCTTATGAAAAGGGAGACCCACTAGAAGGCGCTGGAGAGGACGACCCACTGTTCGAAGGCTTCGCCACAATATATATATATATATATATATATATATATATATATATATATATATATATATATATATATATATATACAAAGTGTCACTACTAAAAAAAACAAGAGAAGTGCGGGTATATATATATATATATATATATATATATATATATATATATATATATATATATATATATATATATATATATATATATATATATATATATATATATATATTTTCTCAAAGTGGATACGATCACCGGGTAACACTATGTACGAATTCAATGACTAATAATGTTTTGTTATTTAGTCAATAATGAAATCGGGTTGTCGCGCGAGTACTCTCTGCCAATTAAAGTAATCGAGCTTAAGACCACAGATATAATGTCTCTCACTGTCTCCCAGGTAATGTTCCTGAATGATAAAGAAAACGCACCGATGTTTATATTGATACGTATACATGGCAATGTTAGTTAAACTCACGCAACAATATATTTTATGGCACCCTAAATAAATACACGTTGTTTTACTGGGCTCATTCGGCAACCAAGGTCAGTCCGATGCGTTGCCGACTGGCAACTGCTCACTCCGACGAATGTTTGGCGCACTCGGCATTCACTCGGCCACCGACGGCTGGCCCGAACCACGCCGCCGACCAAGTGCTGACGTTGCCGGCAGCGCACCTCGGACCAGCCCTTTCCGAATGTCTGGGGGCCAGGGGCGGCGCCAGGATGTTTTTACTGGGGGGGGGGGGGCAACCACGAAAAGTGAGTTCCTCCAGGGGGGCAAGCAAGTGGGAAGCTTATGCGTTGTATTTTCACTGTCTTACTCTCTTCCCCTTTTCTTCTTTTATAAACGCCCAACTTCTTCGATGGAAGTCTACGATATGTCCTGTTACATGTCACCTACGCTTCGTTCAGTAGCTCAACACGTCAATAAACATGCGTATTGTTCTGCTTAGGTGAGTTCAACGTAATATATTATCTGAAAGATTTTCTCTTGATCTAAATCAACTCTTACACTCTTACAAAAGAAATCACCTAGGCGCTAGCTTTATACGGGTTAGAATGGGATTAGCTGGGCGAAAAACAGCTGATCTATAGCTTCCTTGATAATATTACCAGAACGATAGCAACTTGAGAAAATGGGCGCAGCTGTGATGTAGTCGGAGGTAGCCAGCCAAGCCTCTGGGAGAAGTCGAGCCGAAGCAACGCCTCCTAGAACTTGTCAAGCCTGCGTGTCACGACGTCAGCTACGTCATCAGCGTCGACCGGTTTGACGCCGCTATGCTGCTTCGCTGTCTTTGCTGTCTAGTACACTGTAGCTGTATCTACTGCTATGCGCAGTTCACTGCAATCTCGCCAAGGATAGCTATCTATTAGCTCACCTGCAACTGCTTCATTTGCTGCACGCAAGTGCTGCTTAGTCACGAAATACCACAATCTTTCACCACAATCTTCCGAAAACACAAGAGGACACCAATTAGTCGGTGGCTGAAACCGTTTGGCTGGGCTAAAGGCCCAGGTTCTAAACACAACAGTGTAAGTAAGATATTCGAGCAACGCAGTAGGATACAACTTAATATTTAGCATGTTTACACAGCAGTTGTATTGCTAGTAAAATGAAAATTGATACAGTTTGTCAAACAACCGATATACAAAATGCAGTACCAAATAAAAGAAATTAAGCTTGGTAACCAGCAGCAACAAAATAACACGTGTTTACTAGATCACAATATAGCTTCGAAAGAGTCATTTGAGAGCATCAGAGATAACTAACACCACTAAGTAATTTTCATATCAATTCCAAGTTTCGTAATGATGCGCCAGATTACAAAATGTTAAAAGGCTGTTCTTGCACCTGCTGGTGTTGCTAAACGTTGGAAATGGGAAAAGAAAAAAGAAGCAATGTAGCAAAAGAATAAACAAATGAAGGGCATAGATTTGTAAAACTGGATCACGCATAGGCAGGTAAGTCATTTCACATCTGACTAAACAGTACACCAGTTTTCACAAACGTGTCAGCTCTCCTACTATGCACTGTTCACCACACAAGCGGGGCACCGACGTGGCCTCAGACAAGCGGGGCACCTTTTGCAGTTTGTTTGAAAGCGAGGAAAAACGGCCGGAATTATTCGATGGCGAAGCGGGTTTCCGTGCCCGAACATTTTTCCCATGAAAGTGCCGCAAAGGTACTATAGAGTTTCATTTACCGGCATACTAGTGCAGACGTATACGCCGATTATTGTGTGCAGCATCGAACATGTCAACAACACGCTGAAGGTCTATGTTATTGGCTAGAGACCGTTCTACCGCAAGCACAGCTAGGTCGCTCAGACGGTTGTTAGTCATTTTGCTGCGAAGATAAGTCTTCAGTCTTCGAAGGCACGAAAATGTGCGCTCGCAAGAAGATGGTGATGCCGGTATCGTCACGGCGATAACACTTAGCTTGTGCAGTTCGTGAAAGGCTAACTTTACTCTTCCAAGACGGTGACCAATTGCAGCAATGTTTCTATCTTGCACTTCCTTTCGGCTTCGATGCGCTGAAGAAGTTTAATTACCAACTTGCATTCAACTTCAACGCTGTTGATGTCGCATGCATAGTGCTCAGCGAAAGGCTTGAGCAAGGAGACGTCCATAAAATTCTCACTTTGAGGGTGGAGGGCGCTGACTCCGCAGAGTACGTCATTATTTTCCGCAAATCGCCTAGTCAGTTCCACAATGAGGTGGTCCAAAACGGGCAGAAAAACTTTGACTCTGAAAGTTTCTTTTGAATCTGGAGACTCTTCTTCAACGGGCCGTCCTTCACTTAATACAAACTGCTCTAAATGGAGCGGAAGGCGTTTCGTTCTCTGCTTTTCCCTTTGGGGGACCCCGTTCTCCTCAGAAATAGTGCAGGTTTGCTCCCACACAGTGCCAAACGCGCTCTGCGAATTTCTGATTTCGGATAACTCGTCAATGACAGTGTGCGCCATGAGGCATGCCTGACTAAGGTTGCAGTCTTTACTTTGTAATATGTCCGAAAAAACCTTAAGGCGGCTGAGTAGCTTGGTGAATAGCCTTAAATGGAAAAGAAAAGAGAAGTTCATTTGCTCCAGCAGACCCCCGGCTTCCGTTGCCCGCCTGCTGTTTGTAGCGATGACTTCGCTGAGGCATACAAGAATGGCAGGAAAGCTTATCATGGCAGCTGTGCAAGCCGTTATCTGGCAGGCCCATCGTGTATCGCTGAGACGCTGCAGCTCTGTCACAGGCAAAGACAACCTTTTTTGAACATCTACATAGAGGGAGTGAACTGCAGATCCACTTAGGAATACATAAAGGCTTTCCAAAAGAGAGAAAAAATCCCTCACCGGTTTTATCGCCTTGCAGACATCCACGATGACAAGATTGAGACGGTGGTTCATGCAGTGTACGTACACTGCCTGCGGCACTTCCTGCCTGAATAGTGCCTGGACGCCTCGTGACGTACCGCTCATGACACTTGCACCATCGTATGTTTGAGCAATGCACAGTTGAGAATCAATGCCGCAGCGATTCAGCGTTTCCTTGACGTAGCTCAGGAGCGACTTAGCATCCAATTGCTCAGCGTTGCGGAATCCAAGGAACCTCTCAAAGACAGCCCCATTGAGGTAGTACATTACTACCACTGACAACTGTTCCGTCTTACTTAGATCCTTGGTTTCATCGACGATAAGTGCAAAGCACTGGGAGCTTTTCATCTCTTCCTTTATACTTGTTAATGTGATGTGGCTTAGAATTTCGAGGATCTGGTCTTGTATCGAGTGATGAACGTACTTCGCATTCGCTGCTCCGCCATTCAGTTTCTTTCCTATAATGTCGTCATATTTAGCAAACAAGTTCAAGAGCTCAACGAAGTTTTCTTTGTTTTCACTTCTGGCACTTTCATCGTGGCCCCTCTGAGAGATTCCCTGAACGGCAGTAAATCGCAATATATCGGCAACTCTTGCTATATAGAGGCGATTTTCCTGCACCTCCCTGGAGTACGCGTCGCTGAGATGTGTTGCAACCGACCAGCTTTGTCCTCCCGCCTTCATCTGCGTGAAGGAAACCCACGATGCCTGGCAAGTCTTATGCACGAGTGAGTTTTCGTGCTTCCTGAAGCCACCGTCTCTTTCTAGGGCATTTTTCCAATTACTGTATCCACCATTGACAAATGCAGATTTCTCATTGTCACCAGTTGAAAACATTCTGCAAGGGAAAAAGAAAGCTGCGTCAGCCTGCGCGCTGTACTTCAACCAAGGAAATAGGCGGTACCAGTTTGAGTTGAAGCTCCTGCTCAATTTGCCGTACTTCTTAGATGGAAATGGGTTCAGTATTGGCTGTGTGGGTTGCTCTATCTTGAATTTCGAAATGTCCAACTGGCCTGCGTGGTCGACATCCACATCAGAGGCGGTGAATTCTGTCGCAGAATCAGGTTGATGTCTTGCTGCACACGATGCGGAAAGGTCATCACATTCGCGGTCCATGTGCCCTGACGAGGACGGGCAAGCATCGTCAGACGCGATGCTACGCACAGTCTCTTCAAGCGGAATTGAAACAAAGCACTGAGCATTTTCTTGTTCCTGAAGCGTCTCCGAATCTTCTGCTGTGGAAGCAAAAAGCTCGGGGGAGACAGCTTTTTGCTTGGCCCGCTTGCTCGAAGGCGAAAAAAAGTCGGCAATAGACCTTTTCTGTGACATACTGAGACAAGCCAATGTAGACTGAACGTTGGAGGGATGGCAGGGGAGACCCACGCCGTAGAGGGCGCTGCGGGGTCGGCCGCTGCCGTTGAATGGGTGGGCAAAACTCGTTAGAAGAATGTTGACCTCTCCGATGTTCCCTTCAACCTGTCTTTAAAAAACCTGTTCCTTTGCTCCCACGCTACACGCGTTCTGCACGTGTTTTTGAGAGTTTCGCCTCGCGCGCGGTTAGGATGTACACGCTTTTGTCGCGTTTAAGATCGCCGCAATTTAAGATTTTTTTCGTGGCAGCAATTTGGTGAAAGGTCAGCGATCTGCTCAGCCATGTAGCAGATGCGGAGCAAGTGGTAGCAGACAACGCCATAATCAAACTCTATAAAAACATGTGCGATGGCAAAATGCCTCATTAAAAAAAAACTAGCGATTGCGACCATCTGGTGTGCACAGAAATATGTCATACGAGAACTGCACGGAGATAGCTATGTATGGAAATTTATTTATCAAACATTGTGCGTAGTCCGTTGCTTGAATCATTATTACATTTAATGAAAGGTATCCAAAGAGCAATGCGCTTGTTGTACTCGTTGTTAGGCTAGTTAGTACATGTCTCAATTAAATAGTCAATTTCGCGCCAAAATCCCGACCATACTGCAAATGAAGAAAACACATAGACAGGGCGGGCGCGCTTGTTGCATAGACAAATGTCCTTGTTACTAACTGCGTTCCAATCTTACCCTTAAAACGTGGTGGTATGAAGGGGTCACGTTTATGATAAATACCCTTTTGTTCTAGCTTTACTTGATAATTGCACGTGCGCGGAACAAATTTTCGCTGAGCGTAAATTTTGGAATCAACAGTCTAAAGAGAATGCTTTAAAATGCATAGTCAGTTATGCGCTTCGCTGCTTATCATACCTCTGCGCCGTTTCTGCGTGAGATGCCCGTTTCCTGTAAGCCGCTGGAACTATCGTCAGTACATAAGAAGTGTGCTCGCTTGAGTCATTTTGCAGTTTTCCACAAAATGGCTGCTACAAATCATTGTCGAAGCTTTTGGCAACCACATTCTTCCATCGGCGCTGCTTAGATACAAAAAATATATAATCACACATCACAAATACCACATGTGTACACAACTTCAACTACTACAATATCGAATAACAGTAGCAGCATAAACATGCCTTCGCAATTTTTTGACAGTGCTGAAAAGATGCAAGTTGAAAGTAATATGGCAATTTGCGCTTTTAAGATGCAGATATGTTTCTCCATGTAACTCAAAAGCTTAGAGGAGTGGTGACGCAGGAATAAACTCCTGTCAGGTTAAATGCATCGTGCACGTGCTCATTTTTATAAAAAAATTTACTTGTCTCGGCGCACTGTTGCGATCCATGCTTGTCGCCTGCTTTTTCTGTTTGGGAATGTTGAAGTCGACCCCTTCGTGTTTACATGGCCATTGTCACAGTTGACGACACAGCTATGATTCCCTCTTCTTTGTCGCGTTGACATGGCGGAACTAGGGTTGTTTCACGTGCAGCGCGCGCTTCACAAGTATACGCGGGAACCAAAGGGAGCGGAGGCTGTACGCTTTTTCCGGCAGAGAAGCGTTGACGTCGCCGGACAAACTTCTCGGGTCTTCTCTTTCACGACGGGGGGCAGGGGGGGCGCAGTCAGGTCTGCACATTGATATAATAGAGGCTGCGACTGGGGGGGAGCGCCAAGTCAGCCCCATGCATTGACATAAGAGGGAGGGGTGGCACTGCGACGAACCTTCGCCCCTCCTGAAGGGGAACCCTGCGTATGCCTATGCGTGACACGAACACTGCTTGGGAGCGAGCACAGAGTAAGAAAATAAGAAAAAAGTGTGTGTCTTACACCGCGAGAGCTAGCAAACGAATGGAATACCACGGCAGTTTGTCCAGTTTTGTTTTTTTTACGTGCCGCTTTGGCATCGCCTAAAGACGACACGCATATCGCGTGTTGTGTGTTCTAGATTTAGTGCCAGGGACCCCCAGCCGCCGGCGTACGCACGCTCTGGCGTTCCATTGTACTCCCAACTGCACCTGCAGAATATGCAAAGAAACGTACGTGGGCGGCTGGGATCTCCCTATGTCCAAGGTTAAACTTCACATGAAAAGGTATCGAAACCGGCTCCGTATATGAACGTCTACGGTTTTGAGCCCACGCTGCTTGCTGCTCCTGTGTTCTAGCCTGCTTATGGCCACACGTGCACAGGCACGCAGGCAGAAATTTGTTTAAGGTGAGGGGGGGGGGGGATACTACCTGGATCCGAAGTTGGGGCCGGCCAGGCAGACGTGGTCGAGCGTCGTTTTGTTTTGTGCCCTGTATGCGATGGCATATTTGGAGGGAGGGGGGTCACAGGCCTAATGTGCCACCCCCTGGCTACGCCACTGCACGTGCACCCTGTCTAAGGTTCCCCAGCGCTCGTTGCCCCAGCAGGGCGAAGCTTATTCTCTGCGGTGGTGGTGTGTGAGGGGAAGGCGCGCCTCGAAAAGAGGATCTCGCACGAGCTTGTTACTTCACACAAGCAGAGGAAACTACAAACTGTGGACTTTCTTGTTTCAATCTACTATCAGTCAGAGCCATTTCTTTTCTTATCGTGCCTGTTCGCACTGTATTTCAAGTGCCTGTTTATCACAGGCGAGAGGGTAATAGCCTGTGATCAGAAATTTCCAATAATTTGATACTTTATTTTGATACCGCATCCCTTGCGTAAGCTTTCCGGGCAGCATATATTGAAAACCTAGTAGGAGCAGAGCTAGCAACTGGCGGCGAGAGCTGATTGGCTACTTGAGCCGAGGGACGCTGTGATGTCACGCCATAGCAACGGCGCCGGCGCCGCTTCGGATCTTGGCCGCTTTGGCCGCGCCACCGTTACCGCTGCTTCGTACGCGGTTTTGGCTTTCGCGCTGCGTGCGTTTGGCCGCCCGAACCGCTCTCTCTCTCGCGGCGCTTCTCGTTTTGCGCTGGGCCGCCGATGACTACTGGAGAACCTTGCCAAACCATGAGCGCTACGCGCGCCGTTATTTAGTGAATAAAGTTGCCTTAATTAGGAATGCATTCCTACACTTCTCCAGGGCATTGCAAAAAACAATAAAATGCTGCGCCGTTCATGGAGTTATTTGAACTCTATTAAGAAACTTCATGTAATCGCCAAAATTACGCATCGCAATACAATGGCTGTACTTAAAGCTCATAGCGCTTAAAGCTCATAGTACTTAAAGCTCATAGGCTGTACTTAAAGCTCATAGCTATCTCCTATCGCATCCGACGCGCATTGTTTAGTGAATAAAGTTGCCTTAATTAGGAATGTATTCCTAGCTTTTCCCAGAGCATTACGCAATTTTGCGCCGAAAAATTGCTGCGCCGTTCACAAACTTTTTTGAATTGTATTAAAAAAACCCTATCAGCAACATTCGGTACCGAAATAACGGGCTGTAATTAAAGCCATGGAATACATCGTAAAAGCGCTACCACACAACACAGGGGAAGAAGAGACGAGCACAGGCGCAAACTAACAACTGATTTATTGAACGCAGATCAACAAGTATATATACCAGCAAGCTGCGCAGGCGCATCGTCACAGCGATCCTTAGAACAGGAAACAGAAAAAAAACGTTCAAACAAGGCGCGTCAGAAATTGAATTTCGGCTTTGTACAGCGCAATGGAAGTGTCGCTGACACAATCCTCACCTGCTTTTATAATGA
This sequence comes from Rhipicephalus microplus, assembly GCF_043290135.1. Lineage (NCBI taxonomy): Eukaryota > Metazoa > Arthropoda > Arachnida > Ixodida > Ixodidae > Rhipicephalus > Rhipicephalus microplus. The sequence goes on from NW_027464621.1 coordinate 1,515,691, forward strand.
AAAACGCTTCTAAGGTTTCACGGGCCGTTTTTTGCCTACTTCTGCCAAGGATTTTTGCGCAGCGGAACCGTGGTTCACAATTCGAGCACGCCGCGCAGTGGTCAACAAGATGACTTCTCTCGTTATTGTTAAGATTTCTTTCGTGTTCCCTGAGTCGGTCATTGAGGCAGCGCCCTGTCTGGCCGATGTAGCTCATAGTGCATTGAAGGTGCCTCCCATCGCGCGGAGAGCTGCTTTGTTAAGTACGCGCAGTATCTGGAGCCAGCATGTGCCTTTATTATATCACCTAGTTTGGTCCACATGCTCTAAAGCGCCCGTTAAGTTATTTTATCGAACAGCAAATAATAATAAAATAATACGTATTAATTAAAGCTTACAATGCATTGCAGGCGTTTCCCATCGCGCACAGTTTTGCAATAATGCGCACGGCGCAGTCTCCGGAGCCAGCACGTGCCTTTATGTCACCTATATCAACTTTAATCGGAACTGCGCAGAGCCTACATACACGCACTTTGGCCGATTTGCGACCCAATCATGCCACGTGTAACTCGTGAAATAAAGGAAACTGGTATACAGCGTTGTACATAAGCTGTGACCCTTCAAACACCACATTTCTATCTTACAAATAAATATCCGCGAACTTGAGCAAGAGGAGATGAACAGTTGGAAGTATTGTTTCTCTAAAATGTAGTTGATAGGTTTGTTCGTTTTCTTGTTTTGCATGACAATTTTGTTTCAGAGGTTAACTTTTTTTGCTCCGAACGGCCACGTGCGCTTTTCCTTCCCGCTGTCCACGGCCAGCATTTTTTAAGTCTTTCGCGGGTTGTGGGGTCCTTGAGGCTGGCAGAACGAATCTTTCTCCCCTTCACACCAAACCACATTTCTGCGTGCTTTTGTGCAGCGGCCTACGCGGTTCAAGCTTAAACAAGGCCGTGCCGCTGGTGCACTCTGGGTTCCACTGCCTACTGTAGTCTGGAAAGCGATCGCTGAAACGAGCGAGCAAGCAGCCTCCATATCGAATTGCCACATCGAATTGCGTATGGCTTGATTCGATATGGTCGTGCAGCCCAGCTTCTCGACGGAAAAGCCCGCGCGGCCAAGGTCCGGAGCGGCACCGTCACCGTTGCTATGGTGTGACGTCAGAGCGTCCCTCGGCGCAAGTAGCCAATCAGCTCTCGCCGTCGGTTGCTAGCTCTGCTCCTACTAGGTTTTCAATATATGCTTCCGGGCACTTGGGTGTGCTTAGGGGGGGGGGGGGGGGGGGCAGGCGAGAATTTTAGGGGGGCTCCAGCCCACCCTTGCCCCCCCCCCCCCTGGCGCCGCCCCTGCTGGGGGCCAGTGAAGTCGGCTGCCGAATAAATGCCAGCCATCCGCCAATCGTCGGCAGTCGGCCAAGGTTGATTAAGTTGTTATCAGTGACTGTGTTACTAGTAATATACACGCAGTTTCGAAAATCGTCCCCGAGGACGCGACGTAGCAAAGGTGATATAAAGCAGCAACAAAACTTGCAATATGCATACAGGAGAGGCATCCTTGGCTGCCAATTGTATTCTTACTGTCAATAAAGTTTAGCTTTAAGATCGCTTGAGAAAGAAAACACCTTCCATGCATTTCTAAAATGGTTCGTGCACTGCGTGATATAGACTTGCTGTATATGCTACAAAGGTAGCATATATACAGTAACTCTAGAGTGGGGTTATAAAGATAATTTAATCACTTGCAACGACATCACAAATTGTTATTACTTGGGGTGTATGCAATTCCCGCTGCCACACGCAAAATTGAATAGCTAGGGCTCAGGCAGTCACGCTACGTTTACTGCAAACCGGAACTTACCCAACTCCGTATTTTCTACATAAAATTCTCCCTGACAGTGAAATTCAAGACAAGTGTGACGCGTGCGATGGCGTCATTGGGATCAGACACATGCTGGCAGGCTGTCCCGCGACTCTCGCCGACCCCGAAGAACAATGGCAGGACTGGCAGACGATGGTGCGAAGCGCGTCTTATCAAGACCAACTACGGGCAGTCCAGAAGGCCCACGATGACGCCACAAGGCTCGGCTGGACGGCACCGGCGTGGACGCGACCCACCTCGGTCTGAAAAGACAGGGCTTCAGGACACAAATAAGGTTTTGTGAATGAATGAGTGTGACACGCAGCATGCAGTCATCTTTCGGGTCTTCGACGAATTAGACCGGTGACAAGGTGGCAGGCGCCGCGTGCACGTTTAAACAAGCGCGGCGGGCGCTAAAACATGCCGGATGCGCGTGGTGAGGCGGCCAGGTGCAATTACAGCGCACGAATCAACGATTTTAGGTGTATTTGCGCAATGAACACCAGAGCTACGAATTTCTCTCCCCTAGTCGGACGCGTCACCGAACCGCCGAGAAGTGCTTGCTGGTTCACTCGCCAGAACGACGGTAACAAATAAGAGCAGACGCAACAGCTCCGCACTCTATGAAAAAAGACCCCAGTCGACGTACTGATGCGTTGTCAAATGCAGTTTTACTCTTTCCCGCAGCTTTTGCGAAGCAGAACGGATACGGGCCGTTGCGGGTAAGCGAATACTCGTGTTCTCCAGAGCCATTCGCATGAGAAAGCGTGATAATGTCTCCTTTTATTGTTTTAAGTAGCTTTGACGGAGAACCATGGTAACTTTGATTATGAAGCTCAACAGAGCCTCTGACCGCGGTGCGTGCCGTGCAACAGTTTACAGATGACGAACGCGATAAACATCGCACACGCCGCGATCACCAATAATCTGAAGTTGCACATACGCACGTAAGGCTTTGAAGGCTCTAAGTTCTGGCTTTAACTAGGAAATGCAAGGGACATGGCTATAACATGTCAACGACGCCCCGTCTACCGAAACTTGTCGCGGCTGTAGAGGAAGCCGTCCAAAGCGTGAGGCCGGGCGCCATGAAGAAATTAGGCTGAAATAAATTAAGATCCTTTCGAAATTACCGTTACAAAGGAAAAAGAATCTGACCATGGAGGAGAACCAGGCACTTCGGGAACTCTGACGGGACCGAAGCATTGTCATCTTGCCCGCCGACAAGGGCAATTCGACGGTGGTGGTGGACAGCGGAAACTACGATCGGAAGGTTTCAGCTCTTCTAGAAGGGGACGCATACACGCAGCTAGTAAAGGACCCAACGAAGCGAAACCAGACACAACTAAACAAGCTACTCGCGGAAATTTTCAAGCATTACCCGGATCTCGGAACACTTTACCTGCGACTAATCTGCCGTAACGGATCCGCACCGAGGTTTTCTGGACTACTAAATATTCACAAGCCTGACGTCCCCCTCCGACCGATTGTAGACTTCCCTTCCTCCCCATGCCGAGCCCTTTCAAATTTTAATATATATATTAAACTTTTGCTCCCACCCATGTAGGACTGTATATATATATGTATATATGCAATTGTTTTTTTATATTTTTTATTTGCACCAATCAAGTGGAAAGGGGTAGCCGTTGCCAAGTAACGGTGACAAAAACTCCTTCGTTTATTTTCTATTTCAATAAACAAAAGAAAGAAAAAGAAATTGTAAATGCAAAAATTTGTGACTTCTAACAGAAGCAAGCATAAAACCTGTTTTTATTTTTAATGTCTCTATAATAAATACATCACAAACATGCACAGCTAGTTAATATTTTTCCCAACCGATTGACACCCACTGCTTAAAACATTGCATTTGTTGCCAGAAATTGATGTACAAAACTGCACTCAGCGCAAAAATTATTTCGCTAGCAAATTATAATATTGAATATATCAATATCATCACTTTCAATGGGGCTACAGTCATCATCATAGTAAGCGTGTGGACATTGTGAAAATGGGGGGCTTAGGGTATAAAAAAATTTATTGTTGCCTCTTACAGGCCATATAGACAAATTCCACCGGACATACGTAACAAAAATGCGGTAGCGCTGTCGTCGGGCGTTTGGTTTCGCTTGGTAGGCAGAAGATGCTCTGCCTACCGCAGTTCTTGCTGGGTTTTCGAAGGTGCATGTAGTGTTCTCAGTCAAGCAACGAGAAAAAAAAAAAAAAAAAGAACGATATGCCGATGAGCTGCATCGCGGTTGGATGTGCTGAAAGGCATAATAAAGGCAGCTTAAGTTTTTATCGGTTTCTACTTGACGAGGACCATCGCAAGAAATGTGCTGAAGCCCTGAAACAGGTGCACTGGTTCCCAACTCGGGCTCATCTATGGCTCCTGAAGTAATCCCTGGCAGGAAACATAAAGTGTGATGGCAAGTCGTGTTTCACAACTTCGTTTTGTTTCTTGGTGCACATCGCAGCCCTCAGTGCTTATGGCGTAGGGCATGGAGTCGGGCTTTCCCGCCAAATATTGTGTGCGGAAGTTACGTGTGGACGTCGCTATAATTTTACCTATAATGTCGACGTCCGCCTACCTGTGTTTATAAATAAAATGGGTCTATATGACTTGCGTACCTGCAATAAAAACAATGTGACAAACGAGAAAAATTTTAATGAAAAACCCCTTTACAAGATGCAACTGCATACCTAGTTCAATTTTCACACAGCACAGTATGTTTTGTTGAACAAAAATCCTGCATGAATTGCAGCAAAGTTGGCTCTCTGCTGCTGTTCACTAATGATAATATATGGGGTTTCACATGCCAAAGCCACAATATGATTATGAGGCACGCTGTAATGGAGGGCTCCAGAACCTTTGACCATCTGGTGTTCTTTAACAAGCAATCACGTCACACCAGTACACGAGTGTCTAGCATTTTGCCTCAATCAATATGCGACCGCTATGGCTCTAACTGCTAGACGACAGCAACAAATGCTGCTCTTTAATATGATCTTGGGTGTTGTGCTTTAACCGAAAGGAAAAAGAAAACAAAAAAGAAACAGTAGCTAATAGCAGAACTTTGCCACACAGAAAGAGTCTGCTTATTCGTGAACCAAGTAAGTAAAAAGTAATATATTCCACTTAATCTTCATTTTATTAGTTGTTGTAATAAAAAAAGTATGATGATGATATGCTCAGCTACCAGACACATCCCAAATCTAGGAGTATGAAAAGAACACATTAACAAGATGAAAAAAGTATGATGTCTACTGCATTCATTAGACCAAACTGTAGAAACCAATTCAGGTAAAAGTGACACGACAACAATACACCTGCCATATGTGGCATAATGTAACTTACCATAACATGCACTGATGAAATAAACAATTTAAATTGTACATAATTACTGATGCATGCCTAGCTGGCAGTGCTAGGTCGCACACATACACATATAGGATGAATCAAATTTAGATGAGATAGATGAATAAAATATGATTAATTCACAAAAAATATAAGCCATTTCAGGCATGCCCAGCTGGAACACCCACATACACTTACATGTTGAAGAGCAGTTGGGTACATTTGAGTGATTATACCTGCAAGTTTCATTACCCGCAACTGAAAAGCTTTGAAAAAGTAACAGCAGCTTCATAGTAAACTGTTTATTTAAAAATATGTGTACCCAGTTTCATACAAGATCAGCACTGGCCCAGCACCAGAGACCTTACTATGCGGAAAACTGCAACCACTAGCCTAAATATTTTTGAATTGCACCAGCAAGTTTGCTTGGAGGCTAAGTGCTTGAAGTAATTGGCCCCAGGTCAAAATAAGCAGCCGTCTGTTAAGGAGTGATAAACATTTCTAAGGTCAACTAAGGCAGGCATAACTGGTGACCAATAGCTGAAGGGAATAAAAAAAAAAAAAACTAAGCTTTAGATAAAAAAAAAGTGAACAATGTAAATTTCACCCAGCAGATGTGAAGTCCTTCAGAAAGACAAGAAATGCATGATGATTGGAAGCAGTACCACCAGAAATGGTGCTGTGTAAAGCTTGTAAAATTGTTGTAGATCCTAGCATGCTGTTGCAGCAACCAGGAAAAGAAAACTTTCCCGGTTGCTGCAACTGCATGCTAGGATTCAATATTGTACAGTGGACTCTCATTAAACGAACCCTGAAGGGACCGGGAAAATGTGTTTCGTTTAAAAGGAGTTTCATTTACAGAGAGGTGAACAGGGGTGCAGTATGCAGGGATGAAACTAATATCAGAGACAGTTGTTCCATTTAAGCAGCAGCTCCGTTTATAGACAGTTGTTTCATTTAAGCAGCAGCTCCGTTTATCAGATTTTTGTTTACTGAGAGTCCACTGTACCTGAAGCAGGAGACATAATGAAATTCATCTGACTATCTTAACGCTAGGCAGAAAATAAATACTTTGAACTTTTATTTAGAAACAAGCAATGACAAAATAATTTGAAAGATGCTACACAACTTTCAAAGCAATAGCTCTCTTTCTTCAATGAAATATGTAAACAAAAATATTCAAGGTACTATCAGCATCATAAGAAAAATGAACAGCTGCAACCCTTTTCGATGGTATAGTGCGTGCCGTCCAGCTATCACCACGGACAGGCACGATGATATGCGCAGAGCTGCCAAACAGTACACGCGCACTTGTCAACGTTGGTAACTGGATGGTGTGCACTACACTGTCAACAAGGCTTGCCGCTGCTCGGGTTTCATTTGATGCTGATAGTGCATGAAACATACCAACAAACGAGCACAGGAACTAATTGACAAATTCATTACATGCATTAGCAGTAATAATGCTCAAGAAATTATACACTGCACAAATAAGCATCTCATTCTACAATTTTCCAAACTTGAAACCAATATAAAAAATATATATTGTGCCCACTTGACCCACAAAAACAAACAGTGAAACACAGTGGAAAGACCATATTTTACACAAACAATATGATTATGATGATAAGAAACAAAGCAATCAATCCAAAATGCTTCTAAAGCAACACCATGCAACCTTTTGGAAAGCGCCCCGAAAGATGTGAATACAGAGACTAACAGCTTCATAACAAAACAATACTGACACAAAATATTTGTTCGTTTCTTCCTTGCTTAATTAGAGTGTGGCAAATTAATTCCATAATGACATTATGAACCCTTAGTTCTTTACACATAACAAATTAATAATAATAGCACTGTCTCAATGTTGTTTATTAAAAACATAATTCAAATGGAGTACGTGACAAAGCAGCCAAGTTGCCCTGATCTGGAGCTCTGGTCCCACGATATAGCCAAAGTTTTATCAGTACTGTAGGCGAAAGCACGGTAATAATATAAATGAAGGGTTTAATGAGGCAATAGGAAAGAGCAAATGTTAAGGGTGCTACTTGTTCCATAATAATCTACAAATAACCAATGCAGAACAAAAGAGAAATGGATGTCCTGTTGCATGCCAAGCTTTCAGTGAAAAGGCTAGCTATACTTGATCCACGAGGCTACTCGATCTGTTTGCCAGTGGTTGTCAATACGATGCAAGCACTGCTGGCACTTTTTGAGACAGGGGAAAAAAAGAGGGGGTGGAGAGAGCGAGAGAAGTCAAAAATGCACACTCTTTCATAAAGCCAAACTGCTTTAGATATGTCTTCAACAGATTTCTACGTAAAGAGAATATAATTCAGTTTTTGCAGCACATTCATAGAATCCATGGCAGCTACATAAAAAAAAAACGTACAAAACTTTTGTGTCAGTGTCACTTAAGCACATATGTTCTGAACAAGAAGAGAACAGCTGACAACTGTGCAGCCTTTGAGAGTTTACAGGAGCGCAGCAATAATGTCATCTGCAATGCCACTGTCACGAAGCTCAGTATGCGCGCGCTCAGAACGTTCTCGCTCTGCTTCAGGATCTAAAGAAGTGGAGCAGAAATCTTTTCTGTTTGCTTCAGATTCAGCCCTGGTATGAATCGCAGCTCGCAGCAAGACTTCTTCGGCTTTGTCCATGTTAATGCCACGAGTGACACTCAGAGCCTTCATTACTGCCTGTATCATAAATGAAAGAAAAACACCAATACTTTAGAAGCATCAATGATAAAAAATGCAGTGAACTGGTACAAGCACAAACAAGTTATTAAAAATCAGGCAAAAATTTTTACTTAACACAATAGCATTTAAAGAGTTCATATAGAAAAAATTACAGTGTCAACAGAGCTGTTGTTTATGAGTGAAAAATTGATATATACTCCAATAAATCAAGAATGAAAATCTTCCGCTCCAGTGGGACTTGAACTCAAGCCTTCTCCAAGGCACCAATGTGCTTTGCCACAGTGTCACACCACTAACCAAAACTGTTAGGGAAAAAAAAAACCTTTACAGGCATCATATGGTGAGAGGCGTCCGATTAATAGGTGCAATATTATGTGACAGAAGAGCAGAATTGTACCAGGAGTCGCACCAACTAAAGTGCACCAGTCAGTTGTTTGAAAGCCCACACATTATAAAATGTTCTGGCATAAACACTCAATCATCAGCAACAACATCAACAAAGTGCGTTACTGCACAGTAGTCGAAGTTCCTGTAAAACAAGAACAAAAGCTCATTTATTTTAAACGTTGAAACAAGTTCTCATAGCAAGTTCCTTTATTGTAACATAAATATGGCGATTCATATGCAGGCAGGTCGCCATGCGAGGTTTCCATGGTTTTCGCGTCGGTGTTTCACCTACTTTATGCAGCCACGAGCATTATGTGGTTCCTGCCAAGTTAGCTCTGATATCTCTGGCATTCAAAGACATCGCAAAACCCTGCAGGTGCCTCAACTTGTTTAGTTTGTGTCTTTTCTCTAGGCTGAGACAGTCACGGGGACACTAGAACCGCACAAATATGCAACAAACAAAGAAACACAAAAAGTGACTTTCCATTCACTGAACAAATGTGTCAACAGGGTAAAACAGAAAGGGCACTCTTTTTTGATGGCGGTCTTGGAAAAAAGTTTGATGATACTCAGATGGCAAGTAAATGTTCCCCGCCGTGTGTTTAGACTTGAAAGGCACTTAGCTGCCCAGACCAGACAGGCTCAGACAAAACGCAAAAGAAAGACAACCTATTTTTCTCTCGTGTGGTTGAAAATTTCGATGCCGGGCACTTTCCTGTGCCCCCCGCAGATGCCTTAAAGTGAAAATCACGACGCAATGTAGTCACCTGATTGGTGAGCAGTAGGTTTATGGGCCTTACGTGGTCGTCCAACCGCTCTACTTAGTATCCGTGCACTTATGTATGTCTTTTCAATGATGTGAAACGTTTACAAAAGGAATGCCATTCCCTCATAAATGTAACTGTGATGAGTTGAGTGCGCATTTAAAGTACATACCTTAGAAAAGTGAGCAACAGGAAAAGAATAAGGAACGCACATGAACGGTGGTTGAGGCACAAGATGACGTTCATGAACATGGCCACGAGGGCACGAGGGCAAAGTGTGAATGTAAGAAAGGACCAATAAACGAAGACCACGAAGTTCTAATGGAACCAATAAGGAGTAAACAGGTGTGCCCGAGATGTGATGATCTGTGCCGTAGAAGAGTAGGGGAGTTGAAAGAGGACGTGGCAAGCGTAAGATTGTCACCGGACCAGGCACTGAAGATGGCCGTCGGGTTTTGGACCCGAGCCTCCAAGACTTCAGCTGGCCGGGGCCTCCTACCGCTGCGTTCCCACTAGAGTGGACCATAGCCATCTGGTCCTGAACTCCAGCCAGGATCTGTGGACTTCGGTTCTGACAGGCAAAAAGAAACAGCAGTCGGGCTGCAGGCCCAAGCTGTACATCGAGCTGCCTGGCCAGATTTCCCTGACTTCTTGACGCATCGCCCACCAGCCAGCGTTCCTTCGCCGCAACCAGCTGACCACTGTCAACTCCGCAAGTCAAGCATTGCCGTTTGGTGAGACCGAACACTGTCTTCATCACTGTGCCGCTCACCTGTGTTCGAACTGAATAGCTTAATACCAGCTGACCACTGTCAACTCCACAAGTCAAGCATTTCCGTTTGGTGAGACCAAACACTCTTCACCACTGCGCCGCTCACCAGTGTTCGAATTGAATAGCTTAGTTTAGTTAATTGGTTTGGAATTTGGTCGTCGATATGAGCGTTTTACCGTGTCCAGTGAACCTCTTATTAAGTGTTCTGATTTTGGGGGATTTTTATTTTTTTACCTTTTAATTAAATGTATTGAGTGGGTTTTGTTCAACCAAGCGGCGTTGTCCTTCTTTAAGACTCTCACAGGCTCAAACCTAAAGAGCTCTTACTAACACAAGAACCTGCATTACAGTAATGAGTTACCATTACAGTTACACTGATCCTTCTGAAAGGAACTAGTTCCTGAGATGTTCCTTGGAATGCCGTTCCATACAACACTGAACTGTGCATTGTCTTACAGACATGCAGAGGGTACTTCACCGATTCCCAACCTGATGAATTATAGCACAGAGAGCTGCACCTGCACTAGGCATGATTCTAGGAGAGTTTCAAACGGCCAATGTTACACGCACAAAAGTTCTTTTCATAGTTGAGCTCTCTAAGGCGAACCTTAAGTGCCTTCAAGTTTGTTTTTAACAGCAAGTTAGGCCGTTCTAGCACAGCATAAAATGTGTGACCGTGCCCAAAAACCATCATTATCATGAATGAGTATGTGCCACAAAATTTGGGCAAATCCCACTACTCAGCGTTACCTCGTGGCCTGTAATAACCCTGATTAGTGGGATAATGTACACAGAAGAAAAGACAATTTTTTTAAAAAAGTTCTCGCAAAAAACTCTTCAAAAGGCAAAATTCGAAACCATGGACTCGCGATCAGAAGCCGAGCATCCTGACCACTCTGCGATTCAGGCATGCTAGCAGAGAATAACACAGCTTTATGTATCATAAAGCAAAGTGTAAATTTAAGGGCTTCTTTTTCTTTGTTAGATGCAATATTAAGGATAACTAACAAACAGTAATGCCAGATAAAGTATAGTGGGTGTTATTAGAAGTATTTGTAATGGAAATGTGAAGAAAGAAAAGTGAACGAAAAGATTACCTGCCACCTTCTAATAATGCGTCCAATGCTCTACCACTGAGCTATGATCGCAGTCATCCCCCGTCCACTTTATAGGGTGCTATATATGTGCAATTTAAACGTGGGAGCTCCAGCCAGCGCCACTCATTGCCATAACACCAACAGTAACACTCTTTTTTGCCTATTTGGCATCACGTAGTAGTATGAGATCGTATTATGAGATGGTTGCTGCTGACCAATAATCTCTCGCGTACCACCTTAAAGGCATCAAGTCCGCCATACCGACACCCTCGCCATGAATCAAGGACAACGTAAATTTAAGGGCTCATTTTTCTTAATTAGACAATATTATTATATTCTAAACGAAGGCACATTTACAAGGTGGCTTCATAATTAATTATGAAGCCACAGCTGAAAATTTCCTGCTGGTTTTCTGCTGTGAGCAGCTGGTTTTTGATGGAACCGACAGTTAAGCTGCTGGATTCTTGCTGGTTGTACTGGTTCCAGCAGTGTGCCTACTGGTTCTTTATTGAGACCAGCACGCTGCCAACTGACTTGCTGATGGTCCCAACAAGCTGCCTGCTGGTTGTACTGGTTCCAGCAGTGTGCCTATTCACTTTCTGGTGGTTCCAGCAGGGTGCCTACTGGTTCTTTACTGGGACCAGTACACTGCCTACTGACTGCTGGTGGTCCCAGCAAGCTGCCTGCTGGCTGTACTGGTACCAGCAGGGTGCTCGCTGGTTTTCTGTACTGGCTTGATTGCCCGCGGAAAAGAGCATTTTTGTTCTGACTATTCTCCAATCTCTGTTACGATCAGATCGCAGTGAGCTTGCTCTCGTCTGCTATGATGCTGCTAGAGAGGCTAACGCTTCCATAAATAACGCCGCATTTGCTACGTCTTGAATGGCGCCGAGCATTGCCAAGCATTGAGTTTGCCGCCATACTCATTGACTCCTCAGTAGCATTAGTCTCGTATCTATTATTGATGTTTTTTCAAACTAATACTGAATAGTTACCTACTTAATAATACAATTACTACACGATAAAAAGTTTTATTATTTATTTATAGGTAAAAGCATAAGAAATAGCAGTCTTATAATGTATAAATTATTATGACATCATAGCGCCATAGTTTTAGTACAATACATGTTGTGCTCTTGTCGTAACTTGTCTGTCTTTGCACTTGTATGTTTGGTGTGTTAGTTGCAAATTTCCTTTGGAATCTACGTGACATGAGCATGTAATAGTTTATTTTTCAGTCAGTTTCATCTGTGGAAAGTGTAACAAGTGAATAGTATCAGCCTATTTGAGCTGTTTTCAGTGCTATGCTATACGGTGTCTTGATTTCGTGAGTGCAGATCGAGGCCCACCGTGTATCTCAGTGATCGATTTTCCATGCAGGTAAGTTGCATATTTATTTCAAATATAAGTAAATCGTGCATATCCCAAATGCTTCTGTGCTTTATTAAGCTCACTGTCATCGTACATTGGTGTTCGTGATGTTAATGAATTCGAATATGCATGCCGGTTGTTGTAAGTAAGCCATGTTCCTTAGTCTCCCTGCGATGAAATACTAACATGCTGCTTAATTCTAGTTTGCTGAGTGAACTGTAGTGAAGAGGAATGCCCACTACTAAAGCGACATTGACACGTTGGCGCCAGACACGAGCGAAGACTGCCTGGTTGTTGCTGCGACGCTGCCCGTACACCCGGCCAGCTCTTGCTGCTTTTGTACAGACTCTGATACCGCTGTTGACCTTACATTTACATTATATTTTGGTGGAGGTGCTGGGTTATGACGCCAGTAGCAAGTATATCACTTTGTACAGCCAGCGCAGAGCACGTCACGCCAGCCGCTGCCTGTACTGCTCGCATCGCGATTGATGGCCTCATCTATGTCGTTGAATTACTAGTTTTGAATTCCTGCTCCCATGACCTCATTTTGGGTTGGGACTTTCTCTCCGCTAACAAGGCGGTCATCGACTGCTCTCGCGCTGAGGTAGAATTTGAAGTGTTCGGTGACGCGCCGTTAAATGATGCTCTTGAAACTGGGGACAAACTATTTGTTGCCGAAGACGTCATCATACCGCCGCACTCGTTCGCCCTTACCATGGTATCTTGCAACTCGCTCGCCAAGTCGAGTGCCCTTTTCACGCCATCTGCTCTTTTCGTTCGCCGCAAATGTTCGCCGCTACCTTATGCCTTTCTAGAACTTCATGACGGCGTCAGCAGACTGCTCATCTCGAACCTCTTGTCATGTCCTGTAACAGTACTTCGGGGTGAGTGCGTCGGGTGGGTTTACAGACTCAACCTTTCCGCAATTTTCGACATGTCGACTGGTCCTTCCGCTAAGCACGAAGTCGCCGGAATAACTTGTGCCTCTTCGCCGCAGACTACTAGGCCTGACGTACTCAGCAGCTCCATCGCCGACACGTTAACCATTTCGCAACGTGCTCAGCTTCTACAACTGCTGGAGAAGTTCCGTTCTTTCTTTGACCGCCAGCATACTCCCCTCGGCCGCACGTCCACTGTATGTCACCGCATCAATACAGGTACCAATGCGCCACTGCGTCAAAGACCCTATCGCGTGTCCGCAGCCGAGCCCCAGGTTATCGATGACCAAGTAGCTGACATGCTCAAGCGTGGCGTCATCCAGCCTTCGAATAGCCCTTGGGCATCTCCAGTCGTTCTCGTTAAGGGGGGACGCGGCACTTCGGGACCGAAAATCAGCCAAAAAATTGAGTTTTCGCGGACCTTCTTTTCGCGTTCCCGACATCATTGCGCACCTATTTACAAAATTTTATAGCCGAATACCATCAACTTTTATCGTTATTCAACTTTAAAAAACCAAAAACGGGCGTCCTGCTTTTTAAATTGAGGGCGAATAGCGCAGGTTTCGGCTCTACAATACGCGGGAACTACGTGCTCGATCGGCGCCATTTTAGTCTTGTTTGAAAGAACGCGTTTTCAGCTGTTTTTTTTTTATTCAGTAAGCAAAATTGAGCGTTTCCCCGGCTCGAAAAACGGGGCCTCAAAGACGAAGAGCCCCGCTCACTGCCATTGGCTAAACGGCGCACGTGACTGAAATGGCGCTTTCCGGTTGGCTGGAAGCTCGCGGCTTGCGCCTGCATACGCGACCCGACGCCATTTTGAAAGGGTTACCGCTGTTACGCCTCGAAATCGGCAGAGCACTCTGAAGCTTCTGATCGTATCGCCATGCCTGGAAACGCAAAAAAGTATCGGACCGTGCACGCATTTGGTCGCAGGAAACGCAAAGGTCGTGGGAGAAAGTCTACGAAGTCATCAGAGCCCTTGGTTGACTCCGACGAACGATGTGTCGACGCTCCGCGGCCGTTCAGCGATGGTGCGACCGAGCGCGTTGCCTCCGACGACGATGACGGTGAAGCGAACTCCGGACGACTACGAATCGACGCAAAGGTGGTGACAAACGCCGAAGTTGAAGAAAATCATGCCCGGGAGAAAGCGACGCTCGACCGGCTTTCATAGGCGCCAGCAACTGCACGGAAAATTGACTTTTTCTCCGCGAGTTGTAGCGAGGCAACCGCACAGGACTCGGACCACGCTGCTCCTTATCTGCTTATGCATCTAGATATCCTAAACGCGATAATGGGTGCCTTGTGTTGCAAAGCCTGCCACGGACCGGCTACGATCGTCAGAGGGGATCGGGACTACGGACTTGCCGTGAAAGTGCTAGTGCAGTGTGAAAGGTGCGGCGAGATCGCGAATGAATGGACTTCGCCCCGCGCAAACGGCACGAAAACGTGCAATCCGTTTGAAGTAAATCTTCTCGCTTCGAGGGCGATGGTGGCTACCGGCAACGGCCAAACGAAAATGAACGATATTTTCGCAACAATGGGCATCTCGCACCGCGGTATGCACCACAAGACGTTTCAGCGGCATTTGAAGAACACGCTGGCACCCGCTGCAACGCGAGCGGCTGAGTCCGCTATGAGCGAATGTGCGGAAAAGGTTAGAACAATTTATGATGACTTGTGCTTCGGCCACCGGGGCAATATTGCCGTTAGCTACGACGGCACGTGGAAGACGCGAGGCCATTCTTCCCACATCGGCGTGGGCACAGTTATCGAATTATTTAGTGGCTACGTGTTGGACTACGTCGTTCTTTCCAACTTTTGCCTAGGCTGCGAGGTGGGCCCAAAGCCTAGTAGTGAGGGCTATCAAGAATGGAAGGCTAACCACAAATGCCAAAAAAAATACGAACAGCAAAGCGGGGCAAATGGAAGTGG
Source organism: Rhipicephalus microplus (assembly GCF_043290135.1). Lineage (NCBI taxonomy): Eukaryota > Metazoa > Arthropoda > Arachnida > Ixodida > Ixodidae > Rhipicephalus > Rhipicephalus microplus. Next base: position 1,530,848 of record NW_027464621.1, read on the forward strand.
AGGCGGCTCTAATTCTATTTCAGAGGTCGCTTGAACGCCATGGCCTGCGCTACACAACTATGCTGTCTGATGGAGACTCTAGGACATTTTGCGCCATACAAGACGCCAAGGTGTATGGTTACATTGACGTGCAGAAGGAAGACTGTATTAATCATGTACAGAAACGGATGGGCACCGCATTGAGAAACCTGGTGCAGAAACAAAAGTGCGATGGGAAAAGAGGCCTTGGTGGGAAAGGCAGGCTCACAGGTGAGCTGATCACCAGGCTGAGCACATATTATGGCCGGGCTCTGAAATCGCATGAAGGTGACGTGGGCGAGATGCAAAAGGCTGTGATGGCCACATACCGCCACGTCACCTCCACTGATGAATGCTCGGACCACAGTCTGTGCCCAGCTGGTGAAACTTCATGGTGTCGGCACAATGCCGCAAAAGCAAAGGGTGAGCCCGACCCCAGGCATGCCTACAATCTACCGAAAGACGTGGCAGAGGCATTACTACCGGTTTATACCCGGCTTTCGGAAAGAGCCCTGCTTCAGAGGTGCGAACGCGGCAAAACGCAGAACTCCAACGAGAGCCTACATTCGGCAATCTGGAGTTTGGCCCCCAAGGAGCACCATGCGTCCCTGTTCGCTGTTGAAGCAGCTGTTGCAGAAGCAGTGCTGCGCTTCAGCCTGGGCAATTTGAATTCTGCAACGGCAATCTTAGGTGAAATGGACATGAATGCGACAAGTACTGGTGCCAGGAGAGCGAGAGAAAGTACTGGTGCCAGGAGAGCGAGAGCTTCACCGTCATCGTCGTCGGAGGCAACGCGCTCGGTCGCACCATCGCTGAACGGCCGCGGAGCGTCGACACATCGTTCATCAGAGTCAACCAAGGGCTCTGATGACTTCGTAGACTTTCTCCCACGACCTTTGCGTTTCCTGCGACAAAATGCGTGCACGGTCCGATACTTTTTTGCGTTTCCAGGCATGGCGATACGATCAGAAGCTTCAGAGTGCTCTGCCGATTTCGAGGCGTCACAGCGGTAACCCTTTCAAAATGGCGTCGGTTCGCGTATGCAGGCGCAAGCCGCGAGCTTCCAGCCAACCGGAAAGCGCCATTTCAGTCACGTGCGCCGTTTAGCCAATGGCAGTGAGCGCGGCTCTTCGTCTTTGTCTTTGAGTGAGCGCGGCTCTTCTTCTGAAAAAATGCCGCTTCGGCGCAAATCAGCTCACCATCCTCGGCCATGTTGTCTCTGAAGACTGTATTCTTCCTGACACCACCAAGCTTCGGGCAGTTGCAGTTTTCTAAACCTGCGTCTCTGAAGGATCTGTGCAGCTTTCTTGGCCTCTACTCCTATTTCCGCCGCTTTATTCGGAATTTTGCGATGATCAGCGCCCCCTTGACTGAACTTCTGCGCAGTGACTCGAAAAGTTACGCTTGGTCACCCGCTTGTGACGATGCTTTCGAAAAGTTGCGCCGCCTGTTAACCTCGCCGCCAATCTTGCGTCACTTTGACCCGACTGCTCCGACTGAGGTACACACCGATGCCAGCGGTGTTGGACTCGGCGCAGTGCTCGTGCAGCGCAAATCGGGATTCGAGGAGTACGTAGTCGCATACGCAAGCCGTACCCTCACCAAAGTGGAAAAGAACTATTCTGTGACAGAGAAGGAGTGTCTGGCAATTATATGGGCTCTAGGTAAATTTAGACCCTGCCTATATGGTCACACCTTCGACGCAGTCACCGATCACTATGGGCTTTGCTGGTTATCCACATTGAAAGACCCCTCCGGCCGTTTAGCTTGCTGGGCTTTGCGGTTGCAAGAGTTCTTGTCTACAGGTCTGGTCGACGTCACACTGATGCCGACGCCTTATCACGTTCACCTGTGTCCTCCAAAAGCTCTGCATGTCTATCTGCCATGGACGAAATGGTTGCGTTCCCAGAAAACTGCGACATGGCGTCTGAGCAACGCAAGGATGACTGGATCAGCACTCTTCTGCGATTCCTTTCGGACCCGTCGACTTCTCCATCTTCTCCAACGTTGCACCGTCAAGCGGCTCACTTTGAGGTCCGCGATGGCCTCCTTTATCGCAGGAATTACAAGTCCGATGGCCGAAAGTGATTACTCGTCATTCCACGCCATCTTCGTGCTGCGATATGTTCAGCTTTCCACGCTGACCCTCAGTGCGCACATGCGGGCATCTTCAAAACATACGCTCGGCTTTCCTCCCGGTTTTATTGGCGAGGCATGTACACCTTTTTGCGCAAGTACAATCAGTCATGCCCCCAGTGCTAACGACGGAAAGCTCTGTCTCATCATACCTCTGGTCCGATCCAGCCAATCCCTTGCCCAGCCAGGCCTTTTGACCGCATTGGGATCGATCTCTACGGGCCTCTTCCATTCACGGCTTCCGGAAACCGTTGGATTGTTGTCGTTGTCAACTATTTGACGCGATACGCAGAAACAGCCGCTTTGCCTGCTGCCACAGCACGCGACGTATCCTCTTTTCTCCTGCAGAACTTCAGATAGAGGACGTGTATTCCTCTCTGAAGTCGACAACGCACTCCTTGCCAAATGCCGTATCATTCACTGGACTATCACCGCCTACCATGCGCAGACGAATGGGTTGACGAAAAGATTCAACCGTACTCTAGGGGATATGATATCAAAGTATGTTGCCTCAGACCACTCCGATTGGGACCTCATTCTCCCGTTTGTGACGTACGCATATAACACTGCTCCACAGGCAACTATGAGTTTTTCGCCATTTTTCCTGTTATATGGCCGAGACCCTTCCACCACACTAGATACAACTCTACCCTACCACGCAGATTCCTCCGAGTCTACGCCTATCTCTGAAGCTGCCCGCCGTGCCGAGGAATGCCGTAAGCTCGCCCAGTCATTTACAACTGTCAACCAATGGAGACAAAAATCTCGACGTGACAATAACCAGCCGTACCCTAACTTTGTTCCGGACACTCTTGTGTGGCTTTGGGTTCCCGCTGTGCCTACAGGCCTTTCCTTGAAGCTTGTTTCAAAATACCAGGGACCCTACCGCATTGTCTCGCAGACTTCACCTGTCAACTACATTATCGAACCCGTTATGCCATCCACAGACCAGCGCTTTCAGGGTCGTGAAACTGTTCACGTACAGCGGTTGAAACCTTATTACGATCCGCTCGTACTCTGTTCACCGTGAGTCGCCAGGATGGCTCCTTTTCCGACGGGGGACGAAGTATAGTGAAGAGGAATGCCCACTACTAAAGCGACATCGACACGTTGGCGCGAGACACGAGCGAAGACTGCCTGGTTGTTGCTGCGACGCTGCCCGTACACCCGGCCAGCTCTTGCTGCTTTTGTACAGACGCTGATACCGATGTTGACCTTGCATTTACATTATAGAACTAATGGGGCTGTAGAGATGTAAAAGTTATTGGCTTGCTATGTACGTCATCGCGTGCACTACTTCTCGCGAATGGACGTTAAGTAGCATTTTTTAAAGATTGATATCTGCAGTCACGATCTGCATTGACAACGAAATCTTTTATTTTGTTATAGATTGCCTGCATCACTTGGCTTCCCTCGACAATCTCTGGGTTCTGGCTAACGTTCCGGATACTGGGAGACATTTGTCGCATAGGTAATAATACCCCACACCTCCACCAATAAAATATCACGTTCTAAATGAAAGCGACGTTTACAATGCGGCTTCACAAGGTCCAAATCCCGAGAGCGGTTGGCACAGCACAGCCAAAACAAAGGAACATGCACGAGAACTACCACATCTTCGTCTGCCTCTTTCACGCTGGCAGATTATGTGCACGGCAGTATTAAGGAAAACCAACAGACAATGATGCCATTGTCACAAGGAGACAGGAAAGAGAAGTGAGCGTGGGGAGAGATGTGATAAGGAGGAAGCCACACATCTCAAAGCTAGGCACGTAGCATGCTATGCTGTGCCGAGCTTTGCACCAGTTGGTGCACTGCTTCCATTTTTTTTCCTTCCCAATCTCTACTTCACACAGAAGCAACACATAGTGCTGGAGTTCATTCATAATTTAGCTGAGTAATCATTGTTCAAAGATGGTAAAAGCTAGGTGGTGACACTGTCCAGGAATCCTGTCAAGAGGCCAAGCAGTTAGAGAACATTTCTGAACAAACCAGGTGATGCTAGCACTATAACTTAAACTATTACTATCAAACAAATTCTCTGTGTCCCAAAATATGGCTCTTAACAATGACCGAAGCCACGTGAAGCTCAAAAACCACTCCCTGCATGCAGAGGAGCTGCATTTTGCGCTCCTCACACTCTCAGCAGAATAACAGTTTTTAAAACTTGCTTTCTTTCAGATGCAGCACTCATATGAGCGCCTGCTGGAAACCCAGAGTACATGCATACAGCGACAGCAACTGTGACAATCACAAAATTACATGCCCCTTCTCTTCTGGTATGCTTTACTGTGATATATTGCATATGCTTAACCATGTAATACTTCTATGTTGCTGCTAAGTGGAGTCTTGCGAACTGATATAGCTGAAATTTGTTGGCGTATACGAGTACTCGGTCAGGGCTTTGATGTGGCAGCAACAATGCCTCCAAATAATGCCATTTCAGGCTTGCAAGCATGCATGGTAGAAAGCAAAACAAGGAAAAAAATCTATCAAACAGTGAAGGTTTCCATCATTAGAAATGCCATACTGCCTTACGCATTGGACACACAGTAGTGTCACAACAACATCCTCACTATCAGATATGTACCCAAAAAGTCAGTCATTGACTTAACACAGTTAAACCTTAATATATAATGCAATCCATTATAATGTATCTTTCAATATTATGATGCAATTCAGTTTCTCGAACTTCTTGTGCATAGAAAACATGTTGAACTTTATTAAAATTGAGCATGTTTATCTGTAATTGCAATTTAACTCGTTGTTGGACATGGGAGAATAAATGTTACATTCAGTGATGGTACAGATGGACGACAGTTTTCCATTCAGAGCAATTTTGGGAGCAGGAAAAAAAACTGTCTTGGAACAGATTTGAAGCAACAGGAAATGTTTCAGAGCAGGTTCAAATGAGGTTTACAGTGATGGAAGTAACATTTTACTTTTTGGAGCAAATTATGGAGCAGAAAGAATGGTGCTTTTGAGCAGCCTCAAGTGCTTCTGGAGCAGGTAAATTTCAGTTTGGAGCAGCAATTGATGTTCTCAGAGCAGAAGGAAAAATATTCCTAACAACTCCTGGAGTCTTGAGCATAATTTAAACATGTCATAAATTTTAGTACTTATTAATAAACATAATGCATGCACAATAATCATAGCGAATTTCAAGAAACAAATGATTAAAGGGACTGTCTACCGTCCTTCACTGCTTTTCTGTTTTGTGTCACAATAAAAAACGTACCATCTGAGATGTCGAACGTTGCAGTGGTTTCTCTGAAAACTGTGTAAAATTTTTAAAACAATATTTTTCTTCCTGCATTCAGTCTCCTACGATCCGTGGGATGAATGCCCACAACACTGGTCGATGGAGGCAATAACAATTATACTGCCGGTGAAAGTTGAAAACTGAAACCACATGTGGTTTTGCTGGCCTCATCAAGTTTTGTTTGTTAATACAACAAATACCTTAGTGTTTGTTTAAGGCATGCACATACTTTTTGTTGCTCTTATAAGCGGTGGAAGATGCCGTGCTCACGTTTATCCGCCGTTTGCAGGCAGGCATGCAGGCAAGCGAACACACTTCATTGAAAGTGTGAGGAAAAAACTAACAAAAATTAGCCTCTGCCACAACCTAAGGTCGCCTCAAGTGCATAAAATACAATTTCAAGTTATACATGTTTGTTTTCAAGCAAAAGAGTCAACCTGCAGGGATTTCTTGTCCTACCAGTAAAGGGTTGACATCGCTGTTGGGTGATGCTAACGATAATTTTTTGTCAACTTTTGAAATCAAGCTAAAATTATGATCCCTTTTTTATTTTACACAAACATGCTTGTTCCGGCCTATGTGATGAACAATCTTCTCATTTGCCCCACAATCAGAAAAATGTTTCGAGCGGTAGACAGTACCTTGAATACTATCTTGTCCTTGAATGGCCACTGAATAAGATCAGCTACATATATTTAAAATGCCGATACTTGTGGCACAAGTAACATTGAAGTAATAAAGCTAAGCACCAAATTGTAAAACTAGGTAAAATCACGTGAAACTATTGCCAAAGCAGCAGTTCAAAGTTGGTACATTATCAAAAGATTGTTTATTTCTCACACATACAAAAAATAGCCAGCATCAAAAATTAAAAGAAAGCCATTTTTATAAAATGCGAGTTCTTATGGCATAAATGAGGTCAAAGCTGATATAATGATAAATGTAATCAGTCACACATCAAAGTCATCACAGGAGAAGTTAGTAACCAATATGATATCCAACTGTAATCACAAACATTTCACCAAAAGAATCTGCTTGTCAGGTCCAAATATACAGCTAAATGAGACACATATAGTGCCAAAACTTCTGGCATGGCCAATACGCTAGTGTGCAGCTAGTATGCAGTAAGCAAGCAAGCTGCATGCTAGCATACTAGGATCATAGCACATACAGCTTGCTTTTGGTTTTGTGTAGGTTAGCTGAACGCTCACCAAGTTCAAGTCTTTGGTTTCCTGTTTTTCAATACCATTTCGGAGCATTTTTGGAGCAGTTAAAAACAAATACAACACTTTTGAGAAGCACAGAGCAGCACAGAGCAGCACGGAGCAGCACTTCCATTACTGGGTTTAGGATCACTTGCGGGTAACACAGCAGTGAGCTTTCAACCATTTGGTGCATATAAAAACCACCAAATGCTGCTCTAATATAAACTAAAAGACCGGCAGTCAGAAAGCAGCCATTAATTAGGCTGTTTAAACGAAATAATGCTGCATGCACACTTCACCACAACCCACAAGATGTGCATAATGGTGAAGCAAACTAAGTGACAAGTGTTTCAATCTCTCTTATTTTTCGAAAGTGGAAGGGCGCCAACCGTACTATAGACCTGTGGCGAAACGGGTCGGTGTCGCTTTTGCGTCTGCGCGTTGCGGCGATGCCTCCAAACACGGGCACCGGCGATAAGAAGACTCTCACCCGAAAGAAGCAAGAAAACTGTGTGTGCCCCGATTCAGGGGCAGTCGTTGTAGAACCTTCAGTGCGGAAACATTAAAGTTATGTTATCCCACATCTGGTGACCCGGAAAACGAACATACCGCACTGCCATGGCCGACGAGGAAACCCTTGCTGCCCTTCAACAAGTACAGCAACTGCAACAACAACTGCAGGCCCAGCAGCAAGAGATCCAGAACCAAGAGCAGCAGCTCCGGGAACAGCAGCAGCGCAATGAAAATGAAGCACTCTCGTCCGACGACCGTGCACCACCCCACTTGGGTCACGCCCCCCAAAACTTCGCTCCAGCGGTCCCTGCCACCTCGGGTGGCTTCATTGCTGCGGCCGCCACCAACACGGACGTTTGTCGCGTCGCCGTCAAAATTCCGCCGTTTTGGGCAGAGGCGCCTGACGTGCGGTTCGCTCAAGTCGAGGCGCAGTTTTCCACTGCACGCATCACCCAGGACCGAACGCGCTATGACTACGTCGTCACCCATCTAGACTCTCGCTATGCGGCTGAGGTTTGCGATATACTTGTGAATTCCCCGGCTGATGACCGTTACCTACACCTGAAGAGGGAACTGATTCGCCGGCTCTCACCTTCACAAGACGAGAAGGTGTGTCACCTACTCCAGCACGAAGAACTCGGTGACCGAGTGTCATCGCAGCTCCTGCGTTACATGCATGACCTCTTGGGCAGCCCCCCGTCGACGACTCCCTCCTCCGTATCATCTGGCTTCAGCGTCTACCCTCACATGCGCAGGCCATCTTCCAGGTGCAGCCGAATCTGCCGCGGGACCAGCTCTCTCACATCGCTGATCAAGTCGTCGAGATTTCGTTGCTAGCATCGCCTCTCACCGTCAACGCCGTTGACGCCTGACAGTCCAGCAGCGAGCTCGCGCGCCGTGTCGACGAAATCACCCGTCAGCTGGACTCAATTCAAAGGCGCCTGGATCAAAGCCCGAAGCTGCGTCCACAAAAACGCTCCCAAAGCCAAGACAACAACGCCGCTTCATCACACGAAAATGATAACGGCCCCTGCTACTACCATCGCCGCTTCGGGGACAAAGCCCGGAAATGTCAATCACCTTGCTCAGCTGGACATCAGGGAAACTTCAACGGCAGCCCGTAGAGATGGCCGCGAGCTGCCAACTTAGAGGTCGTCGCATATTCGTCACCGACCAAGTCACAAAGCGGCGGTTCATCGTCGACTGTGGCTCCGACATCTGTTGCTTTCCCCGAACCTTCTTGTGTGACAAGCGTCCTCGCATGTCCTTTGAGCTCAGCGCGGTGAACCATTCGACCATCAAGACCTGCGGCTCGCTCCGCCTAAACATCAGCTTCAAAAACCTGTGTCAAGATTTTCCATGGAATTTCGTCATCACCTCCACCTACCCCAACACCACCATCCCTTGGATCTACTGCTGACAAAAGTTCTCAAACTGGGTTCCAATAAAATAGTAGCAGGGTCGTGCAAATCTGAGAACCAAGTCAACTTCATACCATTTATTTCCAGTTAGTTTATACACTTTATTAATTAGAAATAAATTTTGAATTGCACTTTCTAACAATGAAGCCACCACAAGCAACATTTGCACTTCTGTAGCCTGTGGGTAAGAAAAAGTGATGGTCCAAATTCGTCTGCGTTGAACTGCGATCAGTGGGCATAGGATGGCCGTGCTGAACCCTTTTGCAAGCGTAGTTTGTAACGCATGCATGGGTGGGAATCAGTTGGAAAGTTTGCAGGCTGAGAGTGACTTGTTTGACTTTTTCTGCCAAGTGATGGTGGTATTGGCTGTTAGAAGTTTTACAACAGATACACAAGTGCAATCACACGTTATATGTAGCTCACTGCAGCATGTCACTGTCTGCATTGCTCAGTTTCTATGCATGCTGGTTTGCCACCATATAATGTCCGTTTTCAGATGAAGACATGTAACAAGTGGTACTACAATGCATATGGGTGGCACCACTTGCGTACTAGTGCATTAAGGATTTGTGAAATGATTGTTATGCCAAAAAATTTTGTGCAGTGATTGACATGATTGATTGATATGTGGGGTTTAACATCCCAAAACCACCATATGACTATGAGAGACGCCGTAGTGGAGGGCTCCGGAAATTTTGACCACCTGGGGTTCTTTAACGTGCACCCAAATCTGAGCACAGGGGCCTACAACAATTCCACCTCCATCGGAAATGTAGCCGCCGCAGCCGGGATTCGAACCCGCGGCCTGTGGGTCAGCAGCCGAGTACCTTAGCCACTAGACCACCACGATAGGGCACAGTGATTGATATGGCATCCCTTATTTGCTAAATATCAAATTATTCGCATCTGAACTGAAATTAGCCAGGGACGCCCTGTGGTTCTGGCTTTCAAAACTAGAAATTGTTACGGTGCATAAAGACGCTGTTGACAGCGCACGCCACCTACAATGAATAAATAGCCAAGTGGCTGGCATGCACTCATTGTGCTGAACATACTGAGTTGGAAAAAGAATCACTTGTCTACATGTTATTAACAGTTTCTCAGTATAATGACTGATTGATTGATTGATTAATATGTAGAGTTTAACGCTGTAAAATCATCATATGATTATGAGAGACGCTGAGAGACGCGAAGAGCTCCGGAACTTTCGACCACCTGGGGTTCTTTAACGTGCACCCAAATCTGAGCACATGGGCCTACAGTCCTTTCGCCTCCATCGAAAATGCAGCCGGGATTTGTTTCTGCAACCTGCGGGTCAGCAGTCGAGTACCTTGGCCTCTAGACCACTGTAGCGGGGCTCATTTCTCAGTATAGGTGATGAGTCAGTAATAGTGATTACGTGCACATATTTTGGTTAGCTAATTATAACAAGGATAAGTGCACCGGTAGTAAGAGGAGTGGGTCCTGCAGTATTATAACAAAACTATGCATATTTGATGTTAAACTAGAGATATTTTGAGCCAGAAACCATGCATTGCCATTTCGACAATTGGAGTGTCGAAACTAACTGAAACATGTTTTCAGGTAAAATCACGCAGCTCACTGACCAATACATCCATCGCCATAAAGTAACAAACAGCTCAAATGCTCCCTGGTATAACAGCTATTGGTCACGAGATCGAGCAGAGTCACCGCCTGGCGACAAGTGGCTGAAACGGTGAAGTGTGGATTGCTCCTTGCATTGTCTGCTAGCAACGTCGTGTTTATATGTGCGCACACGTCATGCACATTCTCAAAGTGTGGTTTGTCCGATCATGTCAGTGCGAGTGTAACTGTTTCTACATATGCCTGAAACGATGTACGAAAGCAATTGGTCTTGCTCGGCTGCTGATGCATTGTAATAAGATCGTCGAGTGCAACTTTGCTGAGTGCTGTTTATTTTCGTCGTACCCTCTATTCACCAGAATAATTTCAGAGTAGGTGCATGCGGTAACATCATGCCACATGCCAGACCTGCCATTGCTCGCTGCTCAAGAAGAAAGAAAATGTACCGCCCATATTTCTTGGGCGAAATTCTGGGGGAAAGAGCTTGAAGAACACTGGGAGATTGAGAGGGGAGGGCTGCGTGGCTGGCGCAGCAACCATGAACATTTAGGGTGCCGTGGCGAGCGTTAGTGTGCGTGAGCATAAGCGGACAAAGGGATAACTTCAGGGGTGGGGGGAGGAGTCATTGAAGTGCCTCCTCCTTATTAGGTCAATGTAAGGGGGCAAACTGGGAGCCCCCTTCCCCCTCTTAGGTTGCAGGGGCATGGACACCACTCTCCTGCCCCCCACCGCATTCATATGGGGGTCAGCGCTATCTGTATACATCAGCGAACGGTTCATATACCATTCTGCGCTTTGTGACCTTTTCATAGTGCTGTGTCACCAATGATGCGAGAAACAGCAAGAAAGCAACCTCTATTGGGAACGACCGTATTCCCATGCACCAGGATTTTGTAGTTGTGTGAGATCAGATCAAAGAGAATCAGCTGCTAGCCTTACTTCACGAAAAATTATGACGTGCTATTGCATTCACACTACTTTTTTCACACTACTATTTTGGTGAAACATATTTAAATTTTTTTTTTCAAAATTCAAGGGACAAACTTTTCTACCCCACTAGTTGAACTCACCACTTGAACTCACCAACTGAAAGTGAGTGAGTACCAGTGGGTATGAGCAGGTGTGAGTATGAACGTGAATGAGTGATTGTGAGTGTGAAATGGCGCGAGTGTGGACATGATAGAGTATGTATGACTTTGAACCACGGCGTAAGAATAAGTTAGGTGCTAACACTCGCCGCTCCGTGTAAGGAGAGGGAGCGGTCAGATTGTGTTCGCCGATGACCTTGAGCTACAAGTAGTTTCCATAGCGCAAGTTGAGATCTCGCTACTGTATGGCGTGCCAGGTATTCGCGCAGCGCTCATTCTGCAATTTGCGCGCAAAAGAACATCTTCCTGAAAGCTTTGTGTGCATGAGATTTTGTGATTTAGAAACACTTTGCCCTGTGCCTGTAAGCATTGCCAGTGCATTTGTTTTGCTGATTCACACTTCGTGACTCAGTGCACGCATACTTCGACGATGCATATGACTCTGAGTACGCATGAGTGGCCTTGTCGCTGGTTGCGCCTCGAAATGGGCAAGTGATGTTTTGTCCTGAACTGCATGTCGGGGTATCGTGTGTCGCTTTTCAAGGCTCCATGTGAACCAGAGCGCTTGGATAAGTGGCGACGGGCAATTTCGAGAGCTGACAGAGCCTTGCAGCCTACTGACCACGTGTGCGCGAAGCATTTCTCGAAAAAAGCTATCTCTTCCCCATATCATGCAGAATACAAAAGAAACGACCTGTTGCACACACCAAAGAAACCTGCGCTTAGTTTGGATGCTGTGCCTGGCATTTTACCGGGGCTGCCCAAAATACCTGACCATGGAGCGAAAAACCAGGAAAGCTCTGCGAAAATGACTGGCTCTACTGCAGACTTCTCAAAAGCGATGGGGGCCAAAAGGTACAACTGCAGAATGCTAAATCTATTGCACGTAGAGACAGTGACTCCATAGCATGGCAATGAAAAGAACAGGCATGCATGCAAAAGGCAACACTTTATCTTCAGCTGTGACAGGCTTCCTCCACATGAAGAAAAGGAAGCTTCTGAACACAACACTTATAGTGTGGGCCTATATACTACCGTCAGTTTCTCATCACGCTGAAAAATAATTTCTTGTTTTAAAGTCAGATACCATCTTTTGAGCTGTCTCATCTATGCTTATCTGGACCAAGAAAAATCAAATGTTGAACAGAAATCATTGTGAGATATTTCTGTGATGTGGCCGTATTTTTCATTACGTTCACTATATTCACGTGATTATCATTATTTTGCCATGCTTGATGTCATCAGCAGAGTTGAGACGGCTGAGTCTAAATAGGGTGCAGTTTTTGGAGCAGCAAAATTTCAACTTTGGAGCAAAAGAACCTTGCCTCGGAGCAGTTAGCGGCGTTTAATATGTCGTCTTAGGAGCTTGAAAATACAAATTTTTAGCAACATGGGGGCGACAGTGCATATTTTATTTGGTTTATAATACACATAACACTGAAACAGATTTTGAAGAAAGTTTTTGAATGGATTATCACCAGGTATGATCTGCACTACCTTTTTACATACCAAGTGACCTATCTACCCATCGTAAAAAACAAGTTCAAAAATTTTGAAGTTTAAAAAAAAATTAAAAAAGCTTTTGTTCAAAACTAGGTTTCCAGCGAACATTTAAAAAAAAACACATCACACTCAAAAAGAAATTCATAAATTGCGATTGCCCAAGAATCATGGACATAAATCTACCCCAAAATTAAAATTGACTGCATATAAAACTTTTATTTGTCCAATCCTCTAATACTCATCTGTAGTTTGGGATCGTCACAGCCAAGTAAATATTAATACACTCGAAATGATTCAAAAGAAAAGCAATACGATTCGTTTATGATCGTTACAGCTATCTTACGCCACCCGGTGAACTGTTGAAAAGAGCTGGCCTAGATACATTGCAGGCAAAATGGCAACACAATTGATTAAAGCATGTTTTTATTTACCATGATAAGCTCTGAATAAACAAGGGTGCGTATATAGAAACTGTTCACTGCTGATCTAGTCCTTTTGAGCATCCAAAAAAACTGAAGGAATATTCCTGTAAAACAACAGCCTTTAAAAACTCATTCTTTCCACGCACTGTCACTAACTGCAATGCTCTGCCTGGGGATTTGATAAACTATGAAAATGTTCAGCGGCTCATGGAAAAACTTAAAACACCGGCATCCCAAATGACCTTTGTTTTATTTTCACCTTGCCCTTTATTGTTTAAGATATTACCATGGTAGGCCCCAGATATTACCAGGTTCAGGGCTTTGTATTCTGACTCATTGCTGGTTTTCTGCCCTGGTATATGACGATTTCTTTTTTCATTTCATTTTTTTTTTTTGTTTTTATGAGGAGATGTTTGTCGCCATTGCTTTTGTGTTGCTTTCTTGCTTTTCTTTTTTTCCGTGCGTGCGTGTGGAAGTAGCTATTATAGTATAAGTACTGGCGTTTCACTTTTCTCAATGTTGTAGCTACGTGTGGTAATTTCTTTTTTGTTGTTGTTGTTGCATTCCTATACGCTACCTTCTTTGTATCACCCATCCCTGCCTAAGGCCTCATGTGCAAAGCTGACAGTATTTTTTAAATAAATCAATCATGTTGGTGGTGCCAAGCTATGTTCTTGAGGCCAACACTGTGCACTAAGATCAGATTTCATGTTAGCAATGTTTCTTAATAATGAAGTAAAGAGGTGATTTCACAGATAATGTTAAATCATTGTTGAACCCTGTAGTCCCCCAACAAGTTTGTGGTCATAAAACCCCGCCTCAGCTTAATATAGAGCGCTAGCGGTGGTTGATAGAGACACCACAGAAAAAAAATGTTCATTCAGCAAAGCAGCTGCTGCAGGTGACACTCATATATATATATATATATATATATATATATATATATATATATATATATATATATATATATATATATTTTTTTTTTTCTGGCATGTTGCGGCTGAAACCCTCGCTCCTTTAAGACCATATTTACATTCTAATTTGTTGTAGCAGTTATACAAACACACTTAGAACTTGGACGAAAACAAGTCGCATACAAAAAGTAAGACATCATAATACTGAAAACTAACAGGCAATAATGCCAAAGAAAGAAGATGTTACTAGTAGTAATTATAAGTATGAGGAAAGTAAAGAGGACAAAAAGAAAACTTGCTGTTGGCAGGAACTGAACCCTGCGACCTTTGAATAATGTCGTTGATGCTTGAATGATGCTCATACGATGTTTGAATAACACATTCGACGCTCAAGCATCCGACACATCATTTAAAGTTTGCAAATTCAGTGCCTTTGAGCGACAAGTTATCTTTTCGTCCACTTTTGTTTCCTCATATTTACATTATAATTACTACTAAAAAAATCCCCTATACTTCTCGACATTATTGTCTGTTTTAGTTCTCATTACAAGGTTGGAAGTCCGCCATCTTCAGTCTTTTGGGGCAGCTTTGGAGCATGAAAGGGTGTGCTTCAAAGCAATGCAAGTTAGTTTTGGAGCTAATATCTGGGTTCTAAAATCATTGCCAATTGAAATTATTTGTTAATTCATTCACACTAAGTATGTTGATTGATTGATATGTGGGGTTTAACGTCCCAAAACCACTATATGATTATGAGAGACGCCGTAGTGGAGGGCTCCGGAAATTTAGACCACCTGGGGTTCTTTAACGTGCACCCAAATCTGAGCACACGGGCCTACAACATTTCCGCCTCCATCGGAAATGCAGCCGCCGCAGCCGGGATTCGAACCCGCGCCCTGCGGGTCAGCACACTAAGTATGTTAAGACAGCATTTGTGACATTGTTTTCATGTATGTAATGCACTGGCTTGATTTTGTAACATTATTTGCCCATACTTGTGTGTCTCTATGGTGTGCCTTGAATAAGGGGGCTTGTATTTTTTTCAAGCGAGCTATTTCAATTTTTGCCCAAATTTGCACATTTCTTCACGACAAACTTCAATCTGATTTTAAAAAAAAAAATCGGGGAAACAAAAGAAATTCCAGCAGTCTTTAGTAAAAAAAATTCAATGTTTATGAACCAAGCAAACTCACTACAAACTAATATATGCATGTGTGTGTCCCCATCATTGAAATATAACAGCTTACAGAGCGATAACCCAGAAAAACGAAAAATGAGTGACGTTTTGTGTAACTACACATCACTAGACCTTAGTGAAATGGAAAACATTCACTGTTATAACTAAAGTGTAACCTTTATCAGTTTTTGGCTCAGTTATAGCCAAAGCTTCTATCTCTTGTTTCACTTACCTTGTTTCCCTTACCCTCTTTACTTTGAATCTTTATATTGCAACGTACACTGCAAATAAATGCCTATTCTACCAGCTTGTCAGCTTGTGTCTACATTGCTTGCGCCAACGTGCAGGGATCGACGAACCACGTAACAGTGGGGACGAGAAACTAAAAAAAAAAACCCCTGGATTCAAGCAAGGACGTCAGCTTCAACGATGGCGCACCAGAAACTGCCGGACTTCGACGAGGAGAAAGACAACTGGAAGGCGTATGTCATCAAGACAGAGGCATACTTTGAGGCAACAGGGGTGACGGAGTAAGCCAAGAAACGGGCTTGTTGGTGGCAGCCTCAAGTACTCGCACTGTCCAGATACTATCAGGAAAAATAGCGCCCAAGAAGCCAAATTCTTTAGAATATGAGGACATCGTGAAAGCCTTGGACGAGTTCTTTGATCCCAAGCACCATGAGGTTGCCAAATGTTTCCGCTTTTTCAACCGCTGCCAGCTGGACAGCAAGTCTGTTCAAGAATTCATTACTGAGATTCACCGAATCGTGGACACCTGCAATTTTGATACCATGCTCGACCGAATGCTGCAGGATAGATTAGTGTGCAACATCAGATCGAGTGCGCTGCAGAAGCAGATGCTGACAAAGAAATATGTGACGTTAGAGGACGCTGAAACAATGGCTCTCGCAGCTGAAGCGGCAGAGAATGATGCCCGTAAAATGGCCGACGAAGCATCAGCTGTGCTCAGAATTAAGGCGCAGTCCTCCATGAGCAAAGAGGTACTCGCTGAATGCGGGCGTTGTGGCAGTGTCAGACATAACAGTAATGACTGCCGTTGGAATAACGCGCGTTGTTAGCGTTGCGGTGGACGCGGTCATCTAGCTCGAAAATGCCAGAATGATCAAACCACAAAGTCTTGAACTCAAAAAGCACCCTCGATAATACGCGGCCGAGTCCTGGCTGTTAACAAAGGCAAAACAGATGATGGCGTTGATGATAGCCTGCACATTTGAACACTAAGATCGACACAAGAGGAAACTGTGAAGCCCCCAATACGGCACAACTTCACGTGGGGAGGTGTTGACGTATCAATGCTTATTGACACTGGTTCATCGGTCTGCGTCGTGTCACGTCAGGTTTTTGAGCAGCACAAGAATACTTGGCATCTGCTAAAGCCATCACGCATAAAGCTGTCATGCTATTTGGGAAAATTTCCAGTCCTTGGAGAGACCCTGTTGGCAGTATCGTACGTCGGTGCAACCGTAGGATGCCCTTTGGTAGCGCTAGATTGCTGCGGTCCAAGTTTATGTGGCCGATGAGACCTCATTTTTTTCAGACTCCCCTGTTCTCAGCCTCTCAGCTGAGTCGCCTACTGCGCAGTCGTCTACGAACACACAGGTCCTTTCGGATGTAATCTCCGAGCTTGCAGACATCTTCAGCTCAGAACTAGGCCTCATAAAAGGACCTGCGCCGCACCTTCAGCTGAAGGAGAGAGTCACACCCAAGTTCTGTAAGGCCCGCTCTATTCCTTTCGCGCTACGAGACAAAGTTTCTGAAGAGCTTGATAGGCTGGTGGCACTAGGCGTTTTGTCACCGCTGCCACATTCCGAATGGGCTACGCCCGTTGTACCAGTGCTTAAGAAGAACGGCACCGTTAGGATTTGTGGCAACGTTAAGGTCACCTTAAATGCAGTATGTGAGCTACAACAATGCCCATTGCCAGTAATCAAAGACATGTTCGCGTCCTTAAACGGCAGCAAGCATTTCAGTACACTAGATCTAAGGGATGCATATAACTAACTTCCGCTGAATGACGAATCGTGCCAGTTGTGCGTAATTAACACGCACAAAGGTCTTTTCTGCTACAATAGACTACCTTTCAGCATTACCTCCGCTGCAGTGATTTTTCAACGTAGGATGGAAACTGTTCTGCGGGGCTTATCAGGCGTGCAAGCTTATCTGGGCGTTGTCTTGGTGTCCGAAAAAGCAGGAAGGGATGACGTGCTCAAAGTTGCTTTGCAACATTTCCGGGAGAGTGATGTTAAACTACGCTTTGATAAATGCAAATTTCGGCAGGCGTCTGTTACCTATCTTGACCATTGAATCGATCAGCAAGGGCTGCACCCAATAGAAGAAAATATCGAAGCAAGCGTTGATGCTCTCAGCCCAAAAAATGTAGCTGCGCTTCGTTAGTTTCTTGACATGATCGGTTTCCACTCAGTTTTTGCCGAACATATCATCTCTGCTTTTTCCGCTGTATCGGCTACTGGAAAAAAACAGACGTTGCGACTGGACAGAATAACAACAAACCACGTTTGACAAAGCAAAATGGTGTTTGCTGCAGGCACGGGTGCTAGTGCACTACGACCCTTCACAGCCGCTGAAACTAGAGTGCGAGGCATCGCAAAGAGGCATCGACGCAGTGCTTTTTCACACAAAAAGGAACAGGAATGAGCCTATTGGGTTCCGTTCAAGAACATTGTCGAAAGCAGAACAAAATTATTCACAACTTGAACGAGAAGCGTTAGCCCTGGTATTTGGAGTAATGAAGTTTCGTGATTATCTTTTAGGCCGAGAATTCATACTGGTCACAGACCACCAGCCGCTCCTGGGTTTGCTGAGATCGGATCAGCCAACTCCACCGCTGGCAGCTGCTCGTATACAGCGCTGGGCACTGTATTTGGGCGGATTCCGCAACAAGCTTTAGTATTCTCCAGGCAAGCAGCTCCTGAACGCGGACGCCCTCAGGAGGTTGCCACGAGAAACTTCTGAGTCAATCGCGGACGGCGAGCCACCCGAGTACGTTTTGGCCCTCGCATCCGTACAGGAGAGTGCAGTATCGACAGCGGAATTGCAGGCGCTAACCGCCAGTGACCCAGTGCTGGCCAAAGTTGTGCAGTACAGAACGAATGGGTGGCCTACAAGTGCTAAAGCACTAGAACGAAGATTACTCCCTTTTTTCGACCGCAGACTCGAGCTTTCGCTGGCCCACCGTTTGCTCTATTGGGGCCGTAGGGTTATCATCCCAGAGAGCGCGCAGCATAGAATGTTGCACATGCTCCACGAAACTCATCAAGGATTATCGGCAATGAAGGCAATCGCTCGGTCGGCTTTTTGTTGCGTGGAATGGACAACGACATCGAACAAATGTCAGCGAGGTGCACAAGCTGTATTTAAAATCGACCAATGCCGGGATCTGCCCCGCCAGTTAGCTGGCCGACATGCCAGGAAAGCTGGTCAAGAGTACATCTAGATTTCGCGGGGCCAATAAATGAAAGCATGATCCTTGTTCTTGTAGATGCTCACAGCAAATGAATCGAGGCCGTATCAGTGAAGCAGGCGACCACATCTTCGACTATCACTTGCCTGCGCAGCTTGTTTAGTAGGTTGGGCATTCTGCGCACCCTTGTTTCACATAATGGAATGCAATTCACTAGTCAAGCGTTTGCCGATTTCATGAATAAGAACAACATAACTCACCAGTGCATGGCTGCATTTCATCCCCAGTCAAATGGCCTTGCAGAGAGAGCTGTTCGAATTGTGAAAGATGGGCTGAAGAAGACTAACCAGGGCCGATTAGAAGATTGCCTTTGCAGACTACTCTTCAATTACCGGAGGACACCCCTCGCATTGGGCAAGTCTCCTTCGGAGCTTCTCCTGGGCTACCAAATGCGATCTCGTCTGGACATGTGCTTTCCCCCCTTGATTGCAGAAAGATCAGGTGAATCAGATGAGTGGAGCCTGGCACCAGACACAAATGTTTACATCCGCAACTTTGGCAAAGGTGAAAAGTGGAAGACCGGCACGGTAAGTCAGCCGGCAGAGCGAGGATGGTGACAGTCAAGATGCCAGAGGGCCTTGTACGGAGACATGTGGATCAAGTTCACACAAGGAGAGACTCGGTTGAGCCCCACCGTGAGTGACAGGCAAGGGGAAAGTATGCCTACGTCGAGAACTGCGCAAGAAACTACCGGAACCGGGCCAAACGTAAAGGCGGAACTCCGTGAGCCACCACACTAGGTGCAGTCATCATCCCAAACCCAAGACCAGAAAAAGCAGAGAAGTCCAGGGAACCTACAGTGACCACAGAACTCCGGCGCTCAACACGACAGCAGAAACCTGTGTAGCATCTCCAATATTATTGATGGAGAAGTGTTGTAGTTGAAGTGTAACCATCAGTTTTTGGCTAAGTTATAGCCAAAGCTTCTATCTTTTGTTTCACTTACCTTGTCTCCCTTTCCCTCTTTACTTTGAGTCTATATATTGCAACGTACACAGCAAATAAACGCCCATTCCACCAGCTTGTGTCTACTTCGCTTGCACCAACGCGCAGGGATCGACGAACGATGTAACATTCACACACATTACTAAATGTAATTTAATAACAGTTACATTTAGGGGTGTGTGAATATTCAAAAGTTTTGGATATTCATTGAATATTGCATTTGTAACATTCGTATTTGATTCGATAACCACATATTTGAAAATTTTCAATATTCAACGTTTACAAATATTTGTTCGCATGTGTCACTGTGAAGAACTTATGATTTCGTGCATTTGCGATACGAGCCTAAGTAGATCATGCAGGGATTACTACGAATTCGGCGCGAGTATGGTGATGCCTGCATAGAAATTAACAGGAGTGTGATTACGGCTACAGAAGAATATGGCGGCAAGTCATCGTGACAAATCTATCAACGATAAACATCTCAGTCAATCTAAACCATGTAATGCCTACACGGCAGTACGTGTGGCTTAGCGGTTTGGCGCTGCTACGGTTCGTGTAAGTGTACCGACCACGCCACCGCTGCTGCGCCCTTGTGTGCGGGACCGCAAGTGCGTATCGCTCGTAGAAATGAAGACAACTCGCCACCGCCGCAATGGCTTTGCTCGGTCCCGTACTGAGCGAGCACAACTAAAAAAAATCTTTACGCAAGGGCAAATGAATGCATATACGTTACAGGGCTGGTGCTGATGGAGTGAGGTTAGTAGGCGATGCACTGCACGCAACTAGCTAGGAGCATGCTAAGCTTGATGTACGATGATAACGGGTTTAATGTATAGCCACGCCAGTTTTCACTAATGGATCGCCGTACAAACATAAGTTCCCATGTCCCATGTCGAAGCCTGACAAATCGTCCGTCAGCTTCAGCTGTGCCGCTACTTCAGCATGTATACTCTCTTCATAGTTCCGGAATGATCTCATAATAGGGGATATGGTCATGCGAATGAGCTGAAGTGTTTTTCCACGCAATGGCAAACAGAAAAGGCCCTGCACTTTCGGTAACATTACATATAGTTCTCCGTTGCTAACGGTGGCGCACGTAAGGTGACAGACAAATGAATGCATAGTTCCCCTACGTCCTCGACAGCGCCTTTGAAAATTCATTGTACACACATCGCGCTCATGTTGCAACATCTCCTGCAATCAACCCTCCATTACACCATTGCTGCAATTTCGCTCTTTTTCCATCAGTTTACTGCTGTCGGCAGCCAGTGTGCTGAAGGGGGTCCCGATGCAGCAAAATAGTGCCCTCGCCGTCAAGAGTTGTGGCTCCATTAACAAAAGTCGTATTCGGGGTGTCTTTCTATCACACATCAGTAATCATCTGTCTCGCATTATCGCTGCGCGCCCGGTACACCTTGGTCACGATCGTACAGCTATCGGCACAACACAGCATTCTTGATCGGAAAAAAAATGGCGAGTGCGCAGTCCTCGAGAAAGGCAACAAAAGTAAGAGAGATAAAGAGTATCACTGTGTTGTATAAAACGCCTCGAGTACTCCTATTTCCCTTAGTGGCTTGACCGATGAGAACAATAGAGAAAAGTTGAAAGAAAATTATTGGCCGCAAGGTTGAGCGAAGTCGTCGCCTAGTGGCAACTGGCTGAAGCGCGCAAGTGCGAATTGCTCCGTGCGTCATCTGTTAGCCAGGTCGTGTTTTCATGTGTGCATAGGTCATGCATGTTTTCAATGGGTGGTTTGTCCGGTCATATAAGTGCGAGTGCATCTGCTTGTACGTATTCTTGAAATAAGGTACGAAAGAATTTCGTCTTGCTCGGCTGGTGATGCATTGTAATGAGATCAGTGAGCGCAACTTCCCAGAGCGCTGTTTGTTGTCATATCCTCCATTAATCAGAATAATTTCAGAGTGAGCGCTGCTTGCTGCTTTAAGCGCATAGTAAAATGCTCTTGGCATCCTTCAAAACATGAGGACTATTAAATGGTGTGTGAATGCAGCGTTTTCGCGGCTCGGTTGCAAATAAAAACGAGGCTCTAGGAGAAGCACTTGCGCGATGTTAATAGGTGCACAACTAGAGCACTGTAGTTTATTGACTATGCGAGGAGCCTTAGTTGTGTTTATCTGACCCTGGTACCACAACATAGCAATATCACATAAGCATCGACACTTCCGTACTTAAACTGTACTAAAAACGGAGTTGCCATGTGCAACTGCATTTTTGGATTTAGGAATGCTTTAAAGAGCCCAGATGTCAAAAATATTTTAGACATTTAATGTTGTATAATTTCACTGAAGATCTCATCTTTTTTACATTGTATAGAGCATTTGTGTGGCAGTGTTATTGAGTGATAGAAGACAGCGGTCATTTTTTTTTTTTTTGAAAAAAAAAAAACATGCTTGCTCTATAAAATAACCAGACTTTTGTAGTAGCACTGTAATGCACGTAATCCATCAATAAAAGCTTTCTGCTGAACTCTTACAAGATTTTTATATCTATTGGTGTAAGCAAGAACATGTGCATATATGTGGTAAATGTAATGTAGCGCGAAGCACTGTAAGACAGTAAGCTTCCCTGACTAGACTTATCGATTTTCCTGGTGAAGAGAATGAGAGAGAAAAAAAAATCATATTCGTATAGATGCAAACGGTAATAGTGAACTAATCGCACAGATATGCGAGCTTTCTACGATCTTTCTTTCTCTCTTTTTGTAGTATGCATATAACAAAGATGTAAACAAGTAGTTCAGTCATGCTACATGATGATGATGATGATATATGTTGTTTAATGGCGCATGGGCCATTGATGGCCAAAGAGCGCCAGGAAATGATATCAGATGAGAGCAATGGTTATGGTAAATGGCTGTAAAAGGGCCTAAAATTCTGCGCTCTAAAGATGCGTAAGACATATTTATTGAAATCATGAAAGTGAAGTTAAGCATGCCTGGTGAGAATGAGTCTTTAGTTATCATGACATCATAAAATAGGAGCGTTATATTAGCACCGATTTCTCGCCAGCGCCCTTGGTCCCAAGGGCCGGAAGACAGGTGCTCTTTTGGATGTAGCATCCGCAGCAGCAGCCTCTTTTCAGAGGCCGTGCTACCAACACTTGAGTAGATAACATAGAAAGTATTTACTTCCTTTAAAAATGCATTCAATGCATTATATTTAAAAAGAGGTTCGCAACTAATAAACATAGCTGGGTGAAGGGGTATGTGTTCCTTGTACGCTAGTGGAAAATGTTTTTTTCTATAAGCCTCTAGCTCAGAGCATTCAAGGAGTATGTGAAGTACGGTAAGTGGACGGCCACATCTGTGACAGCTGGGTGGGTCACCACCGGACAAAAGGTGTGTGTGTGTGCTGTGTGTGTGTCGTATTCTAAGCCGACAGAGACTGATCTCTGTACAGCGTGTTTTCGACGTGGGTGGCCAGTTACCGAGGTATGGTTTAATCAAGTGTAACTTGTTATGAGTTTGTTGATCCCATAACTTCCGCCAGTAAGGCCTGAGCTTTTTCCGTATGTTTGGTTTTAGGTCCATTATAGGGACAGCAACTGAGGAGTTGGCAGAGCTTCCGTTAATTGACCTGGCGAGCTGGTCAGCCAACACATTTCCTTCGATCTCGCGATGTCCTGGCACCCAGCACACGACGGTATGTTGCTTGGAAGTATAGGCCGCGCAGAGTATTGAATAGAGGGATATAATTATAAGGTTTCTGTGTTTTTTAAGATTTTTCAATGCTTTTACGACCCTCAGGGAGTCTGTGTATATAACTACCCTTGGCGTATTCAATTCTTTGATGTGTTTAACGGCTACGAATAACGCATAAGCCTCGGCTGTAAAAATGCTTGTGCTGGTGGACAGAACGCCGGCATCTGAAAAGGATGAGCCGACCGCCGCATCGGACACGCCAGTATGGGACTTGGATGCATCAGTATAATATTCTGGACAGTCATATTTATGTTGCAGCTCTAAGAAATACATCTGAATGTGTATGGGGGAGGCATGCTTTGTGACAGCTACGAAAGAAGTGTCACAGTCTATAACCTGCCACTGCCATGGCGGGAGCCGCAGAGCGGGGGGGCTGAGGTAGTATTCAAGCAGTGGGACATCTGTTTCTTCAGCTAGGTCTCTAACACGCAGCGAGAAAGGGCGTGCCATTGCGGGTCGATTGTAAAAAAGTTGAGAGCTGGACAGGTCGTTAATGATGGAATATGCAGGTTGCTCACTGTTCGCATTTACTTTAAGGAAATATATGAAGGAAGAATATGTTCTCTGTAGATGGAGTGACCACTCGTCCGATTCTACATAAAGGCTTTCAACTGGGCTTGTTCTAAAGGCGCCTGTGGACAGGCGGATGCCTTGATGATGAACAGGGTCCAACATTTTCAGAGCGCTTGGTGTGGCAGAGTGATAGACTATTGCCCCATACTCAAGACGTGAGCGTATAAGGCTTCTATACAGATTCATGAGGCACTTTCTGTCGTTGCCCCACGTTGTTCGTGACAGCACCTTCAGGATATTCATTGTTTTCAAGCATTTATTTTTAAGATGTTTTATGTGCAGTACAAAGGTTAACTTCGCGTCTAAGATTATACCTAGGAACTTATGTTCTGTGTTTACGGGTAGACGCTCACCCTTAACGACCAGTTCAGGATCAGGGTGCAAGCCTCTTTTTCGTGAAAAAAGGACACAGGTGCTTTTCTGTGGGTTCAGTTTGAACCCGTTTTCATCAGCCCATTTGGATACCTTGTTAAGGGTGAGCTGAACCTGTCGCTCACAGATCCCAAGAGAACACGATTGTAAACCTATCTGCACATCGTCGACATATGTTGAATAAAAGATATTATGTGGAATGTACAGACGGAGAGAATTCATTTTTATAATAAAGAGCGTACAGCTGAGCACCCCACCCTGTGGCACTCCGGTTTCCTGTACAAATGTTCGGGACAGAACATTGCTCACTCTAACGCGGAAGGTACGATCACACAGATAGCTTTCAATGACACTGAACATATTACCATGTATACCTATGTGTGAGAGGTCTCTCAATATTCCAAACCTCCACGTAGTATCATAGGCCTTCTCCATGTCGAGGAACACAGATAAGAAAAATTGATTATGAACAAAAGCCTCACGTATGCGTGCCTCGATACGTATAAGATGGTCGGTGGTGGATCGGCCCTCTCTAAACCCGCACTGGTATGGGTCGAGCAATTTGTTTGTTTCTAAGTAGGGGAGTAAGCGGCAATTAATCATTTTTTCAAATAGTTTGCAGAGGCAGCTTGTTAACGCTATAGGTCTGTAACTTGATACAGTAGAGAGATCCTTTCCCTGTTTCAAAATTGGACTTATAACAGCCTCCTTCCAGGAGGAGGGGATCACACCTGAAAACCATATGCGATTATAAAGAGAGAGAAGGGTTTCTTTAGTTTCGGAGGGTAGTTCCTTCAGCATCGCGTACATTACGTTGTCAGAACCCGGGGTAGATGTATTACAGCAGCTAAGTGCTGTTCGCAGTTCTGCTAAGCAGAATGGTGCATTATATGTCTCATTTCTTGCGGATTTTCTTTCTAACTTTTGTTTTTCTATTCGTGCCTTGAAATTCTGGAAGGATTCGGAGTAGTGTGAGGAGCTCGATATATGTTCGAAATGTGTGCCAAGAGAGTTGGTTTGATCTTCCAAGCTTTCCCCGAGGCTATTTACAAGCGGAAGGGAATACGTTTGTTGGCCCTTAATTTTCTTTATCTTATTCCACACTTTTCCCTCATCTGTGTACGAGTTGATACTCGTTATAAACTTTGTCCAGCTCTCTCGTCTAGCTTGTCGACGCGTTCTCCTTGCCTGCGATTTGACCCGCTTGAAGTTTTCCAGGTTTTCAGCTGTAGGGAAATCGCGAAGCAACGCCCATGCTTTGTTCTGAGTGGCCCGTGCTTTCTTGCATGCGTCGTTCCACCATGGGACTCGCCGTTTAGAAGACATGGCGCTCGTTTTGGCAATACATCTAGATGCGGCATCAAGTATAAAAGCTGTAAAATACGTGACAGCGTCATCTATGGTCAGGGCAGACAGCTCAGTCCATGTCATGTGTGTAAGAGTTCTATACCCTGCGGGGGTAGTTGATCTTTGTTCGGCGCACTCAGGATGATTGGGAAGTGGTCACTCCCATAAGGGTTTTTAAGAACGTTCCACTTAAAAACAGGTAAAAGGGATGGTGATGAAATGCTAAGATCTATGGAGGAGTAGGTGTTGTTTGCAAGGCTAAAATACGTAGGCTCCTTTATATTTAAAAGACATAAACTAGAAGTGAGAAGGAGCTGCTCAATGAGACGTCCTCGCGCATCACAGTGAGCATCGCCCCACAGGACATTGTGTGCATTAAAATCACCTAGAACCAGAAACGGCTCTGGGAGTTCATCTATTAATGATTCTCGATCACGTCTGTGTAGCTGTTGATGCGGTGGTATGTACACAGAACATATGGTAATGAGTTTGTTAAAAAGTACAGCTCGAATGGCCACAGTCTCAAGGGCCGTTTGGAGCTTCAAATGTTGGCATGCTATACTACGATCAGCTATAATGGCTACACCGCCAGATGGTACGACAGCATCCTCCCGGTCTTTTCGGAAAATAATATATTGTCGTAGGAAGTCCTTGTGCTTAGGAGTTAAGTGCGTTTCTTGCACACACAGCACTTTTCGCATTGAACTTACTCAGAAGTTCTTGGACGTCATCTAAATTTCTAAGTATTCCCCTTACGTTCCACTGTATGATGTTGTCCATAGTGGAAAAAAAGGGGGAAAAGTGCTGTGTGCAGAGAGGACGGAAATTAGCTCATTTTATTGGGCCTTTGTCAGGCCCTGTAATCGGCGTTCTGTCCTTTTTGGGGCGGTCGAGAGAAGCTCGCCGCTCCTTCGGCGCTTCCTGTGCCGTTTAGCTTGGACTGGTGTCCATAGCCTCTTGCGAGGCACTGGACGCCCGCTCTACAGAGCGATCTGTGCGTCGCTTAGACTTTGCCTCGATTGATGAAGTCTTTGTCCCCACCGAGCTGGGGGTCGATAAAGCCCCCTTGGCCTCTTGATTTTCCTGGCTGCTGCCAGAACTTGTAGAGGTCACTGGTGTGGACAGGCTGAATGTGGGCAGGGCAGCGCTGGCTGCTCCCGCCGTAGGGGCTTGTGGCATTGGCCTCGGCTCGCTAGGCGAGGTCCGGGCAAATTCCAAGGGCCTTTGTGGTGCCGCCCCTCGTTGCGCCACTTCGGCGAAAGGTGTTTTTAGTGCCAATGTTAACGACATCCGTTGTCTTGCTTCCCTGAATGTGATATTTTTCTTTACTTTTATAGTTATTATTTCTTTTTCTTTTTTCCAGGCTGGGCACGCTCTGGAGTATGCGGGGTGACTACCTTCACAGTTAGCACAGAGGACCTCATCATGACTACATTCATCAGCACTGTGGCCGGTTGTGCCACACTTAGCACAGATCAGCTGCCCTCGGCAGCTCTGGGATGCATGACCAAATCGCTGGCATTAGAAACAACGCCTCGGGTTAGGAATGAAGGGTCGGACATGGAGTTTTATATAGCCAGTTTCGAGAGTCTCAGGTAAAGTGGTTGAGTTGAAGGTGAGTATTAAGTGCTTTGTTGCTATTTCGTTGTTGTTGCGTCTGATTTTGATTCGCTGGACATGTATTACACCTTGTTCCTTCCATCCATCCATCAAGAAGCTCTTCTTCACTCAGTGTCATCAAATCTTCGTCCGATACCACGCCCTTCACTGTATTCATGGTAAGATGTGCGCTCACAGAGACGGGGATGTTACCAAAGGCTACAAGATGTGAGAGTTTATTGTACTGTTGCTTGTCTTTTAATTCGAGAAGCAGATCTCCACTTGCCATCTTCGTGACCTTATAACCAGTTCCAATGGTTTCTCTCAAGCACTTGGCCACAAGGAAGGGTGAGATTGCTCTAGCTTTCGTAGATGATTGTTCGCAGTGGAGGACATGGTATTTTGGGAAAGTTTCTCTGTTTTTGGGCCAAAGTAGTGAAGTTGTGTCGGTGCGTACCCTTTTTGAGGCACGATCAGTAAGAGAGGGGGTCGAGGATCCCATGGGAAAATGTGTATTTTTCGGTAACGGCGCCTACCACCCACCACGGAGTCCAACAAGGGGACGTGGCAGAGCATGTGGGCATGTCTGCGCAACGCCAGCAGTACGCAGTTACTATAACCCAATATGGTTTACCCTAGTTTGGATAGCCACACAAGGTTAACCCTTGCCGCCAGGAAAAACAGAAGTAAATTGAAGAGAGGAGAGAACAGGAAAGATTGAAAGTAAGAGGGAACGACGAAGATGAAGAGAGGGAGAGACAGGAAAAGGCGACTGCCGGTTTCCCTTGGGTGGGTCAGCCCAGGGGTGCCGTCTACGTGAAGCCGAAGCCAAAGGGGTGTGTTGCCTCCGCCGGGGGGCCTTAAAGGTCCAATCACCCGGCGTCGGCTCAACCCCCAGGATCCTCTTTTCCCCGGACACGGCAAAGCCACGCACGGCTAGGCGTGGGAGGGAGTCAAAACTCCCCCGTTAGCTCGGGTCCGTGGTGTCGCTACACACCAAACGCCTACTTGCGCAGGCGTCCCTGCGGGGAGTCATGCTACAGCAGTGCATATATAGCAGGAAGAACACAAGCTAAACACGTACAAACATCACAGCAAAAGCGTGATTCAGTGCGAAAGAGCGCAGACAGTCACTCAGGGCAAGACTCCCTTTGAAAGGCAGAATGTGCTTTACTCGCTGGTAGTTGCAACATTGCATAAGCTTTGTGCATCAGTGCAGCAGAGAGGAGCATAGATATTAGCGGTAAACTGTGTTCAATGCATTTTACTCACCGACAATTGTCTGAGACTGCATGTAACGAGGCGCCTCTGCGTGTATTTGTTTATGCGCTGCCGACTGCCTATCCACACTGCCGCGAAATTGGTGCTGCCACCTACAGCCCGATCTCGCCACGAATAAAATTGCTATCTTTCGAGCCAAAATTGATAGTTTGGGAACCTTGATGGAACTGTGACCACCTGGGCTGCTTTGGTAATCGCTCAAACTTAAGTACACGGGTGTTAACTGTTACACAATCAAACCAGCGGCCTCATGCTCACTAGTCATCATGGCAGGTACGAAAGCTTTTCTTTTTTTTTTTTTGTAATAATGTGCTACCAGATGAAAAAAAGATACAAAAGGTTTGTTCAACATGTGGATTGAACCCAAGACATCACAGTCACAAGCTCAACTATTACAGTCTTATGCTTTCTAGCAAGTACAGATGGTCAGATTTTTGTGATGAGATGGTAGATCCTTAGAGCTGCAACTTGAACTTTGACCATGACGGTGCGGTCACAGGCACTGATGCATGCCCTATCTCGGCAGACATCAGCAAACTGCCTGCTCTGCATAGAGATTATCGAGTACGAAAACCACTTCACTTACGTATCATATTCCCTTACATCCCCCAGCGTTTTAGAGAGTTACACAAAATTGTATTTATAAGAAATTGCTGAAAACCTTACTTCTTATACAATTACAATTTGTTGCAATGACATTCATTGCTTCGCCCTAGAGTGAAACTGTGACTGTTTTGCACCATCACCAACGTCATGGAAAGTGCGTTGAGCAGTGATGATGATGGTGCTAAGAGCTCGCATGGCAGCGCCTTGTCAAGGATGACTGCTTATGAAGGCACCAAAGATCTCGTGGGAGAATTTTCGGAGCAATAATGTGTTTTGGAGCAGGATATGGCACAGCAGAAGCACTTCGGTGCAATGTGGCACAATTGGCACAGCACTTTCACTGCTGTCACTAATATTTTGTCCAACAAATATTAGTAAGCCCTTACACTTCTTTCCTTCATACAAGAAACGACCAATCTAAAAAAAAATACGTTGGCGGCTCAGTTAGTCAGCAGATTATGTGCATAGACTTGTTGTAACTGCAAAACTGGTTTTTAGTACACCCAGCAGGCCTAAAACAAAAATCTTTGACATAAATATGATGCGCAGAAGAAATGAATAAGACACCAGTGGCGTTCCCATTAACTACCATTAACTACCTACATAACTACCTGAGCTCAAAGTCGTATGCTAATATTTTTCTAACTTTGATTGCATGCATGTCATTCCAGCAGTGATGACAAACTAATTTTTTGTAACACAAAATGTTCTAGGACGCAGCCTTGCATTTACCGGTCATTCAATGAAACAGATACATAGCCAGATAATCGCCTTATATGAGAGAGAGAGAGAGAGAGAGAAAGAAAAGACATTTACTTGGTCCGGAAAGAAAAGGATGAGATGCGTATACATACAACTCCTGACTAGACCCATGTCTAGTAATGAGCCTCTCAGGGAGCCTTCCGGACAGCCAGCAGCTTTATATAAAATGCTTTTTTATGGGAACTGTCGTCGTTTTCAGGCCTTGAAAGCTTTGCTATTTTTCGAGCATATCAGTCCAATTGTGCTATTTTTGTTGTCAATATACCTGATGAAAACTAACAGAAAACTGCTTTTTGATCTCCACCTTTCATGAGCAGGGTGGTAAGGATTGAGACACATTTGCATTCAGTGCCGTACTTCCTTGGCAAACAAGGCTTAAAAAGATTGTAGTTACAATCTTTTTTTGAAGGAAGTAAAGCTGTGAAAATGCTTATGAAAAATAACAGACAATTTTCGTGTTCACTCAGCACTGGGTAGCGTGCACTGGGTAGCGTAGAGTTCGAAAGATATCTCAAAAAATTATTGACACAGAGATCTGGCATCTTGTACTTTTTTAATAAGTAGCTAATAACCCATTTATCACAACTGGAAACACCCTTAGCACACAATGGCTTTTCAGTTTGTTTCCGTGGTTTCACTGGCATTCAAACAGCTCATGGTTGCGACTTTCACCCCGTTAATTAGGCTTGCACATTCTCGCATACACGAGAAATGGCATTAGGCCTAAGACACGGCTTGTTTCTTGGCAACAATAGGGTGTCACTGTTTATCGTGAAATTGTCCACAAAGACAATGTCCAACCAATAAAATTTTTTCACATAGACACGCACATGCTTTGAATCAATGCTGAAGTTATCAGTTTTTTTCCATGCTATGATTCACTTGCAGTTCTCAAACTGTCCTCCACTTAGCATGCAAAATAGCGATACGTTTTCAGTTATGCCTGTGTAGTCAAAACGGCACCTCGGTACACAGCACCTGAACCGTATCATCGCGCAATTGTGCCACTTCAACTGCACAATAGCTGAATTTGGGCCTTAATTAAAAAGCAATCACAGATACAAAGCACACATGGAAACTTTCAGGTTGTGTCAACTGCATCTGCGGAATCAACCCAGAGAATTGTGGCATCTAAGCAATGGTGGCGGTACAGCATGGCAGCTTTCTGTGGCAATTGAGCTCTCCCATAGCGTGATTAAGTTTTGTGACCAGAAAAAGTATAGAAGGACTATGGTTTAACGGTAACACATTTAACCACAGAATGCCCGCTAATGAAAAATTCTGGAAGCCAATGATACAGGCTTCAAGAGCATGGCAATTGGTCGGATTGTACTGGACGCACAGTTAAAAATACGAAATTACTCATTTACTTGGAAAAATCTATGAGCCATTAGAAGAAAATATCACAGCCACATTCACTTACCTCTGGGCACCACACTTGAATCACATAAGATGCAATGTCAAAAGTCGGGCTCAAGTCTGAATTGGCCTTCAAGAGCTCAAAGCAGAACTCATAAATCTCTTCTTGCTACAGAAAAAGAAAGAGAACATTGAACAAATCAGATACTGATGCCATGTATCCTCAACTGAATCGAACATAACTTAGAGCGGTAATCAACAAACACTAGTATAGTTTAGAATGCACTTTCTTTTTCAAAGAATCATACAGGGTGTCTTAACTAATAATCACCAAGGTTTTAAAAGAAAGCAACTGTGTTACATGAAGAAAATTTAGTACATATTGCTCCTAGTATGCTGACATTGCTGCTAATTATATTTGCATAAATGGTATTTATTTAGTCAAAAGCACTCAAATAGAAAAATGTTGACGAGGCATATGTAGAAATAGGTACATAATCAAGAAACGGTACCACGAAGTAACAAAACACAAGTTCCTAGCTCTCAATTCAGCTTTTGTTCACATGCAAAGACTTCATTAATGCACCCTAAAAAAATTGCTGACAAATGTGTTGATGTGTTTTCCACATCTGAAAGAAGTCACAGGAAAGGAATCAACCCTAAATCAGGTGTTGACTTTTTGGTAAATCGCAATCTTGAGGCACTTGCCACTGACAAGGAGTGCTCCTTCATAGTCAAACCAGAAAAATATAGTTGAGAAAACACTTGGTGCCGTGAACAAGAATTTAAGCCAGTAGTAGTAACTTCAGAAGAAATAAAAAAGAAGGCATATTAGAAGAACTTGGTCTTGAATAAGTAGCTGCTGGTGTGAAAAAGGCAAAAAGTGTTGGAGGCTTTTTTCAAGGTAAAAGCTTATAAAGGTGGAATTACCTTCAGAACAATTGTGTCTGAAAAAAATGCCGCCATATCCACGAAGTGAATGATGATGAGTGGGCGAAGCTCCGGAGGTAAACCTGGTAAACCATGAATCCTCCGTACATTTTGCCCACTCGATTTTATTGCAACGCTCCCCCTAGCGTACGTCGCCGCACTATATCGAACGATGACACGCGCCATATGTAGCATCATTCCTATTTTATAACACCTCGCATCTTTCATAATCAACTACACGTACCGCTGTCTAGTTTATAACATCTTGCATCTTTTGGACGGACGGACGGACGGACGGACGGACGGACGGATGGATATGGCTGTACCCTTTAGATCGGGCGGTGGCTAGTGTAATACTTAGAACTGAACGAGAGGTGGCTACATACAGGGGACGCACAGCCCACGCCTTAAGGAGCTTCGCTCCTAAAAGGTTAGTGACAATTGCCGTTGTTCCAGTGCCTAAAAAGTGTTTAAATCACTAAAGGGCCCAGCAGGAATTCCTAGTGTCCAATTCAGAAGAAGTAGTTCAATACTTAAGTACTGACATGGCTTTGAGGCACCCTAGAAGGGACATCTTTCATTTTCATGTTGTGCACTACCAACGTTCCCCACACACCGGAGTCAGACAACAGGCAGAAAATATTTTGTTTTGATTTTAAAGTTCATCACCTGTCGTTGTCAAACTAGTCCTACACTGCAATATAAACATTATCATGACAAGTCAACATAGGACTGGATTTGAGAAATCTTCGTCCTACGCGTGCAGCCTAAATCGCAGAAATTGTTGTCAGGGTCTCTTGACTGTGATTCCCTCATTGTTGTTTACGTGAACCACGTGCGACTGACAGCAAACTGGCTGTTGTTGCTGGTATGTCGAGAGTTGCAATCGTCTCATGACATCAGACCCCTCTTGACACATCATTGCGAAGCCACACTCTTGATACTGAAACCGAAATGGTTGGTTTAAAGTAGCGGCATTAAAGATATAATCAGTGACTTCCCAAACACTACAGCACTCTTTTTAGGGTTCTTGACACCCATTTCACTTAAAGCAACAACCTGAAAATATTTAAA
This sequence comes from Rhipicephalus microplus, assembly GCF_043290135.1. Classification (NCBI taxonomy): domain Eukaryota; kingdom Metazoa; phylum Arthropoda; class Arachnida; order Ixodida; family Ixodidae; genus Rhipicephalus; species Rhipicephalus microplus. The sequence goes on from NW_027464621.1 coordinate 1,564,186, forward strand.
ATTCGTATTGGTACGCTAACCAGGTACTTACAGTGTGTTCAGCATGGGTGTTGAAGATTTACATTATTTTATTCCACAAAACGAATTGCAAAAGAGAGTGAAAAGGTACACACATAAGTACAGTGATTGAGTGGGATTGTGTTCACAGGTGTAGCATTTCTGTTAGTTCATTCCTCAAAACATGGACATGTTTTATTTATGATTATTCATTTATTTATTCACAAATATTGCAAACCATTAAGGAATTTTCGCAGGATGAGATAAATATATAATTGACTAGTAGGGCAAAAAAACAACAAAAACGAAAGGAGAAAAAGAAAACTAATGTGGTACAAAGACAATGCAGATATAGGATAAAATACGCTTCAAGTATCATTAAAACAGTGCATCAAGTACAATTGTAAACAATAAAAAAAGAAAATAAGTAAGTAACGCAATATGGGACATGAACAAAGTAAGGAATGGCTACAATGCCACATAATTGAACAGTTGATTCTATTCACTCTTGACCCTGGGAAAAAATGAGTACTTGAAGCAGTTGTTGTGCATAGTGAAGGAGGTCATTGTTAGTGCATTGCGCTGTCTTGTAGCATAACCGGTTAAAAAGGAAATGATCTACGTTGTAGTGTTCATTAACTAGTTAAAACAAAACTTTTAGCTGAGAACATGACTTCTCTGCATCAAGGTTGGTAGATTGGCTCTCTTTAACAAGGCCGTCATTGAAGTGCATCTAAAGCTTTTGTATATATATTGAAGAGCCCGCTTTTCAACACCTACTTTATGGATGTCTTTTTTGGTGAAAGGATACCAAATTATGGATGTGTAATCTAATACAGGCTGCATAATTGCATTAAATGCAAGATGCACATTGAGAGCTGGCAATCTCAAAGCTCGCCTGAGGAAGAAAAGCTTTTGCTTGGCAGAATTATACGTAGTATTGATGTGTTTGTTCCATCTGAGATCTTTACAAATCCAAATACCACGATATTTTAAGTTGTCAAGTTCAGAGAGCAACACATTATGTGCCAAATACTAAAAATGCAGAATGCTACACTTGCTGGCATTCACTGTGCTACTTTTTGTCGTTCTTCCAAGAAGCGCAGTATCCGCTAAACACTTGCAAGGAATTTTGTGCCAATTGTTCATGCAGTGGCTGATGACGATGAGAAATTATGCCTGAAGTAGGTATGTGCCACAGTTAACAGGTGAACAAGAACAAGCTTTTGTAATGATATTTCGTCAGAACTACCCGGTTCTTGGCCAATCCCCCAGCGTGGGTGTGTGCCACAGTTTCCAGGCCATTCCTTCCTTTTGTAATGGGTTGGAGCATTGGACGACCCCCCTCGTTACGCTATTCGCACAGTGCGATGGCAGGTTGTTATTTCGCTGTTTTAAAATGCTTTATAAGTCGTATTAACACGATTGCTTTCCCGATATCAAGCCTGCCTAAGGCAAGTTTGCCAGCAAGTCCCAAGCACCGGCGTAGCTCAGGGGTAGAATACTGGGCTGGCACCCAGCAGACCCAGGTTTAAGCCCCACTGTGTCATTGGCGCTAGGTTTTTTGTTTTCTAATTGCGTGCGATGTGGTTACGGTTATCGGCGGCGGCGATGGTGGACAACTACGGTGGCGCGTGACCCAAGTTGTGATCTCATAACAGCTTTCGCAGTAAAATCAGTTTTTTCACAAGGGCGAAGCAATGAATGTGATAGAAACAAATAGTTATGGTATACGAAGTACAGCTGACTCTTTTGGATCCTATATAGCATAACTCTACATGTCGCTGCAAAAATGCTTTTCTAGTTGTCTCTTTGCGTTGAGAGTGCAGCATGTTACAAGAGCTTACGAGCCACTGGCACGGATGAATGCCAAGATGGCCCATGCACCATCGATCTCGACCTTACAATCAAAGTTCACACCTGCTGCTCGAGTTATCACAGCCTTGACGAAATGCAAATATACGGTAACCATTTCGATGAAACTGCAGGCATGATGTTTCTTACAATCAAAGTTCATAGCTGCTGCTCGAGTGATCACAAAACTCCTCGAGCCTTGATGAAACTGCAAATATAACTGTTTCGATGAAGCTGAAAGCACGATGTTTCAGCCACATGTTCATGCATGGGGTCATTTTGCAGTGTAATTGGGTTGCTGCAGTGCAGTATGCCGCTGATGCAGTTAAAGTGGGATGCTGCGGTGCAGCATGCCGTTGATAAGCGAGTGTGGCGCAGCCGGTGTGGTTCGGCACAGGATGGTGCAGGCAAACCAGTTTGGTGCACAATGACACAGATGCTCCACCCCTGAATGTCTTTTTACGGTGTATTAATGAAGGATTAGAATAGAAGCCAGCCGAGTGTGATGCTAGAACTTTTAGATACGTAGAGCTTAGCTACCCTCGAATTTAACAATAACGCAGTAATTTAAAAAGCATTGGTTGATTACACGCATGGTACATTTATAAGCAATGCATATAATTCTGTCCTACACAGACTGTGTTTCTGTGTCCTACACAGACTGTGTCCTACACAGACTGTGGATTGAGTAAAAAATTACTGGTGGAAAAAAATGGCACCTTTTCATTATTCAATATTTAATAAGTATGTGAAGCTATATATTTGTATTCGATTCATATTCTAAAATTTTGATATTCGCACACCCCTAATAAATACTATCAATTTCTGCTTTATTGATGATTTCCACACAAGTAGGATGCTGCATATCTAATTGTTCTTTAGTGTATGAGACGAGACCAATTGGTCTCAACTTGTATTGCTATGCTTACCAAATCATTAGTTCAAGCTTTTGGTAAGCATAGCAATAGTTCTACATGCTACACTGAAAACAGTGCACAGTACCTGGCAGAACAATCTGAACAGATGTCACTTTTGTTGATCAGAATAAGATTGGAAATATGTCTACACTATAACTGGCTGTATAACATTCCAATAATTATAATTGCTTCAATGCTTCATTAGTGAATTATTATTTTGGTTTTGTAGCATATCTCGGGTCAACTACCTGTAACAGCCTTCTTTCTCCTCATCTGATAATTGGTTTGCAACTACACTTGGTGCTTGTGTGCTATCACCAGCAACTTGGCTTAATTGAACAACAACCAACAAACCTATGTGCTGACCCAGCATGATCGCACCAGTGACACTGCTGCACAATTTCATAGCCCAGTAAGTGTACATAATTTGCTGCTGTTCCCAAGCACTTGTGCAACTGCATGCATTGCCAGAGAAAAGTGTACGTCACGTAATCCATCCATCTCAAATTTTCTACATTGTTGCTGATAGTAAAATATAACAAGGACTGTTAAAACAAATTTTCTGCAATCTGTAGCCAGATCGAAACAAACAAGGACAGTCTGTTATATTCAAAAATGTACTCCTCTGTAAAGTGGATCCACTTTAAAGTGTACAGACTATATTTTGTTGCCAGCAAGTTGTCTGGTAATCAATAATCATAGAATGTTGTATAACTAGAAGCTGGAAGTGAACATGCTTTTGATTTTTCATGACTTCCAGATATTTTTGGCATGACATGTGTTGCAGTGATCTAGAATATGAAACCACAACTTGCAACACCTGCAGCAGAAAATCACAAGGCATTCCCATTATTCGCACCATTGACAATGACTATGTGGACTTGGCTGCCTTATTATTTCATCTCGCTTATATGCAAGCTCCTCTTTTTCCTTGGATATTTGCTGCAATCCATCAGTAGTCCAAAATAACCAGTTCACAGCTAGGAATATCCAACTAAAGAGAAGTTTGATGTCAATTGTCTCACCTTTATGGGATTGTACTTCAGCTGAAAAATAAATAGCAAAGTCCATTTCATACACAGGACTAACTCACCTGTGATATATCCTCAATAGGCCCAAACCATGGCCAATCCTTGAGCTGCAAGTGTTCACTTTGACTGTCGCTATAGAACAGCTTGTTGCGTTCACTTGGCACCGTGCCATTCAGCACACCCAGCAAATGGTCCTGCAAGTTTATGGACAATTTTTTCAGAATAGTTCTGAACTAAGAAACTGATGCGGAGCAATGGCAGACGGTAGTTATGCTTACATTTACTTTTCCTTCTTTAATGCACTGGACAAGCTTCTCATTGCGTTGTTTTCGCTTCTCCTTGATGCTGTTGAAGTGAAAATTACACCAACTTGACATAAACATCACACAAAACATTGGGTTGAATTCAGGAGTACTAGACAGAACACATGATTTAGTTCCAAATGCAAACCTATCTTACCCTGCTACAATGATGTTCTAGTGGTGGGTTTCACAAGTTGGGGGCCTGGCATGTACAGTCGAGCTCAATATGAGTTGGAGCACGCTGGCTGTGGGTGACCTCAAGCCTGAACAATGCTGTTAAATTGGTTCAGAAAGTACCGCTAATTGAGAGTTTAATTCACCAATTTCTTTTCTATGTAGGTGCTGCTTTTGCAGCGCCACTTTTAGCGCAGTCAGCATGTTGCAACTTATATTGAGTGCGACTGTACAGTGCTCACAATGAAGTGGCCCGTCAAAACTTCTGTGCTCTGTTTTTATCACTGCAGTACAGCTTTACCAAAGCTATAAGGTGTAAAAAAGCCACACACTTGCACAGCAAAGCATATTTCTTAATATAAGTGCCTTCAAATTGACAGCGGTGGCTAAAATTGACGTTTGGTGTGTGTTACACCACATCGATATGTGACATGTTTATTCTTCACATTTATTTCGTATCGGTTATTGCTGGTAATTGTGATTACAAATCAACATGGCAGCACTCATGCAGAAGGCCACTTGCTTTGATCCAAACTTGCTCTTGCTACATACACGCCCATTGCACTCACGGCAATAAAAAAATGTTGAAATCAACCATCGATTTGTTTCATATTACTCTGCGGACAAATCAGCAGGTACGGCAAGGCAGTGTTTGACCTACGTCACCAAATCAAGTAACACTGCATCACCAAACATCATACACGCAACCTCGCACAGTGTTCCGTGTGTGTCGGATCCTTCTTCGATGGAAACAAAAAAAAGAGAGAGAAAAGGAGCGTTACAGCAGTAGACCCCAAGGAACGTGTCGACAAAGAAGCAGTGGGAGACTCAAAGGAACGCATTTCGTGCGTGGTTCCGCATTAAACAACCACCCGTGTTCACATCAGAAAATAGTTGCACCATCACAGAGTGCATTATTGTACATGCAACATCAATTCAACTATCAGTGAAGGCGCAGTTCCGCAAATGAAAAGGCTTTGCGATGCGGGCTCTTGCCTTTCCCACCAAAAGCTTCACACGAGGCTTTAGTTGTCACTGCGGTTCTTCAGACCCTGTATCCAAACTTGGTTCCACGTGTGCTGCCTCGGTTGAGCTCATGAGTGCGATCTCGTTTGCACCCGATCTCATGTTTTCTAAGGCAAGCTTCCCGGGGCGGCTTGCCAATTGAGTTGCAAGCCCACTGGTTAGACTTAATGAGTGCTACCCGTGTAACTGCCCAATTGATAGCAGCCACGGATTTGTGGTTTGGTGCCAAGTCAATGAAACCCTTTGCGGTGGTTACATTTTGAAAGGGGTGGATACATGGCAACAACTTTTCAATTATGACAGCAGCGACTCGCATCATTTACGAAAATGAGGGTATGCACGGTGCTTATGCATCATTCGAGTTGTGGTTCGCGGTTGCCAATGCTTCAGAAATCGTGCTTAAAACAAGCGAAAATTCAGTTGCCGTAACGCGGGAAATTGCGGCGCATAAACGAGAAGCTCTGAAAAGTTAGTCAGCGACTTTCAGCAACAATATTTCTTTTTTTTTTTCTGCAATCATTTTGTTGACACAGCAGGCCTTGGAACATCAACTTTTCCACATTTACAAATTTAATGGGATGGAAATTTACATCCCTGCTGCCGGACTCAATTCTCGGGATGGCGCGGCTGCCATTTCGATGAATTCTGCAGATTGTCACTGGAGAATGGTGTTATTCTTATATGGTGTATATGCATTCCTTTGGTGACTCGCGTTATATCAGGAATTTATGGTGTAATAGAAAGGTAATCCGATCAGCACTGCACAAGTGCTCACGTTTACCTAAATCTACGCGTACTCACAGTCACGGCAGAGTGGTGTGTGATTGTGAGGATAGACGCATGCTAAGGTGTTTGGACATCAACATTTTAGTCTCAATTTAAAATATAAAAGCACGACATCAGGAGCAGATTTGGTGCAGAAATGTGGAAATGTAGCAGGATTAGTCTTTCGGCACAGTTTCACGCAATCAGTTTAGCTTTTACACAATGAAGTGCATAGTCCAAGATGGCCCATGCCATCTTGGACTACGTACTAGAGATTTGTTTAATTTCTTCAAGCAACGAATGCATAAACTACACATGTCGTGTTAAATGTCATGTCGTGCCACATAGCTTGCACAAATACTTGAATACGAAGCACCTACGTTTATTCACATTACAACATTCGAGGGCCACTCACCAGGCCCCATACCAAATTTTAGTTAGAAAGTGCAAGTTGTTGGGTGTCGAATGAGGAGCATTTAGCCACAAAAAATGTTTGAATCGGTTCATCACGAGCGGAGAAAACGAGTTTTTTGAAGTGGCGCGAAAGGAGGACAAGAGGAGGCGAGCTCGAAACCCTTGCCGTTCCTCCGTGTAGCATTCGCAAGCCAAATCTCTTCGCCACCCTCTCCGGCATCCGACCAAGGGATCACGTGTGCATGACGTGCCCGAACGAGCCCAACCCCCATGCACGCGAGCGGCTTTTTTTTTTTTTTACCAGTGTTGTTATCAAGTCTACTGCCTGTTTCTGCGGGATGGTTTGGAAACAGTGGCTTAGACGCGGTAGAATAGATGAACACAATGAGTGCGCGAACGCGTAGGAGCGTTCTACAGCTGTCATCTACGAGATGTGCTGACCACGGGGACACGAACACATGCGAAATGCCGGCACATTAGCCCGGCATCTCGTTGCAATTGACCGGAAAAATGAAAAAAAAAAAAAAGAACCCTCACATTCCCTTATAGCGTCTTATTATTTATCTAGAGATTTGTTTAATTTCTTCAAGCAACGAATGCATAAACTACACATGTCGTGTTAAATAATTTTTGCCATGTCACGTGCCACTGTTGGCAACGTCAGAGCATGGTCATTTACGTAGAAGATCAATGTCACTGCATTGCCGTGTACTTAGGGCCATTCATACGCGCACGTCATGCCCTCATTCTCTGGGTGCGCGCGGGCAAAAGGGAGAGGAAGCAGTGTTCATCTTGAAATTTGACCTATTTCCGTGGTGCGTTGCGTTGCAAATTTTGGCAGACGTGATCATGAACGCCTTGTCTACACATGCGCTTGTCAGCTCAAAATTGTCAAACCTGGTGAATGGCCCTTTAAAGCTTGTTGTAATAGAAGCCAGCATACTTTACGAGGTTGCTGCCTTGAATGTTAAAAATTACCTTTTAAAATTAGAGCTTATTGGACAAACCTGAATCGTCAAAAAGTCGGAGAATATTTATTTCATTTTTTTCCCCTGAATTATCCAAAAACATGGAGCCATAGCTATAACACCACAGCAAACTGCTTGTTGCAGCACATAAAAGGATAATTAATTATAGTCTGTTTATTGCCAAGCAGTTTAGGTTTCCGATCGCAAAACTTTCAAGAACAAGCCAACGGGCGCTACTATGGCCACATAGCTTGCAATACAGCACACAGAACTGTAATGCACTTCTATGCTCCCTGCATAATCTACTGGCGCTCTCTTGCCTGCCCCATGTGCTGCGCCGTTATTGTCGTCTCGTGGCAGCGACTTTTTTAGGTCTTCTACATCGTACTGAACCACACATTCACCATGGAAAAAGGCTCGTGAGCAGCTGCCAAATAGTAGCCTGGTGGCACAAGCACAGCAAATGCACAATAGTGACTATGCCAACACCATTCTAGGTGCTCCACCTGCGGGCTCAGCTGCTGTGGCGACATCTTGGCTGTTAATGGTCACTTAATTTCACTTTATATGATGTCACTATCACAAGTTGTGGCATATAATGCTGAATCGCCCACATGAAGTTCAAATTTAAAGCTAATATAAATTACCTCCCAAGCTATATTTGCTCTTGAGACCTGGAGGCTTACAAAGAGGGTTGAGCTTAAATTGAGGACGACGCAGCAAGCGATAGAAAGGAAAATGATAGGTGTAACCTTAAGAGACAAGAAGGGAATCGTCATCATGCATCAGGGAACAAAGTGGGGTTAAAGATATCATAGTTGAAATCAAGAAGAGGAAATGGACATAGGCCGGGCATGTAGGCAAGATAACCGCTGGTCATCGAGGGTAACTGACTGGATTCTCGGAGAGGGCAAGCGGGTTGGGGGGAGTAAGAAGTTAGGTGGGTAGATGAGATTAAGAAGTTTGTGGGTATAAAGTGGCAGCAGCAAGCACAGGACTAAGTTGACTGGCGGAACATGGGAGAGGCCTTTGTCTTACAGTGGACGTATACAGTCAGGCTGATGATGATATACATGTTCACGAGAATCAATTCCATAGGCTATCTCCGCTATGAAATTTTGTGCAAGTACCCCTTTACCATGTAATGAAATTAAAGTAAATGTATCATCTTGCATTTCACTGCCATCAAAATGCAGCCCCCACCCAAGTAACCACGGATATCAGCTGGCTGTCCATTATGGGTACAAATGAACGGTTGTACAGATATTCAACACGGATAGCCAATGGACGTACTGTGAAAATCTATGTCTCATGTAGCTGTTTTCTAGACGTCCAAACTGAATGTCCAGCTGAACATTAAGTTTCGAACGTTAACTAGCTGTCCCTGTAAGGACAGGCCAAGGATATGTGCATTTGCTCATCAATTATTGTAAAATTAGAATGTAGTGAAATGTGTGTATATATATATATATATATATTACGACGACTCGGTTGTAGCGAGGTTTATTGGCCGTGAACACGGGAACGAACAAGCGCAACGGACCCGACAAAGAAGCGCTCGTGCCAAGCAGATGATGATTGTCAGCCAGAACATATGATGATGATTGACTGCTGTTCAGATGAGGATGAAGCGCATAATAGATGCCTACACTGATTCCCCCCCCGTGGAAGCGGCCAGCCTGGCCGCTGCGGGCGGGTAGTCAAGGTGACGAGAAACGTCGTGTGAAAAGCTTCATGCAGGAAACGTGTACAATTTCGGTGCTGCGGTAACGACGGTCAGTTGGCACGACAAGAGGCGTCACACGATAGTTGACAGGTGAAGTCTGCTCTAAAACAACATATGGGCCGATGAATCGAGGCTGGAACTTGTCGCAGAGACAAGGTGTGCGAATTGGTGTCAATAGCAGCACCTCGTCACCCGGTCGGAATGATACCACACGATGAGAGGTGTCGTAGACGGCCTTCCTTGCTTGTTGCGTAGCTTCCGTGTTCATACGAGCGCGCTGGCGGCACTGGGCAAGGCGAGAAATATATTCTTCGCAAGAAGATGGTGATGTAGGGCCGTTGCTGGTGAAGAAGGAAACATCGATAAAGAAAGTAGGTGAACATCCGTAAACGAGATAAAACGGTGAGTAGCCTGTTGTGCGCTGAACAGCGGTGTTGTAGGCGAAAGTGAGGAACGGTAGAAGTTTATCCCAGTTTCTGTGATCCGGTTGAATGTATACGGCTATCATGTCGGCAAGGGTTCGATGAAATCTCTCGGTCAGACCATTTGTTTGAGGATGGTAGCTAGACGCCATCTTGTGTGTGGTACCAGAAACGCGAAGAACTTCACCTAAAAGTTGTGATAAGAACACCTTTCCACGGTCACTCAGAAGTACACGAGGTGCACTATGACGTAGTATTATGGCCTGAAGGACGAAGTCGGCAACTTCCGATGCTGAACCAGTAGCTACTGAAGTTGTCTCGGCGTAGCGTGTCATATGGTCCACGGCGGTGACTATCCATCTATTTCCAGCACCAGTAACAGGAAGGGGTCCATAAAGATCGACACCGACGACCTCGAAAGGTGTTGTAGGGCACGTCATTGGCTGTAACTGACCAGCTGGGGGAGATGTCGGAAGTTTGCGAAGTTGGCATGGAGAGCAGGAACCCACGTACTTTGCTACGCTGGTAGAAATCCCAGGCCAATAAAAGCGGCTTCGAATGCGGTCGTAGGTTTTGTGAAAGCCTAGGTGGCCAGCAGTCAAATTGTCATGAAAGGCGTTAAGTACATGATGTTGAAGAGCGCGTGGCAGAACAGGTACCCAGCGTGTGCCGTCAGGATGATATATGTGACGATACAGCACACCGTCCTGAAACTTGAAGTGCTCGAGTTGTCGACGAAGGCGTGCATTGGGTGGACGCGTAGCTCCTGAAAGGTGGTCTATAATGCGCCGACAATACGGGTCAGCCTGCTGGTGAGAACTGAAGGGTTGTTCATCGTCGATTGGCGGTTGGTACAGCGAGGCGAGCAAGGCAACAGAAGTGGGAGTCACGTCCGCACTGGTGTCGTTGGAGGTGGCAGCTGGAGTGTCGAACGACGCTGTAGGTAGTGGGCAACGAGAAAGAGCGTCGGCGTCTTGATGTTTTTTGCCCGATTTATAAATAATCTCAAACTGATACTCCTGTAGGCGTAAAATCCAACGACCCAAGCGTCCGGACAAGTTCTTCATTGTCGAAAGCCAGCATAAGGCGTGGTGATCCGTTACGATGGTGAATTGACGGCCGTACAGATAAGGACGGAACTTTTGTATGGACCAAACCACAGCGAGGCACTCCTGCTCAGTGATGGTATAGTTTTTTTCGGTAGAAGTTAGCACTCGGCTAGCATATGCGATGACCCTTTCCCGTCCAGAGTTATCGCGTTGGAGGAGAACAGCACCTATACCGCAGCCACTGGCGTCGGTATGCAGGAGTGTTGGGGCGGTGTCATCAAAATGGCAGAGTACAGGTTCTGACGTCAAAGCTTTCTTCAATAGGTAAAACGCCGACTGGCATTCCTCGGACCACACAAAGGGTGCATTAGATGCAAGTAGTTTGTGAAGTGGCGCAGCTATTGAAGCGAAATTTTGTATGAAGCGGCGAAAATATGATGCGAGGCCAAGAAAACTTCGCAAATCCTTAAGTCTTGTGGGGCATGGAAATCGAAGGACGGCAGCGATCTTTTCGGGGTCAGGGCGAATACCGTCCTTGCTGATGACATGACCGAGAACCTTGATGGATTTGGTGGCGAAACGGCACTTCTTAGTGTTGAGCTGCAGACCCGCACCGACGAGGCATGTTAGGACGTCATCCAAGCAGCTCAGGTGCTGAGAAAACGTTGATGAAAAGATGATAATGTCATCAAGGTAGCAGAGACACGTCTTCCATTTCAGACCACGCAGGACGGTGTCGATCATGCGTTCAAACGTCGCGGGCGCATTGCAGAGCCCGAAAGGCATCACGTTAAATTCGTATAGGCCATCGGGGGTTACAAATGCCGTTTTTTCTTTGTCGTCATCGTGCATGGGAATTTGCCAATATCCCGAACGCAAATGAAGGCTTGAAAAGTATTCGGCGCCTTGCAGTGAATCAAGGGCATCGTCGATGCGTGGCATGGGGTATACGTCCTTGCGTGTGATGTTGTTAAGTGCCCGGTAATCAACGCAAAAGCGCACGGAGCCATCTTTTTTCCGTACCAAAACAACAGGGGATGACCAAGGACTAGTTGATGGACAAATTATTTCTCGTTGGAGCATGTCAGCGACGTTTTCCTCGATGATTTTTCGCTCAGCAAGAGTCACGCGGTACGGGCGGCGATGTACAATAGATGTTCCCTCCGTCTGAATGCGATGCGCTGCAGTGGTAGTTCGGCCCAACGTTGAAGAGCAGGTGTCGAAAGAATCGGCGTGTTTTGTTAATAACCCAAGCAACTGCTGCGCCTGCATAGCTGTTAAGTCATCACTGATAAGAGCTGTGAAGGGAGAGGATGAGGCAGGCTTACTCATAGAACGGTCGTTGGTAGAGGCAGGGTTAAGTGGCGTGACGCTGACAGGCTCGGCATCCACAACACAGGCTACTGCAGTGCCCTCTGGTAGGAGAACTTTCTCTGGCGTTTCATTCGTAGCAATGACGAGCGCGGAGCCATGGTGAAAGCGTACGACACCTGATGCAAAGGCTATGCCTTTTGCGACGCAAGTCGACAAAGGGGACACCAAGACGTCACCGTGGTCGATGTCCTTAGAGATCAGGGTCACAATTCGTTCTTGGTGTGGCGGTAGTTCAAGATCTTCGCGAGCGAACAGGCGTAGAGGCTTGTAGACGCCTTCGTCGAACATGGAGTCCCTATTAGTTAGGTGCAGAATCCGTTCACCACAACATATAGCGGCTGAAGAAGAAGATAGGAAGTCCCACCCTAGAATTAGCTGGTGAGAGCACCGGGTAAGCACAGTGAACTCGATGTAATGCAAAATATCATCAATAAACACACGAGCAGTACAAAGAGCAAAAGGGCGGATAGCGTTCCCCTGGGCTTCGACTAGATTGGGTCCATTATAAGGTGTCATTACTTTCTTCAGGCGTTTGCACAAATCATACCTAATCACAGAAACTGTAGCACCGGTGTCCAACAAAGCGTCCACGAGAACTCCTTCCACCGTAACAGAAACCATGTTGAACGGGCGTGCTGGAGGAATATGAGTCCTACTGTTACATGCAGTTTCTCCTCCGAAAACTGCATCATTTAGTTTTCCGACCGGTTATCAGTAGTAAACGAGGCTGGCCGAAGAGGAGAGGAGGAGCGACGGAAGGGCGAAGGTGATCGGCGTCAGCTTGAACGGTAAGTGTTCCGCGTCTCAGTCGACGCGGGCGGAGATGGAGACCGCTGCTGTCCAGATGAATAACGCCGAGCGTAAGAATCCCCTCTAGAAAAGTCCCGTTCGCGCATGTCGTACCCGCGACGCTCGTCCTGCTGGCGCTTGCGGCAGAAGCGCGATATATGGCCACGATATCCACAGTAAAAGCATGTTGGGCGAGACGGGCGCCAAGGCGGGTAGTAGAGGTCGTTCGGCACACCGGGAGATAGCGCACTCAAGTGGACTGACGGAGGGTCGGGTGGGATTGGCCGGAAGTGGACCGGTGGTGCAGCAGCAACCGGGGTGAATGATGGCAGCGGTGAAGTAGAGTTTACGTTGCGAGGAGGCGCGGCCGCAACTTGCGCGTACGTTGGAGGGCTAGACGGAGGTGGCTGGACGTAGGCTGGACCGGTGAATGATGTTAGTTCCTCCCTTACGATGTCACGGAGGGCCATGCTTGAAGGCTGTGTGACAGATGGAGAAGGTTGTGAGATGCCCATTGAAGTTCTTCTCGTATGATCTCCCGTATCATGTCACGCAGGTCTCGGTCTGCGGTACGGTGTTCACTATTGCCCGACTGAAGGCGAACAGAATCAAGTTCGTCGAGACGCTGACACGTAGAGACGACGTCCATGACAGTAGAACGATTCTGGGCAACAAGGGCATTGTAGGCAATGCTTCCGATGCCCTTCAGGATGTGGCGCAGTTTGTCCGACTCGGACATCGAAGAATTGACGCGCCGGCAAAGCGCAAGGACATCCTCGATATAAGATGTGTATGACTCGCCGGGATTTTGTTGGCGAGTATCTAGGGCCCTCCTCGCTAGAGCGGATCGAACGGCTGGCGTGCCGAATACTTGGCGAAGCTGCTGCTTGAAGGCAGGCCAGTCGGTGAGGTAGATCTCATGGTTCAAGAACCATGTCTTGGCAACGCCCGTGAGATAAAGCGATACTCGGCGGAACTTGTTAGAGTCGTCCCAGTGATTAGTTGCGCTTGCCCGCTCGTAGTTATCGAGCCAGTCCTCCACATCTTCGCCGCGGAGACCAGCGAAGATCGGAGGGTCACGCTGGTGGTTTACGATGTAAAGAGGAGGGGCTTGCGGCGCAGTGACGGCTTGCGGCGCAGAGACGGGAGCCGAAAGGGCATCCACCCACTCACTCCGAGACATGTTGGCGGACTGAGGGTCCAAGCGGCGGCCTGAACGGAGCTCCAGCGAGTAGGCGTTGTAAGTAGAGGTACTGGGAACGTCAATCCACCTCCACCACGTATGACGACTCGGTTGTAGCGAGGTTTATTGGCCGTGAACTCGGGAACGAACAAGCGCAACGGACCCAACAAAGAAGCGCTCGTGCCAAGCAGATGATGATTGTCAGCCAGAACATATGATGATGATTGACTGCTGTTCAGATGAAGATGAAGTGCATAATAGATGCCTACAATATATACATGTAAAATCCCGGTTGACAATCTTGTAAAATTTCATTAAAAATGCTACTATGAAATTCATTCAAATTTCGGCACACGCATTTGATCCCAGGATGCCAAATAGTTTTGCTTCCTAAGACAAAACAATCTAGTTGATTCCATATGTGTATCATATGTCATAAGAAACAATGTATTTAGTGTTAATATTATAACATGTGAACTAACGAAAATGCGGACCGAGCGCGTCATAGCAGTCATCATGTAGGCAAACTTCCATGCACTAGCCTCGACACTTCTCAACAAGTGGTGTATCGCAGTTGCTCAGATTCCTCAAACGTACATGTCATGCGAGCAGTGTCCCTCCGTATGTGTTGAGAGAAAGCATGCGGTATTGGGCCTATTGTCCCGAAACCTGCTTGACCAGCGGCGGGTACTGAGGGAAGGGGCACGGGAAAAAAGGGGGTTCATGTCACGTCACATGTATGTGTGCTGAGCCAGTCTCCGAGCGGCAGAAGGCAGATTTAAATTTTTTTTTCAAGTGCGCCCATGTGGACATCAACAGCTACATGTGAAGTTACAAAAGATGACTTTTCTACAAGAAACGCCAAACGCGGCACGAGCCCACCACTCTTTTCTGCAGAGGTTACCGCGGCAAGCAGCAGTAACCCCGCTCACTGCACGGCACAGATAAGGCCATGTGTTACATATCTGTGCTTTACTCCTCATATCGGACATTTATCCATTCTTATCATGCTTTAACTATTTTATATCATTTGAATAAGCCCTGATAATACGTGGCATATCTTACAGCAAAAGCTGTCATGAGATCACAACTTGGGTCACACACAGCTGTTCGCTGCCGCCGGTGTCCGTAATCACATCGCGTGAAATTACAAAAAAAAAACCTAGCACCAATGACACAGTGGGGCTCGAACCCGGGTCCGCTGGGTGCCAGCCCAGTATTATACCAGTGAGCTACGCCGGTGCTTGAGACTTGTTCGCAAACTTGCCTTACGCAGGCTTGATGTCAGGAAAGCAATCGCGTTAATACGACTTATAAAGCATTTTAAAACAGCGAAAAAACAAGCAGTCCTCGCACAATGGGAATAGCTTAACGAGTGGGCCGTCCAATGCTCCAACCCATTACATAAGCTTGTTCTTTTCCCCTATTAACTGTGGTGCATACCCACTTCAGCCATGATTCCTCATCGCTGTCAGCCACTGCATGAACAATTGGCACAAAATTTCTTGCAAGTGTTTAGCGGATACCCCGCTTCTCGAAAGAATGACAAAAAATAGCATAGTGAATGCCGGCCTACTATCCCAAAAAATTTATTATTAATGCTTTAGTGGGGGTATCAATCAAGCAAGTGTGCTTGCAGTAATTACTCAATGAGTGTTTTGAAAAGGCTCTGAAAGGCCGCTCTTTTAGCTTTCGCTGCGACTGCTGTGCCTTCTGCGCAGCCCTGGCGTTTTTCAGTTCATTTGCTCGCATATTCCTTGCTAAACCAATTTAAGACGAGCACGTCAGTGCTTGTGCACCTTCACCAGAAGCGTGAGCTACACTCATTAGTTTTTCTCCTGTGCTTGACTGTATGTACGTATTGCGGTTACTAGAATAACATTGCCATAAACCCCCACGAGTTGGGTTTGTTGCTAATAAACCCGCAAAGAAGCAATTGCTGCTGCCTAAGAAGTCATCGCACTTGAAGACGGAAGGGCATTGAGCACTGAAATCTTGTAAGACTACGTGCACACTTTCACAATCGTGGCTGCTGACTATGAGTTGTGTGCTTCTTAGCCTTGATATATGTTGATATTAAAGATTCGATTGTTTTTGGAAGTCCGCATGGACTCCTTTTTTTTTCGATTTCATTTAGAAAAGCGCCCACAGAAAAAAAAACGGGCCTCTGAGTAGGCTGTGTGGGTACGTTGTTCACATGAAAGATTTTTCTTGGATATAGATATATACACGCAAATATTATATATATATATAGCCACGGGCATGAAGCGAGATTGAGCCATGCCAATGCGAGTATGTGCCATTTTGTGAAAAAAGAAGACTGGTTGTTGTGCTCGTGGTCTAACGTGCGGTTCGGCTCGACGTCCAGTGCTGCTGCTCCTGTGAACAGACGTTGTGGTCTTTCCGTAATCACATGACATTTTCTGGTGGAGCTGCTGGGTAGTGTTGTATGCACTGCAATCGGCAGTAACATCCCGACACTAGTCGCAACTTGGAAGACCCAGCTGACCTACGGCGTAGCAGACGACAACTAGGCCTACCACCTGAATTTGGACCGCTTCCACAACTTGACAGAACTATGGCTAGTGCGGGTACGCAAACCCAAGAGACATTGATGCTGCCTCCTCCATGGTTTTTCAACGCCCCGCAAACCTCGAAGCCGTTCCATGGTGACTCTTACGAGGACATCGACAACTGGCTTGACGACTACAACCGTTGTGCCAGCGTCAACGAGTGGAACGAGCACCAAAAGGTTCGGTATGTCTACTTTTACCTCAAGGACTCTGCGCGCACTTGGTTCAGAAACCATGAAGCCGCTATGACAACCTGGCCAGAGTTTTGCAACCAGTTGCAGAATACCTTCCGAAGCTCTGACCAAAAGGAACAAGCGGAACGGCTCTTCAATTCCCAAAATCAGCGTCCCAACAAGAGTGTTGCCATGTTCGTTGAGGACATGTCGCGGCTGTTCAGGTGAGCTGACTCCTTAACGACGAAAGAGAACAAGGTATGCCTCCTGATGCGGGGAGTGAAAGAGCAGTAGTTCGCTGGACTAGTGCGCAACCCTCCTAGCACTGTAGGAGATTTCCTCCGTGAAGCTATGACGATGGAGAGAATGCTAAGGCAGCACTCGTATCAGTATGAGCGTCCTGGCAGTCTTTCATCAGTGTCATCGGCCCTGCCAACGCCTGACGTCACGACTATAAGAGACATGACGGAGCTCGTGCGCAGTATTGTGTGCGAGGAGCTACACGTGGCGTCTTCTCAGCCCCATGTTGCTGCTCTAACGGATGCCGTCCGCAAAGAGGTCTGGCAGCTGGTGCAACCCATGATGACTCTGTGTCCAGCCGAAGTCCAACCCATGATGGCCCCGCGTCCAGCCGACGCTCCACTATTAACGTACGCGGAAGCATTACGTACTCCTGCACCGGCTGTTGGCTATCCGTCCCATCCATCCACCCTGCAGAAGGTGCCGTCATTCTATTCAGGACAACCGCAGTATGGCAACCTACCACTTTTTTGGAAATCCAGTGTGTAGCATGCTCCCGACAACCGGCCTCTCTGTTATCACTGTGGTGAACCAGGTCACATCTACCGTGAGTGCGCATACAGGCACATTGGTCATCCTAGCTTTTGTCCAGATGCTCGTCCACCCAGAGATGATGAGCAGCCCCGTGCTATTGCCGAATATTTGGCACGCCAGCAGTCCCCAACCCTTCCGCATTTCCATTCCCGCTCACCGTCTCCACAGCGCTCCACGTCACCTTGCCAACAATCGACCTTTGCAGACGTCCTTGCAGGAAGATGGCCTAGATCCACGCGCCCGCACTAGGAAAACTAAGAACAGCGACCTCTGGGGGTGAGGCCGCTGTTGATCGACCGTTACAAGACCCTCCCCCAAAGTGCCTGCCAACATCCGATGACATCCTTTCACCGACATGTGCCATCGACGACAAACGTGTCTCTGCTCGCATCTCCATTCTTGTCGACAACCACCTGCTAACGACTCTGATAGGTACGGATGCCGATTATTCCGTGATAAGCGCTGACTTCGCTACACAGCTACGAAAGGTAAGGACACCTTGGGGACATGGACTCAACCTCCTGACTACGGGAGGTCGGATCAACCGTAATCGTATCATTTAGATTCTACTGTACTTCAATGTTATTAATTAGAATCTACGTAGGACCCAGTACTAGGCGCCTTCAAAAATTGACAACGTCGCAGTGTTTTCTGGGGGAATCTCAAGGTGGCGTCTCAACTCACAGTTTCTTTTCGCGTGTTTTCTTGATTACCAACTGCCAAGCTGCGGTAAGAGTGGCTTTTTCAGGATTAGGAAATTGTACTTTAGTAATATGCGAAAAAGTGTTTTGCAACTTTGCTCTTTAGTGTCCCTTTAAGGAACTATTTTGAAAGTCTACTGTTCTTCGACACTACGACAAAAGGAAACCCCTACTACTCGCCTGCAATGACTCGTCATTCAGAGTGGGAGCAGTCCTCTCACAAGCTGATGACCAGTAACAGGAAGCTTCGATTGCTTTCCCATCACGCACCCTATCGCAGGCAGAGGGAAATTATTCCCATTTATATAACGAGGGACTTTCGATCGTCTATGCAGCAGACCACTCCGCCAGTACATTACAAGCAGAATAATGACATCCATAATGAACCATCAGCCCTTATTGGGTATTATGGGCCTTCGGAAGTCAATGCCAGACATTGTTGCCGCAAACACGGCTGCTCGATCTCGCCTTTAGCGCAGCGCGCCGAATTCTCCTCTTCGCCTGTGAGAGCACTAGTTCTCTTTCCATCCACCGCATCGGTTGTGGCGCTAGCCATCGGCAACACAGGTGTTTTTCCCAATGCACCCTTCAGTTACTTCTCCTCTTCGCCTGTGAGAGCACTAGTTCTCTTTCCATCCACCGCATCGGTTGTGGCGCTAGCCATCGGCAACACAGGTGTTTTTCCCAATGCACCCTTCAGTTACAGTGCACTATCTGCGCCGGTAGTTTTGCGTGTTTCTGATCAGTGCTTTGTCCTGCCTTGTCCTGCCCTCATAAATAGGCTGCATCACTTTAGCTGGATTAGTGGCCGATGACTGAATGACACATATTAGTGCAGGAAATGCGACGAACGCAGGGAACAAGACTATTCTGGCCACGCGGCCAAAGCCTGTGTACAATGCGATGTCACTGCACATTAACTCCAGATGGTTGAAAATATCTTAGCCATGCAGCAACTTCAGCGTGACTAATAATCGTATAGTGGTTTTGGCACATAAAATCCCAGATAATATTATTATTATTAAGAACGGTCCATCTCGGTGGACCAGTGAGTAGGGTGCTTGGCTGCTGACCCCAAGGTCGCGGGTTCGATCCCGGCCGCAGCATTTCGATGGACGCAAAAATGCTTGAGGCTCGTGTGCTGTGCGATGGCGG
Organism: Rhipicephalus microplus; assembly: GCF_043290135.1. Lineage (NCBI taxonomy): Eukaryota > Metazoa > Arthropoda > Arachnida > Ixodida > Ixodidae > Rhipicephalus > Rhipicephalus microplus. The sequence goes on from NW_027464621.1 coordinate 1,583,613, forward strand.
TGCTCATTAAAGGACACCAGATGGTGTAAATTTCCGGAGCCCTTCACTACTGTTTTCGTCATAATCGTTTTGTGGTTTTGGGATGTAAAAGCACAAAAATGATCAAGAATGAAGAGTTGTATTGTGTCTAGTATATCATTCACTTGCTGCGAATTACGAATTACTTTCTTGCGGGCTGATTCAAGCCCCATGAAATCCAAATTTACCCCTGAATACAGAAGAAAGGGGGCTATATATGTAGATTCTGAGGTGTTTTGGATACATTGGCACACTGGCGAAAAAAGTATTGGAGCAAGCCTAATGATACTGTCACTAGTAAAAAACTACATTTTTTGTTTCTCTCAAAAATAAAAAACAAAACTCCACATGTGTATATGTACGCCGTCAGACCGGTGTTCTGCATGATGTGAAGCAATATCTGATGTCTAAAACATCATTCGCGCAAACTTGAAAGAAGACAAAAGAAGAGACATGAAGAAGCGTGCCCTTGCAACTGACTTTTATTAAACCAAAGCTCATCTTCTGGGCCCTCACGCATGTGTATAACCACATGAAAAGCCCAAACAACTATCATCACAACCCATCAGGTAAAAAAGCAAATTCATTATCATACATTGACAGGGCGAGACACTGATACATTGTTCACCAAATTGCTTAATGTACATCGCCTCTGCCAATTCACGTGCCACTTTGTCTTTGCCTCTTCGCAAATTTCTTGTGCTGTTCAGCAACTGTTCACGCGAGCACTCCTCACAATAAGACGTCAAATGCGAACTCGTGCCGCTTCTCATTGACAGTGCATGCTCTCTAGGGTGATCATTTATACATCAGCCCGACTGGCCAATGTACACCTTGTCACAACTGAGCATGATCATGTACACAACACCTACCAAACAATTCAAAATTTTTTTTTCGTTATTCTTTACACAATCAGCACTTGGTGCGCCACAGGAATGAGCACAAATACGCGAAAGCCTCACAAGTTCCGAGAACACGACATGGACCTCAAAACGAGAGGCCGCGCTCTTTAACGAATGAGCCACTCCGTGTACATAAGGAATGACAACAGAGTGCTTCTTGTGTTTTTCCCTTTGTGTCTGAATCGCTGGTGGTGTCATGTAATTTTTTCAACAAAGCTTCACATACTGACGTTAACAACGAGGAAGGAAAACCTACAGACACAAGCCTGAATATTAGCACTTTGAAACTTTCCTCAAGAACGTGGTGGCAAGACCTGGTAAGAGCCAACTGTAAGCTTATATTGCAAAGGCCTTTTTCACTACTTTACAAAGCGTAGAATGATAAGGCAAAAACGCCTTCTCAGCACGAGGGTGATACATCCAACACACATAGTTTTCTTCAAGCATGAGATGAAGATCTAAAAACGTGAGGGTTCCAGAAGATGAGCTTCGATTTAATAAGTCACTTGCGAGTGTGCGCTTTTCCGTGTCTATGTTACTGAGAAATATCTGATATGCTTGTGGCAGACACGTAGCCAGAAATTTTTTTTGGGGGGGGAGGGGGGGGGGACTTGATTTGAGGTGCAACTAATTAGTCAGACAATCGTTTATTTAACTGATTGATATGTGAGGTTTAACATCCAAAACCACCATATGATTATGAGAGACACCATAGCGGAGGGCTCCGGAAATTTCGACCACCTGGGGTTCTTTAACGTGCACCCAAGTCTGAGCACATGAGTGTACAAAATTTCCACCTCCATCGGAAATGCAGCCAGCGCAGCCGGAATTTGATTCCACGTCTTGCGGGTCAGCAGCCGAGTACCTTAGGCACTAGACCACCACGGCAGGGCGACAATTGTTTACTTAGAGGTAGATGGTTCGCCGTATATGCGCTCCATTAGATGCACGCAGCGAGTTTTGCTGTCCGATTGAAACAATTAAGTAGGCACAATATCCTCGTCTTGATTTCGCTCGTACAACAACTCAACATTGCATTAATAATATTGGAAATACTTAAAACGTAGTGGCTCTAAATTCAGTGTCAACTAAATAGCTGAGTTTAATGTGTACTTTATTTATAAAGATATACTGTGTGTATTTATTAGCACGTCAGGCCACATTTATTTTCGGGACATTTATCTGGGTATAATGTGAATCGGACAATGTCAGTAATGATTCTTTTTACAAAGGTATACTAAGCGTCTTTATTTGCGTGTAGTGACGTACATATTTATTCCTGCTACTATATGTAGGTATAATGTGAATTAGACAGTTATAAGTAAACATTCTTCATTAATAGTCACATATAGATAATTAATCACTCAAGTGTTGCAAGATGTGACAAACTGAGGACTTTTCGGAAAAGTTGTTTCTAAAGATGTCTGAATAATTTCTACCCAGATTCTAAAAACTACACCCAGTTGGCCAGGAATAGACTCAGTAGCTTCTTCATAACAGCAGCATAGTAGAACAAAAGGGCATCACATGCTGACCAAACGACGGCAGAATATGACTGTCACAAAATAGGAAGGATGAGTGAGATTACACCTTCATGGGACGCAATGCAAGTAGGTGCAAGTGAGATTACATCACCGATAAACAGCACCCTCACCCCCGTCATGGCCAGTCAGTCAACTTTTCCTTTCACACACGATCTTATATGTTCGGGAATAGACTCGGCAGGTCGCTCCAAAGGGAAAGATTGAGCGGCCATGCCGCAAATGATAGAATGGTGCACCGAAATGCTGACGAACAATTACGAACTCATACAACGCACTCGGAAGAAACACCAGAACGCTGATGCACTAAGTTACCTACCGCTAGACACCGCAATAAATGAACCACCCCCGCCAAGTGATATACTCCAGTCTGAGGCACTGCCGAACCCTCCACTAACAGCCGACATGGTAGTAGCATCAACAGAAGAGTGCACCGTCTTGAAGGAAGTCTATGCAGCTATACAAAAAGGCAATGTGTAGAAGCTAAAGGGTGAACACTTCAATGCTTGCTGCAAGTGAGCTACAGAGTTAAGGGAACAGGGTAAGCCCCATACCCGCCATGTATTTTAGGCAACGTTTATGTACCTTTTTCTCTATAACCATAAAAGATACAGTAATTATTTTACTATTATAGTAATCATGAGTCATTTCTCTTCACACTGAAGTAAATTTATCACTGAAAATTGCAAAGCTCATTTTTTATAAATTTTTACTTCGGCTACCTAATTATCACTTAATAATAGCTATTAGATGTGTTGTAAAATAGCACATCCTCATCCAACAATAATTCTGCTTCAGTGTATTGCCCATTATGTCATCTAAATACTAACCGAAAACAATAATTCTAGATATTGTGGTTGCTGAGAAAAAGAAACGTAAGTACAAAAAAGCATGTTTTGAGATAATCGCATTTAAAGTTCGAAATCTGCGTTATTTCCAAATTATAACGAGTAACAGCAAATTTACAGACTTGTTCAACAGGAACCAACGAGATACTCATCACCAATATCATTTTTTTCCTTTTTGTGTATAAACGTCTTGCCTGGCGAGCCTCCTTTGTTGCCTGCTAAGCAGCCGTGTCAGCACAGTACTGTCGATGAAGTTCAAGGTTGCATAGGCAATGCCTTAAACTGTGCCTTGGCGAAATTCAAAAATAGTTCAGCACATTCACACGAGCTATATTGCCATAATTAAAAATTGGCAGATCTCGCATACAGTGGGCATCGGTGATATGCAAAGCACAAATAAGGAAGGTTGATATGTCACTTTAAAATCAGCACGTTACGAGGCGAACGTAAATTATGCCGTATATGACTTCCATGTCATGATTATTATGTTTGGACGTGTCATTTACCTTCGTCGTCTGTTCACGTCACGTGATACGAAATTCGGTATATGTGAAGCTAGCGAAACAGCCACGAGCGCGCGATGAGCGTAGCATGTTGTCAAGTGTTCCTTGAGATGAATATTATTGATTGATTGATATGTGGGGTTTAACGTCCCAAAACCACTATGTGATTAAGAGAGATGCCGTAGTGGAGGGTTCCGGAAATTTAGACCACCTGGGTTTCTTTAACGTGCACCCAAATCTGAGCACACGGGCCTACAACATTTCCGGCTCCATCGAAAATGCAGCCGCCGCAGCCGGGATTCGAACCCGCGCCCTGCGGGTCAGCAGCCGAGTACCTTAGCCACTAGACCAGCGCGGCGGGGCGAGATGAATATTATGATTATCATGCTTGAACGTGTAATTTACCTTCGTTGTCCATTCACGTAATACCAAATTTGGTATCCGTGAAGCTAGCGAAACGGCCGTGAGTGCATCATGAGTATGGCATGTAGTCATGTCCTTACATAACACGCATCTGATGATTATCATGTTTGCACCAGTCGCATGACTTCGTCATCTATTTATGTCTCGTAATACCAAATTTGGTATATGTGAAGCAAGCGAAACGGCCACGAGCTCATCATGAGTGTGGCATGTAGTCATGTTGTTACATGACACACGTCATGATTTCCATGTGAGGGTCTGTCGCTTGTGTTCGCCATGCAGTCATATCATACCATACCAGTTTTGCAACATGTCATGAAAACTAAACCACCGCAACAGCATCAAGACCATGAAATGTAAATCATGACATTCATGACATGCATGTCATGATTTTCATGTCATGAATAGTCACTTATGCTTGTCATACAGTCATGTTATGCCATACTGATTTTGGTATCGATATCATTATTGAAACAGCCAGAAGAGCTAAAAGTCGTAGGGGGCTAGAAAGATATATAAGCTCAATGTCGCCGGAGTTCACTAAGAAATGCTTCGCATATAGAAGTGAATGCAGAATCAAGAGTGCATATTTTCAGTGTTTGGTGTCCAAGTGAAACGTTTTTTGGAGTGTGCTCGCTCGTGACAATTGAACGACTTGTTAGAGTTTTTAGTTTTCCTGTGGAGGCATTTAGCAAGTAATTCTGGATGAGCTAGCACCAGATAATTTGGCTTAACAGCTTCAATAACATACGCTGGAAGGTGTTATTAATTCCCGAATAGTTCACCATTCAACTGGGCTTTGTTGAATTGGCCCCACGTTTCAGCGTCCTTCAAGCAAATGCCGTGGGATGGATTAGTATTTTTTCATGCCATGTGAAAATATGTGGCCCGAACAGCTTTTTGCATGTCTTCTAAGCTGGCTCTTTCTTTTAATGGCCAAACAATAATTGTGCTTGCCAATGATAGCACTACTAAGACGTCCCCAGCAAGATATAGATTTCCAGACAGAAAGCTTGATGCCTCTGCTTTCTTTCTTTTTTTTTTTATTTTAGCAGTTCTGGGCCCATTCTTTTCTGAATGTGCCAAATTCACTCCAACTTGCGAACCGTAACTTCTCCATATGGCTGTGATGCTTGAACTGCAAGGAATCCCTTGCTACACAAGTATGGGGGCTTGGCAAGCCGGTGCACAAGTTTTGAAATAAGTAATTTAAAAAAAATGTATTAAGACAAACAAACAATTGATTCTGGTTCAGAAAAGGCTACAGATTTCAAAAAACCTAAAAAAACAATTTTTTTCTATATTTTGCCTACCATGTCCCCGTAATTGCTTATTGCAGCTGAATCACTGTGGGATCAAGAGTTAAGATTCCGGCGGCACTTCGCAAACAAGCAATATCGCTTGTCGACGCAGGTTATTGAGCCATTGTTGCCATAAAGAAATGTGCCAGAAGTTATATGTGGTGGCCAGGTATTGATCATGACATAGAATCAACAGTGAAAGATTGCCTCCCTTTTCAATACAAACACAGAGCCCCACCAATCCTGAATGGAAAACACCAGATGCGCCTTGGGACAACCTGCACATTGATTTTGTTGGACCTATTGAAGGGTGTTCATCCCTGGTGGTTGTAGACGCATACAGAATATAACTTGAGGTAAAGCAAATGACTACAACATCGGCAGCAGTCATGCACATTCTCAGATCGTTTGCAACGTTCGGACTACCACGCAAGGTCGTCTCAAACAACGACACTCGCTTGTGTACACGGAGATTTATAAGTTTTACAGCGACAATGGCATCTAATCTGTTACATAAGCTCCATACCACCCGGCGCCAAATAGAAAAGCCGAGCTCTATGTGCCAGAATTTAAACCCTCCCTTACTACAGATCAGACTGGGACAATGCAACACCGCTTCACTCGCTTTCTCTACAGGCAGCTCAACACTGTTCAAAGCACCACAGGGGCAAACGCTAGGAAGTTTCTTGATCGGATTGGAAATGAGAAACCAGCTGACAGAAATTGTTTTGGAGTCTTCAGTGGAAACATCATTGGGAGAAGGAAAGCTCCCGCGTAGTTAGAGATCTGAAATTGGACAACGCATATACGCACACCAGTTCAACAAAATACTTATCTGGGCTGAAGCAACTGCACTCAAACGCATAGGTTTGTGGTCGTGGCTCGTCGACGTAGACAGAAAGGCCACTCACTGCCACCTAAATCAGCTACGCTGCTCAGATAATTTGCCAAGGAAAGCTCCCTTTCAAACAGGCACCCCGACAAGAGTGTCATCCCATTCAGCCTGGCATCTTGTACCAGATGAATTGGCGACGTCACCATCTGGCCCGGAACGCAAGAAAAATGACACCCAGCAAGCTGAGGCTTCTGCTAACGTGCCCAGAGCATCCACACACATATGGCGACTTATATTGTCGCTTCCAAGTGACAATCTAAGAAGGGAGGAGATGCTGTGTCCCAAGCGCACCTTTGTTTTCTAGCGAGCCCCCAAATGTCCTGAGTGAAGCGGCTCACAGTACCTGCAGACATCCAGTTGTCGACTGCTCTCCTCTTCCTATCTCATTACAGACATGTCGCGACTCATTTCCCCTGGCAGTTCAGCTGCCACCTCGAACTAGGATATGTTTTTGACTACCGCGCTTAAGTCTTTGGGCTGACGTCAACACCAGACATAAAAATTGCCAACGGTGAAATTTCGTTCTATCAAGGGTGTCTCCTGCTGCCACTTCGTTACATAGAGGTCACAAATACATGTGCTTCTATGGTGTAACAGCAGGGAATAAAAAAACTTTAAGGCATTAGTTGTACAGGTGTTCATTCTAGGCAGGTTTAACTATATTTTTGAGTATACATTTTCCCTTCTGCATTGTGTTGAAAGTACTTGTTTTTAATTATGTGGTGAACTTGCAGCGTTTTGTTGGTGCACATGCACACTCAATGACTTCTTAAAACTGCTTGGTATTCTTTCCTATTCATTTTTTTTTTGTTTGTTGCTAGAGATAATGTATGTTTATTATGTATTACTCCTGCTCGAGGGGGGGGGGGGGGGGGTCAAAATATTGACCTGCAGCACTCTGAAATGAACAAATAAATAAATAGACATGTGTGAATATTAAAACTTTCCAATACATTTTGAATAGTGTTTGCTTTTCTATTCACTTCACACTAAAATTTTACTATTCGAACTTCTCAGAGACGAATACAGTCAACGCGTGATTGACAATAATGCCTTCTTTAAATTGTCTTTAAGCTTCACCCCATCACAGAATTATATTGCAGCAAAGCTGGCTTTCAAACTCTGCTTTGGTTACAACTGTATTGACTTCGGAAAACACTGGTTCCAACATGAACATGATAGATGTGGCAGAGGTGGGGGTTCAAGTAATGCTATTGTGGTCCTGAAATTTGGGCAGGAAGTTCGAAAAAGCAGATGCCAAAGATTTTTAACATCCAAAATTTCAGATGTTCTTGAAATAACCGTCTGAAAGGCAGATTTGAAACTGTGGACTCAAAGGGAGCACACCCATGTCCGCCACAGCAGTTAGGTTTGCAAAGAAGATAATAGCAGAGACTGAGAAAAAACATCTTAGACTCACGTGTAACGTGTTGTCGACAGCACTTTGGTTGCGCCAAATTATCTACATACTAAATACATTTCGGCCTCTGCATTGCCTCATTCTCGATAAGACTGTTATGAAACCCCACCACTACTTGATCATCCTAGCTAAAATAAACCCTTTCATGTTGCTGTCTGATAAAAATGCTTAGAAATCCACTCCAACTTTGTAGACGATTCCCAAGCACAAACACTGTTCGTAACTGAATACTCAAGTCAGTGGTTTCATTGCATTGATAACCAAGCTTATAACTAAAATAGGTAAATAGTTGGGTAGAGGGCCTTTTGTAGAGTTGATGAATTAATTAAAAGTTTCAATGATTTGTGTTAATAAACACTATGCTGTAACTAAGAGTAACAGAAATGAAAGTGCTTTAAACATATCACTAAGAACAGCAACCATATCGTAAAACACAGCAAGGTGCCTAAAGATTAAAAAAAAAAGGGGGGGGAGGAGGGGGAGAAGACCAGTTTGCCATAGACACACTGCAGTTAACTCTGTCCATGAATTTACGTGGATACTGATAAATTATTAATCACTTATTATCTATTTGATATTGCTAGCCACGCAAAGTCAACTAAATATAACTAAGTGCTGTGCGTAACACCAGTTAGGCTTGGAGAGAGTACAGTGCAATATGGAACTGTATTCCATTAGTAAATTAGAATGCCAGAGGTCACAACTCAATAACTTAAGTTGGTTAAAGTTATGGGACATATATTAGGTTCTAAAGAACATAGTACTTGTGCACAGAACACTATATTTCTTTACCGTGAAACAACTGAATCCAACGCATCATCATCATCGGCATCTGGGCAAAAAGGGTCCAAGTCAAAATCATCGCTGTCCGTAGTACAAGCATCTCCATCTGTAAAAGTTAAGGACAAAGAAAAAAAGGTACATCAAAACCCTGTATTTTGAAGAAACTGTTCAGGGACTCGAGAGGAATAAAGTGTGTCATTTCATTCCATCTGTGCCAACCACGGTGCTCAGCCACCTGTAATTTTATCACAAGGATTAAGAGGCTTTAGCATTATATGTCAATCCACAAATACTGTTGACTTTTTTTTTTCGGCCTTGTGAACCGCAAGAATAATTTTCTGAGCCACAGATGTACCATGTGTCACAATGCTGAAAACTGCATTGTTTTCATTATTGCTACCTGCTTTCTTTTATAGAACTGCTGTCTTGTAGCTCAGTAAAAAGCCTACCATTTAAACTGTGTGCCCTTTAAACTGTGTGCACATACACGCTGTCCTTTTCGCAGCACCAGCAGAAAGCCTTCTTGCTGGTGCTTACCTAATTTAGCTTTTGCTCTGCGATTCCTAACAACATACAATTCTGGACCTAGTAAGGAATAGAATTTTCAGCAACAGCAATCGAAACAGACAGGCATCTTTGCTGCTTTTTTTTTTTTAATGAGAAGCATTTCTTAGCAAACTCTGCGACTGAGCGTATCTGTCTGTCTGCCTGCCTGGCTATATACCGAATTTCGTGTCGCGTGACGTGAATGGACGACGAAGGTAAATGATACGTCCAAACATGATAATTATGACATGCCTGTCATGTAAAACATGACCACATGTTACGCTCATAGCACACTTACGTTTGTTTCCCTAGCTCCACATATACCAAATTTGGTATCATGTGATGTAAATAGACGAAAAAAACAATGCATCCTAACATGATAATGATGATATGCATGTCATGTAACGCATGACTACATGCTACGCTTAAAGCATGCTCGCGGCCGTTTTACTAGCTGCACATATACCAAATTTGGTATCATGTGATGTGAATAGACGACGAAGATAAATGACACATCCAAACATGATAATCATGACATGGAAATCACGTACGGCATAATTTATGTCGGCCTCGTAATGCTGTGCCGATTGTAAAGTGACATATCAACCTTCATCATTTCTGCTTCGCATATCATCGATTCCTACTGTACGTGGGATCTGCCAATTACTTTTTTTTATTTCAGTAAGAACACTGCAGCCATGGGCAGCTAATCAATATTTTTTAGAGCTGCTTAAAGTTACCAGACGCACTACTACCAGCTTTGCTAACCCATGTAGATGTTTTGAGAACCGACTTGCAAAACTTTTGTTGAACCAAGGCACAGCGGTGACTGAAATTTGTAATGCTGGCGTGGGTCTAACACTATCGATTCAGCGCGAAATTTCACAAAACAGATCGATTGATATGTGATATTTTATGGCACAAGGACCAGTGGTGGCCCAAAAGTGCCAGGCCATGGTATGGAATGTGATCAGTGGTGATGTTGAGTGGCTGTATAACGGCCCAAAATTATTTGAATTTAGGTTGCGTAAAACATATACAGCCTAATCCCGCTATAGCAAGTCTGCTCTAAAAAATTATTTTCGATCTCCCGTTAGCCACCTATATAAAACAATGTAAAAAATGTCTCTTCACAACAAATACTTTTCCTGAATATTTTGCTTCAATGAAGTTTTGCGAGTACCACCCCATAAGGAAATGTAACTTGCTTAAGACTGCCATGAGATACCGCTACCAACTCGGCCATTTTTTGATGGCTCATGACATCCAGAGCACATGGCCCCATCGCAACAATCGTGTCTTCATGGGAGACACAATTTCTGCCACCACACGCACATCCCGCTAAATTTATCACCACTGATATGCCCGGCGACAGCTCGCCCATCTACCATTATGCTGCCGGTTGGCTTGAGGCACGTGCAGGCTGCAGCAGAATTGTGATCTTTGAAAACTCTGTCTATATGTTTTTGACGTCGCACTCAAAACAAAACTACCGCTTGTCGTCACTAGCCCTGCGATTGTGAATGAAGTGAAGTGAAATTAAGTTTTGTTTCCTTTGATACAAAGAAGGAATTCCGGGGCTAAAGAATGGGGTGCCTGACAAAGGCCTAGGCTTCATTGTACAGTCTGGTGACCGTTAACAAAACAATATGACTAAAAACATGACATAATAAATAGAAAAATCAGCTACACTTGCAAGTACAACAAAATAAAATGTTTTTAAGCATGTAGCAGTAAAAATGTTGTTATACACAACAGAAACCAAGGTCGAGTAAATATTTATTTGTGCCATTTTTAAATATTTTTAATGCAACATCAAAATTGACATTTTTAGACATCTTATTCATAGCCACATTCACCTGATATGTTAAGTTTTGTTTGCCATAGTTAGTATGCCTCTTAGGGACCCGCAGGCTTCGTTTTGGTATGGATCATTAAATGGTATGGATCATTAGTCAAAGTATTGTTTTGAGTATGTAATTGATTGACTTTAACATGCTGCAACATACGAAAAAAGTAGACTTGGTTCACTTTAAGCAAAGCATAGTGATGAAACAATGGCGAAGTTAGAAGATCCTGGAGATTGCCGCAGTAACCATGAATGCACTGCAAAGCTCTCTTTTGAAGTACTTGTTTCTGATAGTAGTAGTTGTTCCCCAGACCAGAATACAATAGGTTAGTTTAAAATATACAAGCGCATAATACATTTGCACTGTCAACCACTCGGGTACAAGACTAGTCACCTTGTAGAGACGGCCAACACTTTTGTTTATTTCATGTAAGACGCTAATTTTAGGCATGCATGTTCCAGGAAAAGTTCTGGTGGAACCAGACACCGAGAAATTTTATGGAATCAACCTCGGGTATTCTTATGTGTCCAAACTGGATATTTACCTTATAAAACTCTGCAGTACTAATTGGTCTAAAAATAATATAGCTGGTTTTCGATAAATTTGAAAGAAACATGTTGGATTTTAGCCATAATTACAGGTTACCTAAGTACCTGTTTACCATAGCCTCAGCTGACAACAATGACAACCACGTCATCATAAATGTGCACACACGAGCAGCGTGCAACTAGTCCCAGTGTAATGCATTCCGCCGCAACCACGGCAACACAAATGCGGTCCTGTCGAACGCACGATCATGGCCGACCATGAAAGTACATGCACAATTAATGCGCACTCACTCAACCCAATATTTCTTGTGATAACACTGTAAACAAATATAGCAACGGCGCAGTTTTCAAGACACGCACCCGGCCAGCGTAGCGGGCAGAGTTTAAAAACTGAATTACTTTTTGCCACAATCGCTGTGCAGAAAACCACAGTCTCTAACGTGTTTATTAATAGAGAATACGACCTGAAGATGAGCAGCTAACAAGGCCATTGAATAAAGGTAATAAAGTCATAAAATGACACGAAGCATTATAGCTTTCTTGTCATTCACTAGTGGCCATGGTAGTTGCTGTGTTGGGGCTGGCTAGTCCCGACGAAGCAGAAGAAGAAGAAGACGGCCGACGGAGACGTACGCGGCCGGCGGCACATTGACCAGCCCGAACACGCGGGTTGGCGCGAAGCGCCGAAAGAAAAGCACAACAACCGCACTCCACGGTTACCAAACACACACTGTCTTTATTTTACAGTCGCCTTGAAATCCTAGATGCCAGAGCGGCGCCCCCTGGCATCCTCACATGTCAATCCTAAACCGAAACCCAGAACACAACAACCATCCCCTCCTCGAAAAAGTTCACCTATACACTGTTTATATTTATACATGATCGATACAAAAGTATATACAAGGTATGTACGCTAGAACACATAAAAATTCGGAGCACGGCACACCGAACTCACACACTACTAGTCCTGAAAATGCACTGACAAACAAAAAAAATGTACACAACTGTTCGGAACAAGAGTTCTACAACACATAGTCTTCGAACCAACGGGGCTTCTGCCGCTTCCGCTTAGGGCGGGCCCTTTTGGGTGTAGAATCAGGTGTCTCTGCACCTTGGTCACTTCTGCTTTGATGTGACACATCAAGATCAGTGAAAGATTGTGAAGGCTCTGAACGAGCGTTAAAATTTGCGGTCTCATCAGAGCTCGCAGCATGAGCTTCGGAAGAATTTTGCGAACGGAAGTCCGGTTCAACGGTCTCAGCCGTATTTGAAGGTTCGAAGTGAACCGTATGACTTGGTGTACTTGAACCAGCGACACCGCCTGGTAACTTCTCCCCCCTTGAAGAAGAAATGCCTGTACATGGAGGCCACATGTAACAGTCTGATGCGTAGTTGAAAGGCGTGGACGAAACGTGATGAGGAAGACTTTTAGGTGTTGAAGGCTAATCCGTATGAAAAATAACAAGGCACGAAGCATTCCAGATGTTACCATCACTTAAGCGAAAAGAAGTGGGACTAACCTGGCCCAAGACTTTGAAAGGACCCCGATACTTGGGGCGCTTGCCTGGCACACGAACCTTGACTAGATCGCCAGTGCGAACTTCAGAGTGCTTTGCACCTCGACGGGTGTCGACATACTTTTTCATTGCATGTTGACGAGAAAAAACCCTGGTACGAATTCGATCAGGAGAAGACACTGCTATGTTACGAGGCAAAGAGACTATGTCGAGAGCAACTCGCGGTTGCCTACCGTGGAGAAGTTGAGCAGGAGACACTCCAGCAGTGCCTTGTGGTGTGAACCTGTACGAAGCTAAACATTCAGTCAAGACTTGCTTGAGGGGACGGTGCTCTAATTGGGCGATCTGAATATGTTCCTTCAGAACGCGATTAAAGCGCTCGATTTGGCCATTTGATTGGGGATAGAAAACTGATGACCTCAAGTGCTGAATTCCTCGTTGTGAAAGAAAAACCTCGAAATGTTGGGACTGAAACTGTGGACCATTGTCCGTAACTATGGCATCAGGAAACCCTTCCCGGCTGAAGATTGAAGACAGAAATTCAATGATGACCTCAGAAGTAACCGTATAAGTGAAACAAATTTCTGGCCATTTGGAATGGTAGTCGATGACAGAAACAATGAACCGGGCATTTTGCGGAACATTATGCAAAGGACCGATGATGTCCATGCCGAGTTTCTGCCAAGGCCGATCAGGCCACTGGACTGGGTGCAACGGAGAAAATGCAGGTTCGGCAGACCTGTCAGCTGCCTGACATATATGGCAGTTGTAAACTGCATGCTCGACCTGCTTGTCTAAGGCTTCCTCGCCCCCGTGACGCAGAGGGGCTGCCATGTTGGCCGCCGCGTCGAGACGAAGATGAAGGGCCGCCATGTTGACGCGTCCCGTGAAACGAAGAGCCGCCGCCTTGGCACCTCGCAGCAGAGAGTTGCTGCACTGAATGCGGAGCGAATTGCTCCAACTGGGAGCGAATAAGCTCGTCCTCTCGCGCAATCGAGAGGGCTTCGGATAATGAAATCGAGGAGCCCTTTTGAAGCATGCGGCAGCGGACGTTTTGCGAGGCTACCCCGGTGAAAAGCTGATGGCGGATCATATCGTCCTCGAGCGCGCCGAAGCCGCACGACGCGGCGAGCGTTCGAAGAGAAGTAATGAATTCGGTGACTCACCAGGCAATTGTCGCCTTTCTTGGAATTTCACGCGTGCGAGATAATCGCACAAAACATCTTTAAAATGCTCATCGCAAAGAGCAACAGCATTCTTGAAGGCATCGCCCGACGCTGGCGTCGGCGACGCGTTGGTGGCTTCCAAAGTATAGAAGAGCTTTAACCCGGCATGACGATAGTTATAGCGCGAGAACAAAATGACGACACAGAGACAAGAAGGACACGAAAGACACGAGCACTCGTGTCTTTCGTGTCCTTCTTGTCTCTGTGTCGTCGTTTTGTTCTCGCGCTATAACTATCGTCATGCCATACCAACTAGCAACTAGCCCAAGCTGCCACACTTTTAACCCGGCAGGGCCCAACGCGTTGAGCAGCAGGGCCTTGCGACGCTCGGGCTTGCTGGCGTCCTCCCCGACCGCATCTGCGTAGGCCTGAAACACCAATTTCCAGTACGCCCACGGAAGTGGCGGGTCTCCGGGCGAATGAAGAAATAGGGGAGGTGGAATAGGAGACGCCATTTCAAGTAAGAAGAATGGAGAGGTGCAGTCGAGAAGAAAATGACGCCAGTTCACTGTTTGAAGAAGACGACAGAGGCGGCGTAGCTGAATGAAGAAGGAATGAAGCGACGCAGCACGCAGGAGCCATCTTGCTGGGAACAAAGAGCGTCTAGGGTTATCAGAGTAGGTCCGTTAGAAGCACGAAACAGACGAACATGGAAAACGAAATGGGTTCTTACAAGTCCTCATCGCCATTGCTGTGTTGGGGCTGGCTGGTCCCGACGAAGCAGAAGAAGAAGAAGACAGCCGACGGAGACATACGCGGCCGGCGGGGACACCGACCAGCCCGAACACCCGGGTTGGCGCGAAGCTCCGAACGAAAAGCACAACAACCGCACTCCACGGTTACCTAACACACAAAGTCTTTATTTTACAGTCTCCTTGAAATCCGGATGGATGGATGGATGGATGAATGGATGGATGGATGGATGGATGGATGGATGGATGGATGGATGGATGGATGGATATTGCTGTACCCTTTAGATCGGGCGGTGGCTAGCGCCACCAAGCTGTAATACTTATTGAATCAAAAACTAAATTTATTTATTTTTCTTTAAAAAGTGAGTTTGAGGATTCGTACTTTGCAGTTAAGAGTTTAATTTTCACTCGTGCCTTGACTTTAGCCACCAATCAGATAACCTCCTTCTAGTTAAGTCTACTTGCTTAAAGTCTATTTTGCCCTCCCGGTCCCTAAACCCCAGTGCTTTGAAAAACTGCGCCATCATCCTGAACTATAGGGTGAAGCCCTTTACAGAACATTATCAAGTGTTCGGCAGTTTCTTCTTCCTCTCCACACGCACTGCATACAGTGTCTACCCCTTCGTACTTGGCCCGATATGTCTTGGTTCGCAGTACTCCCGTCCTTGCCTCAAACAGTAGAGAACTACCCCGAGTATTATCATAGATCCTTTCCTTGGCAATTTCCTGCTTAAAAGTTCGATAGATCTCTAGTGCGGACTTCTTAATCATGCCCATTTTCCACATGTCAGTCTCCATTTCCTTCACTTTCTTCTTAACCGATAGTTCTTTTTGGTTTGGCCACCTGCTGTTTTCTAAGTATTTACCAGTCAACTTCCTGGTTCGCTTCCTCCATTTTGTATCGACATTCTTCATGTACAAGTAGCTGAAAACCTTCCTAGCCCAACGCTCCTCCTTCATTTCTCTCAATCGCTTCTCAAATTTTATCTTGCTGCTAGCTTCCCTGCCCTCAAATGATGTCCATCCCATATCACCTTGTACTCCCTGATTTGGTGTATTCCCGTGAGCTCCTAAAGCAAGCCTACCTATTCCGCGTTGCTTAATTTCTAATCTTGCTTGAACTTCTGATCTCATGCACAAGACCGCATTGCCGAACGTCAGCCCAGGAACCATGACCCCTTTCCATATTCCTTTCACAACATCATACCTATTGTAATTCCACAGTGCCCAATTTTTCATCACTGCTGCATTCCTGTTACCTTTAGTCGTCACGTATATTTCGTGTTCCCTCAGGTACTCGGTCCCATTGCTTATCCATGCACCCAGATATTTGTATTTATCTGTTATCTCTAGCGTGACGTCCTGTATCCTAAGCTCACTACCTTCGTTGTCATTGAAAATCATGACTGCTGATTTTTCCTTACTAAATCTAAAATCTAACCTATCTCCCTCATTATCGCAGATGTCCATCAATCTCTGCAAATCTTCCTTGTTGTTGGCCGTTAGCACTATATCATCTGCGTACATTAATGCTGGTAGTGCCTGATTCATAAGTTTTCCTTGTTTGACTAAAGAGAGGTTGAAGCCCAGCCCACTTCCCTCTAATTTTGCCTCTAATCCTTGTAGGTACATCATGAATAATAAGGGTGACAGGGGGCACCCCTGCCTAAGCCCCCGTTTTACCTCTGCAGGCTTGGATACCTGTTTTTCCCACTTTATAACTACCTTGTTACCTTTATAGATACCCTTTAAAAGATTAGTGACTACATGTTCCACGCCTAGTGTGTCCAGTATTCCCCACAATTCCTCTTGAACCACGCTATCATACGCTCCCTTGATATCCAAGAATGCTAGCCACAGGGGCCTGTGTTCCTTTTCTGCTATTTCGATGCACTGCGTCAGTGAGAACAGATTGTCTTCCAACCTCCTGTGTTTCCGAAACCCATTCTGCAGTTCCCCCAGCACCCCCTCATCTTCTATCCATGCCTGCAGTCGTTCCTTTATAATCTGCATCGCCAGCCTGTAGACCACCGATGTCACTGTTATAGGACGGTAGTTGTTTATGTCAGCTTTGTCCCCCTTTCCTTTATAGATCATGCTCATCCTGCTAAGTTTCCATCCATCGGGAACTTCACCATCGATTATTATTTTGCTCACTGCCTCTCTCAAAGCCTGCTTAGACTTCGGACCTAATGCCTTTATCAGCATAATTGGAATGCCATCTGGGCCTGTTGATGTACTACTGGGAACCCTTTTCTCAGCCATTTCCCACTCTCGTTGTGACAATGGAGTCATTGCACCACTTGATTCGTCCTTGTCTATTGTGGTGCATAAGGTACTTCTTTGTTGAAATTTTTCTGTCACCCTTGCTCTTATATATTCAATAGCTTCGTCCCCTTCTAGCCTGGCACCTTGGGCTGTAGTTATAAAACTCTGCTCTAGGCTCGTCTCATTTCTTAGGGAGTTTAGATGGTTCCAAAATTTTGCAGCTGCCTTTCTATCTTATGTACTTCTGCCAGCCACTGAGCTCCCGTTCTTCTAATCTTTTCATTGATCAGAAGGGATGCAGCCCTTCTACAGCTTAGAAAGGTTTCCCATTTTCTTTCAACATCATCTGTCGGTTCACCCCGCTGCTTAGCATGTCTGTGTTCCCTAGAGGCTTCCTGACGTTTTGCTATGGCTCTCTTAACTTCCTCATCCCACCAACTTTTGGGTTTGTGTCTTCTTTTCCGGGGTGACTTGTTACGCGTCTTAGCAAGCTCTAGCTCAAAGAGTCTAATTAGATTCATGTATGTCCACACTGTCTTATTATCCTCCGTGATAACTTTCTCAATTTGTTTAGTGGCTATTTCAATTTGCCTTTCTGAATAAAAATTTTCCTGTAGTTGCTCATCTTGTCTCCTTCCCACCTTCACTGCTCTTCCAAAACTTAGCTTGATACGTTTGTGATCACTACCCAGACTTCTGGAGCCACCTTCATCTATGTGCATTCCCCTGAGCTTATCATACATCCTATGTGACGTCAGTGCATAATCTATCATCAACTGCAGCCTTCCTACCTCCCATGTTATTTGCCCTTCACACTTCTTGGTACTGTTGCAAATGATCAAATCAAGCCTTTCACACATATCCATGATCATTTTGCCTGTCGGGTCGGTATACCCATCTATATCTTCTATGTGCGCATTCATGTCTCCTAGTATAATTATCTCGGACTCTCTTCCTAACTCCTGAATGTCCTTTGATATATACTCTACCATTGCCTGGTTTTCCTCTCTGGCCTTTGCTCCCATCCACAAGTACACGAAACCAAGAAGTGTCATTTGACCTGCCACTTTCCCTTTTAGCCATAAATATTCCTTGCACTCCTGCTTGACCCTTTGCCAGTCTGTACTTTTATGAATGAATGCCCCAATACCAACCCCTTTTCTGCTGCCTTCTGTTCTATTACAATATTCCCACGCGTAGTCCGGATTGTTCGGAGGCCATCCTAGATGCCAGAGCAGCGCCCCCTGGCATCCTCACATGTCAATCCGAAACCGAAATCCAGAACACAACAGTAGTATGAAGCTTCGGCCCTTTCAGTTGCAGTTTTCAGTCGGCCTCTAGCGAAGCTTTGGCACGCTCAATCGCAGCGCTTCTGAATATCGTATTTTTTTCTGTATAACCCGCCCCTGCATATAACCAGTACCCCCCGACCGCAAACCACAGGAGGAAGAAAAAAAACTACCAGCGTATTGATGCAGAGCCGCCTTCCTTGCATTGCCATCAAGCCAACTTGCACACCGAAATTCTCATATAACCGGCACCCCGACATCAGCTCCGGATTTATTTTCACTGCATTGTACGCGACAAAATACATTCACTAAGAGTGTAGCCTGGTACATCTGAGTTAGCGAGAGTTCAATACACCCACTTGCTGGGACCAAAGGAAGAGTCATAATCATCAGAACTTTCTAAATTTTGTGGTCTATAGATTAAATTTCGCTACAATGAAATTCCGCGAAAAATATTTTCACACGTCCCGTCAATATCGTTGTTGTGGAATTTGACTGTAATTGCTAAAATAATGTAAGTGACATTATCAATGTGTAATGAGGATGAATAGGTAGTGCTTGTGTTAATACAGCAGAATTAGCAAAGAAGCCTCACGAACACCCTTGAGACCAAGAGCCCTGAGGTACGTGCATTCTTTTACTAAAGCTACCACAGCGTAGACCTCTTTCGAAAGGCCGCGCTTACGAATCACCCGTGTATATGATGCAAAAACTTCAAAGTTCTTTTAAATATCGTAAAAGACATTCATAGTTGAAAAATGGATCTTTGCCTAGGAACATTATTGGATGCAGTGAGACTTGCTATCAGAATGGTACTGAAAAATGCGTTTTCCTAAGTGGTTAAAGTTTCTGGCATTTCAGCATGATCTGAAGGACTGAGATTGGCTGGCCACATTTATCACTGCTGGTTGGCTCATCACTGGACAAAAGGTACGAGTGTCTGCTGTGTGTGTCCTACTCTGAGTCTACATAATGTTACTGTCGGTGTGGCGTGACTTTGAGGTGGGTGTCCAGCTGCCGGGGTATGGCTTAATGGTGTGTAATTTATTGTGTGTTTCTAGATCCCACGACTTTTGCCGGAAGGCCCAGAACTTTTTCTTTAAAAAAGGCTTCAAGCCCGTTACAGGAACATTTGTGGATACATTAGAAGCTTTTATGTGGACAGAAATGGCTAGCTGGTCTGCTAAGACGTTCCCTTTGATGCCTCTATGTCCAGGCACCCAGCACAACACAATATGTTGGCCAGATGCAAAGTAATACATACAATTACATCACTACAGGGTTTGTATATTTTCGGAGAGAAATGATGGCTTTTATTACACTCAGAGAGTCGGTAAAGATAATTGATTTCTCTAACTTTTCCTTGCAGATATGTTTCACAGCAGTCAACAAAGAAAAAGTTTCTGCTTTGCCTGCAGTTCAAGAAAATGCATGTGTCTGTTCTTGTGGGGCAGTTTTGGATGTTTCGATGAAGGATATGTCACAATCAATTTGCTGAAACTTCCATGGCAGGAATGGTCTCCACTCTGTGTAAAAATTGAGACACACATTTCTTCTTTAAGCTTTCCGATACGAGGTGAAAAAGGCTTTCTGCCGGTGGGTTGTGGAATAGTGTGGCACATTGAGCGTCATTTACAGTGGTATAAACAGGGTGTTCAGGTTGTGCATTCACTTTCAGAAAATTTGTGAGGATATCGTATGACCATTTCAAATTGAGTGACCACTCGTTTGATCGTGCATAGAGACTTTGAACAGGGCTCGTCCTGAAGGCACCAGTGGCTAGACGGATGCCCAAATTGTGAATAGGATCAAGCATTTTCAGCACACTTGGTGTGGCAGAGTGGTACACTACACAACCATAGTTCAAACATGTCTTAACAAGACTTCTATAGAGGCCAATTAAGCACTTCCTGTCGCTTCCCCATGTAGCGTGCGACATTACTTTTAGTATATTCATTGTTTTTAGGCATTTAGTTTTGATGTACTTGATACGAGGGACAAAAAATAGTTTTGAGTCTAGGATGATACCGAGAAACTTATTTTCATTGTTGATATGTAAGAGTTGTTCATCCAACGTAACCTCAAGATCTAATACAAAGCTTGTTCTTGATCACCTATTAACTGTGGTGCATATTCACTTCTATTTCGTTTTTATTTTTGTCATTAGGGCTCCTCCATGTCTACTTACGGTGTCCTCACTTTTGGTGGAAGGTATTCAAAATCCGTAAATTATTGGGTTCTGCGAATTCTACTAGTAGCTCCCCTCTAGCATTTCTAGTACCAATGCCATAATCTCCCACTGCCTGGTCTCCAGCCTGCTTCTTTCCTACCTTTGCATTAAAGTCTCCCATCAGTATTGTGTACTGTGTTTTTACCTTACTCATTGCCGATTCCACGTTTTCATAGAAGCTTTCAACTGAAGCGTCATCATAGCTGGATGTAAGCGCTTCGAGATAGGTAATAGTGCACTTCAAGTTGTAAAAGACTATGTGTACTTAGGGAAGGTGATAACCGCGGAGCCGAAGCACGAGATTGAAGTACCGTATAAACCGGACTATAGGTCGAGAGGGAATATAGGTCGACCCCCCAAGTTCAGGTTAGGAGGAGGAATAAACGTTTATTTTCGAAACGGTGTAGCGGTGTAGGTTCCGCGTTCACCTTAGGTGGGAGGTTTTCTCGTTCCAGAAACCCTCTGGCCTTCGCTGCCTCTTTGGCCCTGGCGACGAGATGTTGTTGTTGGTCCAGGTCCTCCAAGGCGAGCTTGGCCTTCCACGTTTCGAGAAAGTGTTTGTTTTCTTTACCAACATCACAGGTGTTCGGCGGAGGCGATAGATCTGTATTTGTATTGCATGGACACTCGAGAATCAGGTGGGCCAACGTGTCAGGTACAGTGCAAATCGGGCAAACATATTCGTGTAATGTTGGGTACAATCGGTGCATTAGTATGTTGTGTATGTACGTGTTGCTTTGCAGTCTTCTCAGTATGGTGCTGTCCTCTTTGTTGAGCTTTGAGTGTGGTGGTGGATACTCTCTGCGCGCCAGTTTATGGTGTTGCAGTATTGCAGAGTAAGTCTTAGGTACAGACTCAGCCTCCGCGGACACAGTCCTGGAGTCTAAAAAACGGGAAGGGGTCTAAAAATCGGGAAATGGCGTCTAAAAAACAGGAAGGGGAAACAGCTTCATTTCCCTCCAGCCCTTCATGCCCAGGAACCCATGTCACACAGGTGAATGGCATCGGAGTGCTTCGGCGCTTCAATATCTGAATTGCTTCGGTAAACCCACGACCTTTGCTGTAGTTTCGCATGGCTGCTTGAGAGTCTGTAAATATCACAGCTGCATCCAAGCACGTTGTGGTAGCTAGGGCAATCACCGCCTCGTCTGCAGTTTCTGGGCTTCGGTTGCATAGTGTGGCAGATGCGAGCTCTACACCCCAAGTATCAATGACGCTCAAAGCGTAGGCATCTCTACCAGGATACTTGGCTGTGTCTGTATATCTGGCGTCTGGATTTTGGCTGTGATTTCGTCGTAGAGTATTCACTCGTGCCTGCCTTCTTTCCTTGTGATGTGTGGGGTGCATATTGTGGGGGATTCGTGCAATACAGAAAGATTCGTGGATGTTTGGAGGAATCCGTTCTTTTCGGTTCGTGTCTGTGTCGCCTGTAATGGTTTCGCTATAGTTCAGCCATTGTAGCACTGATCTTCCAGTGGGCGACAGCTTTAGTCGTTCCAGCTGGCTAGCCCTGTGGGCTTCGACTAGTTCCTGCCAGGTATTGTGCACGCCCATTTTCAGCAGTTTCGCAGTGGAAGCCGTGAATGGAAGCCCTAAAGCAATTTTGGTGGCCTTACGAAACATGATGTTCAGCTTCTCTACCTCTGCGTTCTTCAGGGCGAGGTAGGGAGTGCCATAGGTTATTCGACTGCTGAGGAGAACTTGCACAACGTGCAGTGTGCCTTGCTTTTTAAAGCCGCTTCTACGATTCGTGATTCGCCTGATGGGATGCGTGAGTTGAGATAGTGTGCGCTGCAGTCGAGGGAGTGTGGCCGCACCTGACCCATCTTTGTGGATGTGGAGCCCCACTACTCGTAACGTTTCCACTTTCATGATGGGCTTTCTGTTGACAGTGACGCTGGGATCAGGTTCAATGTTGGCGGCAGGCTGCCCTCTCATTCTACACTTCAGGATGAGGTGTTCCCGACTTTTTTGGGAGCACATTGGAGGCCACATTTTTTCAAGTACCTCTCGATGATATTGATACACAACAGCCGGCACAGCCTGGCTGCAAGAAAGAGAAAGACGATGTTGGTGGCTAGTTGTTGATGAACTGTCGCCATCTTCTTCACCGAGCACGGTGCATCGTATTTAATTTATTAAATAAGTTACCGTAACATTATTGGTGGAGGTGGACGACTCCCGTACCTCGATGGAGACGCGCAGCGGTCACAACACCGGGGACTCCTCGGCTACTTCAACTGCCAGTGCCTCATCCCCACCAGTCTCTCGATCCGAGTCGACAATCTACGTCACCCTGCCACCCCTACGGGATCCTGGAAATTTCTCCGCTGACGGAACCATCTACGTTGACTCCTGGCTGCACCGGTACGAGCGAGTCAGTGCTACCCACCGCTGGGATCCCAGGCTTATGCTCGCCGATGTTGTTATCTACCTCGACGGCACGCCACGGACATGGTTCGAAACCAACGAAGCCGAAATCACAAGCTGGGATCTTTTCAAATCGAAGATCCGTGATCTTTTCGGCGATTCATCTGGTCGTCAGCTCGCTGCCAAGATGACTCGCGCCACTCGCGCCCAGACGTCTACTGAATCGTACGTCTCATACATTCTTGACGTCTTGGCGCTTTGTAGCAAGGTCGACCAGCGCATGTCAGAACAAGAAAAAGTTAATCACGTCCTCAAAGGGATTGCTGACGATGCCTTCAACCTGCTGGTTTTTAATAATGTCACAAGCATCGACACGATCCTGACAGAATGTTGCCGTCTAGAACAGGCTAAAGCCCGCCGCGTCACCCACGGCATTATGCGCCTGCCGAACACAGCTGCTACTTCCTCTTGTGATGACGTCGTCCGCCCAGTTCCCCGATGTGACAACTCCAACTACTCTCGACAGCGCAATTTGTCCGAATGGCGTACACTGGATGACAAGCCCATATGCTTCAATTGCCGACGTGTCGGTCATATTGCTCGCCACTGCCGCAATCACTGGGCTCCGCCGGCACACTATGGGCACACCCAGGCCACTTCTGTCCACCAGTCGTCATCGACATTTGATTTTGATTCCCCTATGCCGACGACATCCTCTGATTCTGCCGCACCTCTGACGAGACCTCGCTACGCCCGCTCACCATCCCCTGCTCGCCGTCAATCTCGTTCGCCCCCACAACGCCGTCCTGCCTCTCCGACCTATTTTCAGCGCCCCCGACCGGAAAACTAGGCAGTGCAGCTTCTGGAGGTGAAGCTGCATTGACGGCGACCTCTGCAAGAAATCCTCGTGTAACATTACCGACCACCCGGAATCTGTTGAACGCTACTTTAGACAATGTACCTTTGCGCACGTTGATTGATACCGGCGCGCATGTGTCCATAATGAGTGCTGCTCTTCGTCGCCGCCTAAAGAAAGTTGTCACACCCGCCTTGAACCGAACCGTTCGAGCCGCCGACGGGGGAACTGCCGCGATTAATTGGCATGTGCTCTGCCCGTGTGACTATCGCCGATAGAAGCACTGCTGTTCTTTTCACCGTTATAGAAAATTGTCCTCATGAAGTAATTCTAGGCATGGATTTTCTAATCGCTCACTCGGCCCTTATAGATTGTTCAGCCGGCTGTCTTGACCTTGAAATGCCTCTACTTTCTGATCTGACCAACCCACCTCAAAGTCGCCTTTGCTGCATTGATTTCGCACGCCTTCCGCCTAACCGTGTCACACATATCGACTTCTTCTCTACACCACCTGTACCTGACGGCGATTACATGGTGGCACCAATTCATGCCGTGATGCTTACGCATGGCGTCGCTGTTCCGCACACCATTTTGACAATCGTTGGAAACCGCACATGCCTTCCTATTGTCAATTTTGCCCTCACTGCCCAAATTCTTCCACAAGGTATCTCCCTGGCCGAAATTACTGCTCTACAAGACCATACGGTTGAACCCTTCAAAGTGGATGATTGCTGCACCTCAGACAATGAACCAACTCTAACACGTTCATCGGGCGTCGACGTTGACCACATGGTACCATCAGACCTCGCTCCTGATCAAGTGGAAGCCCTTCGTCACGTCCTGGAGTCCTATAGTGACATTTTCGACTTCGCCAGCACGGCTTTAAGCCGAACGAGTGTTGTTACTCATCGCATCAATACCGGTGACGCGAGTCCCATTCACCGACGTCCATACGATGTTTCCGCGTCCGAGCGCACAGTCATACAACAGGAAGTCGAAAAGATGCTTTCAAAAGACAAAATCGAACCCTCTTGTAGCCCCTGGGCTTCTCCTGTCGTCCTGATCAGAAAAAAGGATGGAACATGGCGCTTTTGTATAGATTATAGGCATCTCAACAAAATTACGAAGAAAGATATTTATCCGTTGCCTAGAATTGACGATGCCTTAGACTGCCTTTACGGTGCTACGTATTTTTCCACTATCGACCTTCGATCTGGCTATTGGCAGATCGCTGTGGACGAGATGGACCGTGAGAAGACCGCATTCGTCACTCCTGACGGGCTTTATTACTTCAAAGTTATGCCCTTTGGTCTCGGTAATGCGCCGGCCACATTCGAAAGAATGATGGACTCGTTGCTCCAAGGGTTTAAATGGTCAACCTGCTTATGTTATTTAGACGACGTTATCGTTTTCTCGCCCACATTCGACTCCCATCTCAAGTGTTTATCGGCGATTCTTGAAGTTTTTTGTCGAGCCGGACTTCAACTGAACTCGTCGAAATGCCACTTTGCTCGTCGTCAAATAACTGTACTTGGCCACATCGTCGATGCCACAGGAGTCCGCCCGGATCTCGAGAAAATTTGCGCCGTCACGGACTTTTCTGTTCCGAAGTCAACAAAGGACGTTCGCAGTTTTGTCGGCTTGTGCTCCTACTTTCGATGGTTTGTTAAGGACTTCGCCATCATTGCACGCCCACTCACAAACCTCCTGAAGAAGGACACCCCATTTTTCTGGGGCGCTGATCAAGCCTCATCTTTTTCCCAGCTCACGACGCTCTTAACACCGCCGATTTTAGCTCATTTCGATCCATCCGCTCCAACCGAGGTTCGAACTGACGCTAGTGGGCATGGCATCGGGGCAATGCTATTGCAACACCAACGCGGACATGACCGTGTTATAGCATATGCAAGCCGACTGCTATCTACAGCCGACCGCAACTATTCAATCACGGAGCGTGAGTGTCTCGCTCTTGTGTGGGCAGTCGCCAAGTTTCGCCCATAGTTATACGGGCGTCCATTCCGGGTAGTCACTGACCACCACGCGCTCTGCTGGCTGGCCTCACTCAAGGATCCCACAGGACGCCTCGCTCGTTGGTCCCTACGATTACAATACACGTTCACCATATCGTACAAAACAGGGCGGTCATATCAAGATGCGGATTGTTTATCACGCTACCCTGTGGAAGAGGCTGCCCATACTGACACCTTTCCAGACCTTCTGTCTGTGACGCAACTACTCAACCTTGGCCACGAACAATGCCGGGATGCTTCTCTGCGAACCATCATTGACAAGCTGGAGTCAATGCCTCGCGACGCATTTCTATAAATGTTCCAGGTAAAAGACGGCATCCTGTATCACCGTAACCTCGATTCATATGGCCATGACTTGCTCCCCGTCATACCAGCACATCTTCGTGCGGCTGTTCTCAACCAACTTCATGACGCTCCTTTGGCGGGCCACTTGGGCGTCTCTCGCACATACGACCGTGTACGTCATTGTTTCTTTTGGCCTGGTCTTGCCCGCTTTGTTCGACGCTATGTCGCCGCTTGTGAGCCCTGCCAGCGCCGCAAAAAGCCATCTTCTCTACCAGCTGGATTCCTTCAGCGGATCGACATTCCCATTGAACCTTTTTTTCGAGTTGGCCTCGACCTGCTTGACCCATTCCCGATCTCCAGCTCAGGCAACAAATGGATCGCTGTCGCCACTGACTATGCGACACGGTACGCTATCACACGAGCACTTCCGACGAGTTGCGCAACCGATGTGGCGGACTTTCTGGTATATGATAATATTTCAGCACACGGAGCTCCACGCCAACTTCTCACTGGCCGGGGCCGGACCTTCCTATCAGCTGTCGTTGATGAAATCTTGCGCTCTTGCTCTGCTAAGCACAAGTTTGCCACTTTGTACCATCCGCAAACGAACGGTCTTATGGAGCGCCTCAACCGCACCATAACCGACATGCTTTCTAAATACGTAGCGGCCGACCACCAGGACTGGGACGTTCATTTGCCATTTGTAACGTTCGCATATAATTCGTCACGTCACGACAATGCCGGCTATTCACCATTCTATCTTCTATACGGCCGAGAACCCGCCCTACCATTTGACACCCTGCTGCCCTCGGTCACTGAGTATGCCGGCAAAGCCATTGCGCGAGCCGACCACGCACGCCAACTCGCCCGCAGCCGCCTGCAGGCCTCACAGGAGCACCAAAGACAGCTCTACGATTCCCATCATCGAAACGTGCACTTTTCACCGGGTTCCCTTGTCCTCCTCTGGTCCCCCATTCAGCGTGTAGGGCTTTCTGAAAAACTGCTGTCGTGCTACACTGGACCATATCACGTCGTTCGCCAGGTGACTGACGTTACATACGAAATCGTTCCAGCCGATTCAACGTCATCATCGTCACCTTCGAGTGACATCGTGCACATAGCTCGACTCAAACCTTATCACCCTCCTTCTACGGCATCCGAGTTGCTCAAGCACCGAGACGGTGCTTCTATCGCCGGGGGGTTATGATACACAACAGCCGGCACAGCCCGGCTACAAGAAAGAGAAAGACGACGTTGGTGGCTAGCTGTTGATGAACTGTCGCCATCTTGTTCGCCAAGCACGGTGCATCGTATTTAATTTATTAAATAAGTTACCGTAACATTATCTACTGCTTCTTGTAAGCGCATTTCTTGCATTCCGGTATTTGAGGCCCTTGTTCATAACGTAATGTCGTCCGCATAAAAGACATGTCCCAGGTCTTGTATAGCATCGAAGAGGCTTGGTAACCTGATCAATGCAACGTTGAAAAGAAACGGCGAAATGACCGAACCCTGTGGAGCACCTCTGTTCAGTAGTCAGAAAGTGTCGCTGCGAAGATTGTAAATTTCCACTGTGGCCGTGCGATGCTTGAGGAAATTTCTCACATAGTTGTATAACCGAGGCCCGCAGTCTAGATGTTCAAGATTGCAGAGGATTGCGTCGTGGCTGACGCGATCGAAAGTTCCCTTTATATCAATAGCTACGATTGAAGACTTGCTTCTGGTGCTGAGGTGATCGATGAGGTCTTCCTTGAGCAAAAGGAAAATGTCTTGCGTTGATAGGTGTTGCCCGAATCCGAACATTGTGTTCAGAAAATATCCCTTGTCTTCGAGGTACGGGGTTAGCCTGTTGTGTACCATGTGCTCGAATAGTTTCCTTACACACGAGCTAAGGGAAATGGGGCGCAGGTTCTCGATGCTGTGGTGCTTGTTGGGTTTCGGGATCATCGTAATCTCTGAATGTTTCCAGGTAGCCGGTATCTCACCACTCTCCCAGCAAGCATTGAGATACTGGAGTAGGGCATCGGTGGCCTGCTGCGGAAGGTTGCGGAGATGCTTGTTCATAATGCGATCCTTCCGTGGGTTGGTGTTTTTAGTGAGTGTAGCTAGTGCTGCACCTAGTTCTGCCAGCGTAAATGGTTCATCAAGTTCGAGATTTGGTTTTCCGTTGTAGGCTTTGTCGTGTGCCATCGTGGTTATAGGTGGGTCTCCAGACAGCTTCTTCTGGAGCTCTCGAAGGAGGTCCTCTTCTGATCCGGCATAGTTGTGTATCAGCCTGCAAATATTTTGTCGCTGCTCCGTCCTTGTAGGGCTGTTGTCGAGAAGAGCGCGCAGAATGTGCCACGTTTTCTTTGTGCTTAATGTCCCCTGTAGTGGGTCGCAAAATGCAGACCAGTGTTGTCTTCCTAACCTCTCTGCATATTCCTGCGCTTGTTCAGTGAGCAGGGGGATTTTCTTCTTGAGTTTCTTATTTAGCTTCTGCCTCTTCCATCTCTTAAAAAGAGATCTTCTTGCTTCCCAGAGATGAAGGAGATCCATGTCAATGGCTGGTGAGTTCTCATTCAGCTGTATTCTTTTGGTGTGTTGGTCTGCAATGTCGAGGACCTTCCTCACCCAATTGTCTACGTTATCGATGGTGGTCTCAACATTTAGAGCATCTCGGAATCAACCCCACTCTGTTATTTGGGCCGTGCCAATCCTCCTGGACTTGCGAGTGTGAGCTACAGTTAATTCGATTATATGGTGGTTGCTTCCCAGGGTTTCTGGGAGACAGCTCCACTTCGCTGAACGCACATTTAACGTGAACGTGAGATCGGGTTTGTGTCCCTGGCGACACTATTCCCTACTCTTGTTGTCTGGATTGGATCGTTCCACAAAGGCAGTCTGTGCTGCTGAGCCGTGTCGTGTACTCGGGCACCTTTCTTTGTTGTGGTATGATAGCCCCAAGCCGTGTGAGGGCCGTTAAAGTACCCCATTATAACAACTTGATGGCCATCAGCGCATTTCTTCAGTTCCCGAGCCAGAGGGTCAAATTCTGGCAGTTGTGGTCTTTTGGGGGGGCTGTACACACTCGCAACAATGAGTCTGTTTTGCGATTTCCTTTCTGGTATTACTTCTATCACGGTGTGCTCGAGAAGTATGTTTACTTGTTCTAATTCCTGTACCGTGAGAGTCTTTTTTGTAAGGATTGCTGTACACTTTGATTGGATGTGGCCGTTGTACCCTTGTAGCCGCACATTATGTGTATTTGTTTCTTGCAGTGCTATGAGGTCGGGTGGGTCTTGCTTAACTAATTCTTGCAAAGTAGCAAAACGTGGATGGTAGGAACGACAGTTCCACTGCCAGATGCGGAGAGTTGAGAGCGTGTTTGTTGCCTTCTTATTAGGGACTGCCATCTTCAATTTGTTCAGCTCCCCGCTGGCGCTCGCTGGTAGGTGAAACTGAATGAGAAGCAGTTCGGCCTTTTACTCGTGCCTGCTTCCTGTCAGGATGAACGTCACTCAGAGAACTATCGAGGTGCTCTTCGGAGGCGTAGCTCTTCTTCACGTATGCTATAAAGTTGCTCAGCTGCGCTGCAAGTCCGTCCACTTTGGCGTCAAACGTGATAATCTTGTTGTTTATGCTTAGGACGAAATTCACTATTGCTGTCTGAACAATATTCTCTATGATAGTGTGGATGCTTCTCATTAAAGTTTCTTGTAAGGTCTAGAATCGGGCATCGACACTAGATTCCACATTTGTTGAGGGAAGGAGGGCACCCGGTTGTCCATCATGCTTTTGGATGGTAGTACATTTCTGGTGAAGCTTGTCTATCAGGTCCTTTTGCTCCTCAGATTTTTTAAGAAGCTTGTTCATACTGTCTTGCTGTTTCTGGTGGCTCTGTATCAGCTTGTCGATAATGGCTTGTTGACTTTGTAGTTGACTGGCTTGATGCTGTAATGCACTTTCTTAATTGTGCACCATATCTTGGAGCGATTGGAAGGTTTTGTTGTCAAGTGACGAAGACACGCACTTGCTTGTTGCTTCGGAGCTACTCGAACCACTTGGTGCGATAGCATAGCTCAAGCTCACTCTTTTGGGCGAGTGCGAGCGTGAGCGTGATCAGGATGGGGATCGTGAGCTTCGTTGGAGTATGGGCCGTGATCGACCTTGTGCAGGAGTGATGCTAGCGCTGCTGCTCAAATTGGTCATTTGGCTTCCTAGGTCCAGGAAGTCTTCATTCCCAAGACTCTTGCGGCAGTCTCGTGCTTTTAGCCAGTCCATTCGTTGCTGTCGGATGCGGAATGGTGGCGGATTGGGTTTAAGTCTTTTCTTGCAATCCTTGCTTGCAGTTTCATGCCCCTCTCCGCATATCTTACAGGCGGGTTTGCACGCATGGTCTGATGGTTGGTTGACCTTGCCACATTTAGAGCAGAAATCTTGAAGTGGTCGAGAGCAGACATCCTGACGGTGTCCCGTGTTGCCGCAGGTCTTGCAATATTGCACCGATTTTCGATACGGTCTGCATCGAAACTCAAGACTGTAGAACCGGACGTAATAAGGAACATGCGGCCCTTGGAAAAAGATCACTGCAGCTGACGATCGCCCAAGCATATGGGCGTGGAGAATCGTGTACCGCGCTGGTGCACGAAGGCCAGCCTTGAGCTCTGTTTCCATCGTGCCGGGCAGAAGTCCACTTATGACACTGCGAGAGACCTTGTCCGGCGTTCTCGTGTTGCCGTTTATGATAAAGAAAGTGCTGCCAAGTTGTATGCTGGTGATGCCTTCAAGTTTTTTCGTGTCTTCCCATTTCGCCGTGCTTGCTATAATGAGGTTTTCTTGGCGTTGCACTTGCACACACACTTTCTCGCCGAAATATTGCTACGACAGACCGCTGGCCCTTCCGATGGCTTGCATGATGGTGATATCGTTCCACTTTGCCAGCTCAAGGCCTGCTTGCGGGCGGTCGACGACCTTGTAGTCGTCAAACAGTAGGGGTGGCATCATAGGCTTGCAATGGTGCGATTGGTGTTGCAGCGTTGTCATTTCTTCCTTGCGAAGTTTTTATTCTGACGTCGTGTTTTCCCCCGCGTCCTTCTTGCCTTTCTTTGCTCTCGTGATCCAAACGCTTTCACGTTCAATTGTTCTGCCACTGCTCTCGTCATACCGCCAGGAGTCTCTGCGTTCCGCATTTCGATCGCGTTCAAATGCATGGCGTTTTTATCATCGCCCAACTGATCACTGTACGTTTCGGTTGTTTTTTTTTTTTTTCTTGGCTATTCTTGCAAACTGGACGCCGCGTGAGCTGGCGCTGGTGTAATGCTCCCCGAAGCACTCGAGCGTCGCCAGCACACGCTGTGCGCTAACGGCGCATCTCTCGATGAGCTTGCGTTGTGTGTTAGGCTTAGCCGGGCGGGTGTGTGGCCTCGTGAAAATAAAGAAATCAGGGACTCACTTGGCGGTGGCTAGTGCCCGCCGATCGCTGACATCTTGCCTGTTACGTGGATACCGAAATGAGGGTGGTCGTGAGCCGTGATGCTAGTTGAAAAGCCAGGAAAGCAGGAGCCCATGTGAAGCCAGTCAGCACCTCACAGCCTCCTAGCGGCAATCTCAGGTTACCGAATAAGAAAAAAAAGGAAAACAACCCAAACTTTGCTGAACGACATTTATTTGTGAATTGGGCGCACCGCACTCCGATCATTGGAGCTCCCCTCAACTACCATCGCAACTGTTCCTATTCGTCAGACGAAGCACC
This sequence comes from Rhipicephalus microplus, assembly GCF_043290135.1. Lineage (NCBI taxonomy): Eukaryota > Metazoa > Arthropoda > Arachnida > Ixodida > Ixodidae > Rhipicephalus > Rhipicephalus microplus. Next base: position 1,615,688 of record NW_027464621.1, read on the forward strand.
AGTCTTCTGAAGACAAGAGTTTGTCGTTGGCCGTCTCCCACAGTGCGTTGTCTTCCGCTCCATACAGCGAGTTGCTGATGGAACATTTCTTAAAAGCATTTTCCACCATGGAATCTGGCAAAGAACGCCAGGCGGAAAGCATCCAGCCACAAACAGTCACAAGCAGAGGCCTCTGTAGGCGGCTCGCCGGTGTCTTTGGGTTATCGCCGGACATCCACTTTTGGTACTCCAGCCGCACTCTGTCCTTGAACGGCTTGTTTAGCACAACCTCGATCGGTTGGAGGGTGGACATCATACCACCTGGTATCACGGCGAGGTCCGTTTTTCCATCGCCCAGTGCGCGCTTCACAGCGTCGGTTAAGTGACCACAAAACGCATCTAACACCAGCATGCTGCAAAGACGCAGCAGAGCACCTGGCTGACGTTTCCAGACTACTCCTATCAATTCGAGCATCATGGCCTCATCCATGTATCCCTTTTTGTTGACGCAAACGACAACACCGGGCCGGAACACTTCCTTCGGCATTGTCTTACGTTTGAAAATGATAAAGGGCGAAGCTTTCTACCATCTGCCATGCATGCCGGCATGATGGTGAAGCGCGAGTGCTCATTGCCAGTGGACAACAGCTTCATATCCTTGGTGCCACGCTGCATGATCATGGTCAATGAAGGCATGTCAAACCACACGGGGGTCTAATCGGCATTGTCAATCTGTCCCATCACGTAGTTGTTCTGATCCCGAAGCCGGTTCACGAAGCCCTGAAAGTTCATAAGCTTGTCCTCGAACTCGTCTGGAAACTTCTGACAGATGGATGTGTGCCACCGAAAAGAAAATTGTTTGCGTCTCATGAATCAACGCACCCAAAAGTTTGGTGCACGAAACTCTTCTCTCATGAGCCCAGCTTCTCGAGCGAGTTCCACAGCTTTCTTGCGAATGGTAACCTCAGTCACTGGCAGCGAGCACGCATGAACTTCCCACACAAAGTTCCCTAGCGTATTCTCCAGCTGTGGATGAACCCCACTTCGCCCACGAAATGACATTTTCCGAGGATTGCACATCTGCAGCTTTCCTTTCTGCACCCTCCAATAGCACACTTTTTTTTTTCTGATACACCAAAGCGGCGCTGAACAGCCATATTCCTATTTGCTTCTGCGAACTCAACAACCTCTAGTTTTAAACGCAGCTGAGTACTGCCTTCTCGTACCGCTACTCATATTCAGTGAACGAAAAAAAGACCACTAAAAATGAAACACAATGTCAAGCGGAGCGAGAACTTAGAACAGAACAGAAGCAAATCATGAACACAAAAAAAAACAGACAAGAGAGAAAAAAAAAACAACCTGCTATTGGATTTGAATGCGAATATGGCCATGTCCAGCTTCTCATGCACATGCAAGCCACATGTTGCCAGACAGCGGTGCACTGTGGGCTAGACACCGCTATATAAGATGAAAGGCGACTTTAGCTCGTTGTTTTATAGAAAATATCTCGACTTATATTCCGCTTTATATGGTAACTAGAAGACTAAGAATGCGGTGGAGCACATTTGATAAGCACTCTCAAATTATGACAGGTAGATTGCCACTATCCCTCAAGAGGAAGGTATATAACAGCTGCATCTTGCCGGATAGATCTTTGCCGGATGGAAACAAGAATGGATCTTTCCCTTGTTTTTGTATTGAAATTATAATCGCTTCTTTCCATTAAGTTGAAATGTACCCATTTGCCCACATGGTGTTTCAAGAACTCAGAGCAGCTTTGAGTTCATTGAGTGATTGATATGTAGAGTTTAATGTCCCAAAACCACTATATGATTATGAGAGACGCCGTAGTGGAGAGCTCCGGAAATTTTGAATACCTAAGGTTCTTCTGGAGCATTGATTAATTGATTGATTGATTGATATGTGGGGTTTAACGTCACAAACCCACCATATGATTGTGAGAGACGCCGTAGTGGAGGGCTCCGGAAATTTCAACCAACTGGGGTTCTTTAACGTGCACCCAAATCTGAGCACACGGGCCTACAACATTTCCGCCTCCATCAGAAATGCAGCTGCCACAGCTGGGATTTGAACCCGCGACCTGCGGGTCAGCAGCCGAGTACCTTAGCCACTAGACCACCGTGGCGGGGCAAGGTTCTTCCGGAGCAGATTATAGGGAAAAAAACATGCACTTTTTATGATGAAATACCAAATTTGAAGCAGTATAAAAAAGGCTTACATTTAGAAAAAAAATATGTATAAACCATTCAACATCACCTAAATTGTGAAGCGTGAATATAAGTACTGCTATTTCAATGAAAGTAGTATTTGAACTATCCCACTGAGCAAACAATAATAAAGTCTCTATTAGCATTTGCTGTGCCTATCAAATCATTTGACAGACTCTGCAAATTTAAATATTAATTTTCCAAGCTCGCGACCTTGAAATTTGGGGCATTCGTAAAACTGAAGAGTAAGAGTGGCAAAAAAAGAAACTGGCGCACTATATAGTTAGATCTTTTTAGAGAAGCAGAAATGTCATACACTGCTTCAAATGATTGCTAGTAGCTTATTAATTGTGTGGCGTACAACTGCTTGAGTAACTGAGAAAAATGCGCAGTGTCCCACTAGTGCTAACAGCCCCTTTTAAATATCAATACGCTTTTTCGCAGGGCACCGGTGTACTGCGGCGAAGGTGGCTCAAGCACCATTAAAACCAAAGTCAAGATAATTCTTTTTTTTTTTTTTTTTTACCGTGGGGTTAGGTGCTGCTTTGACTCCCTTGAGAGTTGAAGTAACGACGGCGCATGCTCGTTGTCTCGGCAACAGTACCGGATATCTATCGCCAGGACCATAGCAGGGAGGACGCAACTTTAAGACAAAAATAAATGTTTCATGTGCCACTGCTAAGGCAATCGACGTGGTCGCTGGCAACTCCGGCATTCGCAGAAAATCGATCTTGTTTGCATGAGGAAAACCTGGCATACGCTTCCAGCTTTAGTTCTTAACAAGCCATAGTCGCATTTTCAGTCTAGGAAATTCAGATTTTTCGCAAAATGTTGGTGGCTACAGCAACGCATCTTTGTCTTGAAGTTCCGTCGTCCCACCGATAGGTATCCCGCTGTGGTCAGCGGACTGATGGGTGCGCAGCGTTGTTACTTTATCTGGTCAATCGTGTCTCGCGAGCATAGAGCAGGTGGCTAGAATATTTTAAATATATTCTAGGCACTATAGTTCTGGTCTGCGCACTTTGACTGATGGCGCAACCTGCAGGTGGCCGACGTGGCCTGCATTTTTTGCCAAAATTAGCACACCTGAAAAAAATTGAGACTGTCTGGGCATTTTGGCCCAATGTGGCACAATATGAGCAAATTTCACCGGTTGCACCAACAATCAGGAATTGTATCAAATTGGCACAACTGTTGCACACCTGCACAGGTAGACCGACCACTACAGTTCTGTGAACTATAGCCGAATCGCTAGCACTTGAAGCATTGGAAAGTAGCTAAATATAATGTCGGCCTTTGAGTTTCAAGTACCCTGCCTTGATGGTTTCAAGCAGGAGAGTCAGGTTCTTTGTTTTATTTCCTTTCTACCATGCCTTATACTAATTCTTTTTACATTCAGGACATTTTGGTCACTCCAGCCTTCAACAAATTCAGCCTCAGTCTCATGAGGTCATCGTCAGAGACAATCCCACGAAACGTGTTCGTTGTGTGGTGTGGGGAGGCTATCACTGAGACGTCCCCAAACAATATTAGATTCGACAGCTTCTGGTATTGTGTTTGATCATGGAGTTCCAAGAGAAGGCCTCGAATTGCCATTCTCAATGCCTTATAACCTACTACAAGAGTTTGGGAAAGTTTTTTAGAGCAGGAAAAGTGAGATCATTGACATTCTCTAGGTCTTTCCCACTTTTTCAAAATGAACTACATGGTAGCATGAGAACGTTTCTCTCCGGTTACCAATAAAAAGAAATGTCTTCGATGTGCCCCCTTTTCTGGAGCGATCGGAAAGTTTTAGAAAAGAACAAGCCATAAAATACCTTATGTTTCAGCATGATGATGATGATGATGATGATGATGTGTGGTGTTTTATGGCGCAAGGGCCAATTGATGGCCAAAGAGCGCCATTTCAATGAGTAATAGAGATGCGGACAATGATATGTTGCGTGGCTGTATAGGGGCCTTAAAATTCCTCGCGATAATGCGGGTAAAAGCATAAGTATTAAAGACATGACAGTGGCGTGATATGCATATTAAAAATGGTGACAAAGGTTTTGATAATAAAAACGTAAAAATATTTGGCACTAGCACACTTGCCTCATCAGTGCCCTTGTGTCCAAGGGCTGCGAGGCAAGTGCTTTTAAATGTAATCACAGCAGCAGCGACCTCTCTTGAGAGGTCACGCTACGCAATGCCTGGGTATAATACATGGTAAAATTTAACATCTCTTAAAAAAGCTAACAATGATTTATGGGTGAAAAGTGGTTCCCTACCGACAAACATTGCAGGGTGTAAAGGTATATGTTGTCGGTAGGGTAATGGGAAGTGTTGTCTTCTTAGAGTGTCTAACTGTTTACATTCGATTAAAACGTGAAGAACTGTTAAAGCCTCACCACATTTATCACACAATGGTGGATCACCACCGGATAAAAGATGTGTGTGTGTCGTGTATGTGTGCCCTATCCTGAGTCTTGTTAGTGTTACCTCTGTTAGACGTGATTTTGATACTGGTGGCCAATGGCCAAGGTGTGGCTTGATAACGTGTAGTTTGTTTTGTGTGTGTGTATCCCACTTGCTCTGCCAGTAGTCCCTGAGGTTTAGTTTGAGAGACGGCTTAAGATCAAAGGCGTGGATTGATATGGATGTAATGGCGGTGCTCTCATGGACGGATGCAGCGAGCTGATCCGCCCTCACGTTGCCTTGGATCTCACGGTGCCCAGGCACCCAGCACACTACAACATGTTGTTTCTGCGTGTAAAGTGTGCACAAAATGGAGTAAAGTGAGACAAGGACTGGGTTTTTTTGTTTTTTAAGACTGTGCAGAGCCGTTACCACACTGAGGGAGTCTGTATAAATTACTGCTTTTTGTATTTGTAATTGTTTGATGTGTTTGGCTGCCACCAGTATCGCGTAAGCTTCCGCTGTGAAGATACTTGTGCGTGGATGTAGAGGGCCAGCATCCGAAAAGGATGGGCCGACAGCAGCGTAGGACACAGAGGAGTTAGTCTTGGAGGCATCTGTGAAGAACTCAGGACATGTGTATTTGTGTTGAAGTTCCAGAAAGTATGTTCGGATATGGGCAATAGGTGCATGTTTTGTAACCTCTAGGAAAGACACATCGCAGTCTATATTCTGCCACTGCCACGGTGGCGGGTATGCTACAGGAGCCATTAAACTGTGTTCAAGTGACACTTCAGTTTCTTCAGCTAGACACTTCAGGCGAATTGAGAAGGGCTGCCTCATCGAAGGCCTGTTTTGAAACAGAGTTGAGCTCGACAAATCATTAATTGTAGAGTATGAGGGGTGCTTCTTGTCTGCTTTCACCTTAAGGAAATAAACAAAGGACATGTAAGTTCTCTGCAGATGAAGCGACCACTCATTTGACTCAACATAAAGGCTTTCTACGGGGCTGGTGCGAAAAGCACCCGTAGAAAGGCGGATGCCCAAATGGTGCACGGGGTCAAGCATCTTCAAGGCACTTTGAGTGGCAGACTGATAGACAACGGCCCCATAATCTAAGCGGGTGCGGATGAGGCTTTTATAGAGGTTCATGAGGCATTGCCTATCACTACCCCACGTAGTACGTGACAACACTTTTATAACATTCATGGCTTTTAAACATTTCGTTTTTAAATACTTGATGTACGGTACGAAGGTCAACTTGTTGTCCAAGATTAAGCCTAAGAATTTATGCTCGGCTTTGACGGACAGACGTTGCCCATTCAGTCGAATGTCAGGTTCCGAGTGCATGCCTCTCTTTCGAGAGAACAAGACACACGTGCTTTTTTGTGGGTTAAGTCGAAATCCGTTTTCATCTGCCCATTTGGAGACCTTATTTAAACCCAGCTGAACCTGCCGCTCACACATGGCCAAGTTGCATGACTTGAAGCCAAGCTGAACGTCGTCGACATATGTACAATAGAACATATTGCGGGGAATGGACAAGTGCAAAGAATTCATTTTGATAATAAAAAGTGTGCAACTAAGCACGCCACCTTGTGGCACGCCTGTTTCCTGGACAAATGTTTGGGAGAGCACACTGCCTAGACGGACACGGAATGTCCGGTTTGACAGGTAACTTTCGATTATTTGGAACATTCTTCCGCGCACACCAAGGTGGGACAGGTCTCTTAGAATTCCGAAACGCCATGTTGTATCATACGCCTTTTCGATATCGAGGAACACAGAGTCAGTCAGTCAGTCAAGAACTTTAATATATGGTCCTGAGGAGTTTAAGCCACCAGGGTGCCCACGTGGGACATCCTAGCAGCCGCTACCGTAGGCGACGCCCGAGTCGGGGCGGGAACGTGGTGGCGTTCCGCCAGTTCTTGGGCCCTCTGGACTGCCTTAAGTTGGTTTCGGAGATTGGGGCTCCTGAGTGCCTCCTCCCAGTCGGACTCACTGGTGAGAGGTCCCTGAGGTAACGCGGGACATTGCCAGAGCATGTGCGCGAGTGAACAGTACACTTCTGTGCAATCTGGGCACTGTGAATTTATGTCTGAGTTATAATGGCTGAGTCGGCCCCGTGATGGGTACGATCTCGTTTGTAACATTCTAAAGGCTACTTCTTGCGCGCGTTCTAGTTTTGAATGGGGTAAAGGGTATCGGCTTCTGTTGTGTCGGTAGTGGGAGGTAATTTCATGGAAGGTGAGTAGTGGGTCATTAAACTGCACGTCTGGGCCCAGCTCTTCGGTGGCTGATTGATCGTCACGGCGGGTCAGTTCTCGTGCTCGATCATGAGCCATTTCGTTGAGGTTGGGTTGTTGTGGGTGAACGTCTTTGCCCATGTGGGCAGGGAACCAAGAGAGGTAGTGCGAGCCCGTATATTTCCGTGTTTGTAAAATGCGGGCTGCTTCTGGAGCGATGTTGCCGGTTTCGTAAGCCCGAATGGCGGCGCGAGAGTCTGTGAAGACATTAGTGAGTGAGGGGTCGGTCATCGCTAAAGCTATAGCAACTTGTTCGGCTATGGCGCTTGTTGATAGCCTAACCGAGGCGGCTGAGCGTAGGGCTCCGTCGCCATCTACTACCGCGAGTGCGAAAGAGGAGGAGTTACCGTATTGCGCTGCGTCGACGAATGCGGTAGAGTTGCGATTCGCGGCGGTACGGTTTAGGATCGCGCGAGCGCGGGCCAGCCGTCTGCCTTCGTTGTGTTGTGGGTGGACATTTCGCGGAAATGGGGTTACCATGTAAGTAGCTCGGACAACTCTGGGGAGGGTTACTGCGCGTTCAAGGCAGGGGTGTGGGGACATGCCGGCCTCGCTTAGAAGTCGGCGGCCTGCCTTGGAGGAGGAGAGGCGGATCACTTGGGCCGTGGTCTGGGCCTCGATCACTTCATCGATGCCGTTGTGCATGCCTAGTTGGTCGAGACGGGAAGTGCTCGTGTTTTGAGGCAAACCAAGGACTTGTTTAATGCTTTTGCGCATGAGTGTGTTTAGTTTCGTCTTTTCTACCTTCGTCCAGTTGTGGGCAGAGGCGACGTAATTGATGTGACTCATTAGGAACGCGTGGTATATGCGCAGAAGGTTGGCCTCTCCAAGGCCTCGTCTACGACCCGAGACTCGCTGAATGAGTCGGAGCATGTTCTCTGTTTTTGCTGTGATATGTTTAATTGTTCTTGCATGACAGCCAGTGGCCTCGACGAGGAGGCCGAGAATGCGTATGGAGTCCACTCGGGGTATTCGCTGCCCATCTTTGGCGTGTAGCGCTATGGGTAGATCACCTAAGGGTGTTAAGTTACGAACGCCTTGGCGAGATTGCCGGTACAGTAGCAACTCTGATTTTGTGGGCGACAAACGAAGTCCAGTGTTTTTTAAGTAGGCTTCTGTGGTATCGAGAGCAGTTTGAAGGGCTTGCTCCAACTCCGCCAATGAGCCTCCCGGGCACCAGATGGTGATGTCATCTGCGTATATAGCATGGTTTATGTTTGGGATGTCGCGGAGTTTGTCAGATAGTCCCTTCATTACTATGTTAAAAAGGAGTGGAGAAATGACTGCCCCTTGTGGTGTCCCGTTGGAACCTAATGTGTAAGTATCGGATGTAAGTTGCGATAAATGCAGCTGAGCTGTTCGATTTTGCAGAAAAGAACGAATGTACGCCTGGAATCTTTTACCGAGACCAAGGCTGGCAATGGATTCCAGTATAAAGCGGTGTGAGACGCTGTCGAATGCTTTAGTGAGGTCTAGGGCGAGAATGCCACGAACATCTCTCGTTTTTGAGTCGAAGATCTGTTTCTTTAGTAATAGCATGACGTCTTGTGTTGAAAGGTGCGGACGGAACCCGACCATGTTGAACGGAAAGAGTTCGTGATCCTCTATGTAGCGCGATACACGATTTAGGATGACATGTTCAGCTGCTTTTCCTATGCATGAGGTTAGGGAAATCGGGCGTAGATTGTCGAAGTTGAGTGGTTTACCTGGCTTTGAGAGAAGGATTACCGTGGCCGTGCGCCATTGTTCAGGTACCTGGCCAGTTTCCCACATGTAATTAATGTCTTTTGTGAGTAGTGTGATGGCTTGGTCGTCTAAATTTCGCAACAGGCGGTTGGTTACCTTGTCAGGACCGGGGGCTGATCTGCTGTTGAGGTTGTGTAATGCCTCCCGAATTTCTGACTCCGTGAAGGGTTCGTCGAGTTCGGGTATCGTTTCGCATTCTATTTCTGGGTAGTCGGTGGGTTGTGCTGTGTTTAAGGGGAGGTGACGTTTGGAGATTTCTTCAAGAAAGGATGAGTTTGTTCCTCCCATCTTTTTGTGCGAGTGTAGGAGCCGGTCTATGGCATGACTCTGGTTGTTTTTTGTTTCGCAGTCGTCCAGCATGTATTTTAGGAGGTTCCATTTACCCCCAGTTCGCATGCGGCCGTCGACCGCCGAGCAGAGTTCATGCCATTGGAGTCGTGTGAGCTCCGTGCAATATTTGGCAATGTCTTGGTTCAGTATTGATAGACGTTTTCGTAAGCGTCTGTTTAGTCGTTGTGTTTTCCAGCGCGCGAGTATTGACGCTTTTGCCTCGAGCAAATGTGCGAGGTGTGGGTCCATTCTCGGGACCTCGAGTTCTGTTTGTATTGTTTTCGTTGTTTTGGCTATGTCTTCCTGAAGTGAGGTGAGTAGTTCGATGAATGTGTTGTATTCCTTTGTGTTGTTTTTGCGGAGGGTGCGGAAGGCATCCCAGTCCGTTAGCGTGAATGTACGGGGTGGGGCTGATGCGTTGGGTAGTTCGGTTCGTATGATGAAGTGATCGCTGCCCAGGTTTTCCTGCGTATTGGTCCAGGTGTGGCCTGTGACGTTACGGGTAAATACCAAGTCCGGCGTAGTGTCGCGTTGTACCGATGTTCCAAGTCTCGTAGGGAATCGGTGATCTGTGATGAGTGTGAGGGACAAGTCGTCAATTGCTCGCGTGAGGTTAGTGCCTTTAGCCGTTGCCTGGGGGTAACCCCATGACGGGTGGGGGGCATTGAAGTCGCCTGCTATAACAAGCGGAGAGTTTCGCGCGAGCGTTGTGGCTTTAGTTAAGAGCGCGTGGAAGGACTGTCTGTAGTCTGTCGGGGAGCTGTAAACGTTAAGGATAAAAACGCTTTGTTTTAAAAAACGGTTTGGTACGAGTTCGACGAGTATCGCTTCCAGGCGGCTGCGGGTGGGTAATACCTCATGTACTATGTGAGCAAATTTCTTGCTAATCAGCGTGGCTATACCTCTCTTGGTATCCCCTCGTTGTGAGATGGGGTGGTAACCCGATAATGTGAGAGTATCACAAAGGGTCTCCTGCAGTAATATTACATGAGGCTTCTTGGGTTGCGCTTTAATGTACTGCAGCAGTGGGGTTTTACGGGTCGCGAAGCTAGCGCAATTCCACTGCCAAATTTCTAACGTGTTTTGGGTTGTGGAAGCCATGATGATTACATTGAATTTGGTGGCCCAGGCAGATTTGCCGTAGGATCCACAGAAACTACTGTTCTGGCTTTGGTTTTAGCTTTTATGGTGGCTTTTTGCTCTAGTGCTTCCACCCGGCGTGACAGCGTGTCGATGTTATCGTGGTTTTCTCGCGTGAGACGTAAGATTTCGTTTAGAGTGTCTTCTGGTGAGTCGCTGTCATTCGTGTCCGCTTCGCGGAGTGGTGGGGCTCTGCGTTTAGGTTTGCTAACATCTACAGTGGATGAGGGGGGATCTTTAGGAGCTGTGAGAGTTTGTATTTGGTGCCTCGCCTCATTTAGTTGTGTGGTGAGCTGTTGTATGGTTGCCCGAAGACCTGCTAGTTCTTCTCGTAGAGTTGTAACTACCTCGCTTTCATGCTCTGGCAATGAGGGCCGCGTTACCTTTGTGACTGGCGGCGTGCTCCGTAGCGGTGGTTTCTTCCCTTGGACTCGGTCCGCCCATGTCAGCTCAGCCTGGCGAGATGGGGAGTGTCTCCTGGAGCGGGAGTGGCTGCGCTGGGCACTGCGACGTCTCGCTGTCGGTGTGAGGGAGCGGCTTCGCCTGGATGTCGCATAGGTGCTCGAGGTGGCGCTGGAATCGCGGGAGCTGGCTCCACTCGATCCTCGGGAGCGGCTACGACCGCGTCGACGGCGTCGGCGTCGTCGTTGGCGTACGATGTACGGAACTTGAAATTTACGTTTGCATTCCTTATCGGCAGTGGGGTGTGGTCCACCGCAGAGGGTGCAGTGGGGCTTACATTGGTGGTTTTCGGGTGGGGTTTTGAGTCCGCACTTTCGGCACCACGTTGTGTTAGGATTAGGGCAAACGTCTGCACGATGGCCGAGGCTGCCGCAGTTGTAACAAACTTCCGTGTGTCTGCGGAAAAGCGTGCATCGAACTATGCTCGCCCCGCAGTATACATAATTGGGAACTTGCATTCCTTGGAACAGGATGGTGACGGCTGTGGTGTTCTTGATGCGTTTCACCTCCAGGGCACTCGGGTTGCGCTTTGTGACGATCAGTTCTCGGAGCTGGGTATCGGTGAGGTCAATGTCAATGCCTCGGATGACGCCTTTGCACGTGTTGTCGGGTGGAGCCGGATATACAGCAACTCGGTACAGAGTGTCTCGCAGACGTAGTTGCTGTACCATGGTATAAGCTCGTGCGTTTCGTTCGATTGGGGTACACACTACAAAAATGTTCTGGGTGACATTTGGGCATATAGAGTCTTCCATGAGGTCTTGAGGAGCCAGGGCGGCGGCCATCGCCAGGGCTTGCTCAAACTGCACCGGCGTGATTTTAGCCACGTTGAGGCCATCTCGGGGCCTTACGATTATGCGATATGTGTCCCTCGGAAGTTGAGGGAGTCTTGAGGTAGCGACGAGGCGTTGGTACGCGCTTCTCGGTTCGGCGGTGCGGCCGCCGTCCCTACGTCTCCCTCGCGTACTTGTTGGTCTTGCGTCTTGGGATTGGTTAGCTTTGCTCTTGCTTGGCTTACGGTTGTACGCCGTAATCCAGCCTGGGCCATTCGCTTCTTCAGGCGATATTGCTTCGCCTTCGACGATTTCCATGATGAACGGGGACACAGAGAGAAAATATTGTTTATGGACAAAGGCGTCTCTGATCTGTGCCTCGATACGAACAAGGTGGTCTGTGGTGGATCTACTTTCTCGAAACCCGCACTGAAATGGGTCGAGCAAATTGTTTGTTTCAAGGATATGTACAAGTCGGCAGTTTATCATTTTTTCGAATACTTTGCACAAGCAGCTTGTAAGTGCAATAGGCCTATAACTTGAAGCTAAAGAAGGGTCCTTGCCCTCTTTCAAAATGGGAATAATAATAGCCTCTTTCCAGGAGGTAGGGATAGTGCCAGAAAACCAGATAGTATTGTACAAACAAAGTAAGGTTTTTCGTGTTTCAGCTGGTAGGTTCTTTAACATTTCATACATCACACGGTCAGAACCTGGGGCAGAAGTACTGCAGGAGTTCAGAGATGTTCGGAGCTCAGCAAGACTGAAAGCTTGGTTGTATTCCTCGTATCTAGTGGATTTGTGTTCCAGTTTCTGCTTTTCTATTCTTGTCCTGTATTTTTGGAAAGTGTCAGTATAGTGGGACGAGCTGGATACCTGTTCGAAGTGTGCACCGAGGAAGTTTGCCTGATCTTCCAAGGTATCACCCTGAGTGTTTACGAGTGGAAGTGTGTGTACTTGTTTTCCTGCTATCCTATGGACCATGTCCCAGACTTTAGCCTCCTGTGTGTATGAATTAACCCCTGATAAAAACTTCTGCCAGCTTTCTCTTCTGGCCTGCCGACGCGTTCTCCTGCCTTGAGACTTTATTTTCTTGAAGGTTTCAAGATTTTCGGCTGTCGGCGAGTTCCGAAGCAGCCTCCAAGCTCTGTTTTGCTGTTTGCGCGCGTTTCGGCATTCAGAGTTCCACCATGGCACACGTCGTTTTCCAGGGTGTCCATTTGTTTGTGGGATGCATTTTGTTGCAGCATCGATCAAAAACGCTGTGAAGTAGTTCACCGCAACATCAATGTTCAAAGTACGGATGTCATTCCAACCTAGACTAGCAATAGTATAAAACTGTTCCCAGTCGGCTCTGTTTATGAGCCACTTGGGAACACGTGATGGACACTCAGTTACTGTCGTGCTCAAAACTACGGGGAAGTGGTCACTTCCGTACGGATTACTGACGACTTTCCACTGGAGTAGAGGCACAAGAGATGGAGATACTATGCTCAGGTCTATGGAGGAGTAGGTGTTATTGGCAAGATTATAATAGGTTGGTTCTTTTCGGTTTAGGAGACACGCGCTCGACGAGAGAAAGAACTGTTCGATCAGTCGACCTCGCGCGTCATACCGAGAGTCTCCCCATAGCCTGCTATGCGCATTAAAGTCTCCAAGGAGAACATAAGGTTCCGGAAGTTCATCAATTAAAGAGTGTAAATCACGTTTTTGTAGCTGATAACTAGGAGGAATGTAAATCGTGCAGATTGTGATCAGTTTATCAAAAAGAACCGCTCGAACAGCCACTGCCTCAAGGGATGTTTGGAGTTGTAAGTGTGTGCATGCAATTTCTTGATTCACTATGATGGCAACACCTCCGGATGATGTCACGGCATCATCACGGTCCTTTCGAAAAATAACGTATTTGCGAAGAAAATTTGTGTGTTTTGAATTAAGGTGTGTTTCTTGTACACACAGCACTTTTGGTGAGTGTTCGTGTAGGAGTTCTTGGATGTCGTCAAGGTTTCTGAGAAGGCCCCTGACGTTCCATTGTATAATTTGAGTGTTCATGGTGAATGTAAAATAATGCTGTGTGTACGAAAAACAAGTGGCTGTTTAGACGGGGAGTTTGAGTTCACTTAACAGGGCCATCACCAGGCCCTGTTATTTGCTTTTTTGTTTTCTTGGCGCGCTCCAAGGAGCCACGCCGCTCTTTCGGCACCAAGGGTGCCGACGTATCCATTGCCTCCTCGGAGGCACTGGATGCCCGCACGTGCGGGCTGTTAGTTTGGATTTTGGGCCTCGCCTGGTGAGGGGAGGCCTTGAGACCCGAAGACTCTGGAGTCGTTGGTCTCTGTTTGAGAGTAGGCGGTGTAGCCTGGGCTACAGCCGCCTTGGGGGCAGGTGCCACAGCCGACGGCTCGCTCTGCGCGGGCCGAAGGGGTGGCGAGGGCTGGTGCGGCGGTGCCCCCTGACGCGCCGCATCAGCGTATGTAGGTCCATAGAATGGAGCGACTCTTCGCCGTGCTTCCTTAAACGTAATGTTCTCCTTCACCTTCAATGTAATTATTTCTTTTTCTTTTTTCCAGTATGTGCAGGAGCGTGAATATGCGGCATGGTTTCCTTCGCAGTTCACACAGTGTGCCGGTTCTTTGCAGTTCTCGGACACGTGGCCTAGGACTCCACATTGTGCACAAGTCTGGCGACCACGACAGGTCTTAGAGCCATGGCCATACTTCTGGCATTGGAAGCAACGACGAGGATTTGGTATATACGGCCTGATAGATGTTTTCGTGTACCCTGTTTGAATGGAATCTGGTAGTTTACTGGATGCAAACGTGAGTATCAAGTGTTTCGTTGGAATTTCCTTATTATCTCTTCTGATGATAATTCTCTGTACATTATTGACATTTTGGCTCTTCCACCCTTCCAAAAGTTCAGTTTCGGCGAGCTCAAGTAAGTCTGCATCAGATACCACTCCGCGAGTGGTGTTCATGGATCGGTGTGGTGTTATGGTGATCGGTACGTCACCAAACGTTGAGAGGCTGTTTAGCTTTTCATATTGTGCTTTGTCCCGAATTTCTAGAAGAAGGTCTCCGCTCGCCATTTTGGTTACTTTGTATCCAGCCCCGAGAGTTTCCGTAAGACACCTGGCAACTACGAAAGGAGATACGGTCCTGGCTTGCTTTCCGGTTTTTTCACAGTGAATGACGTGGAAGTGGGGAAAAGTTTCTATTGGCTGGTTGAAGATATTTATGTCGTCGGTGCGTACCCGCTTTAGGCCGGTACGATCAGATAAAAGAGGAAATGCGCCTTGCATGCCGGTCTTATTTTTGTTCAGCAGCGTTGGCGGCCACCCACCACGGAGCCCAACAAGGGGACGCTGCAAGTCTACAGGTGCTGAAAGCTTGCAGACGTCAGCCGTACAACACTGCCATAACCCAATGCGCCTAGACCAAGGTAGGCTATTTGCACAGGGTTAACCCTTGCCGCCAGGAAAATTGGAAGTATACAGAAGAGAGTAGAAGACAGGAAAGATGTAAAGTGAGAACAAAAGACGAAGATGTAGGGAGAGAGAGATAGGAAAAGGCGACTGCCGATTTCCCCTGGGTGGGTCAGCCCAGGGGTGCCGTCTACGTGAAGCCGGGGCCAAAGGGGTGTGTTGCCTCTGCCGGGGGGCCTTAAAGGTCCAATCACCCAGCGTCGGCTCAACCCCCAGGATCCCCTTTTCCCCGGACACGGCATAGCCACGCACGGCTAGGCGTGGGAGGGAGTAGAAACTCCCCCGTTAGCTCGGGTCCGTGGTGTCGCTACACACCAAACGCCTACTTGCGCAGGCGCCCCTGCGGGGTTATGTTTCAGCAGAATGCCAACAACCAACCATGGCGCCCAACATGGGGATGCTGCAGAATGTATGGAAAACATATCCTGCAATCGCCAGCTGTACAATAATCACTATAACCAAATATGGCGCATCTAAGACTGGCTACCCCCCCAAGGTAAACCCTAGCCACCACGATATTTGGAAGTGAGTGGAAAAGAGTAGAGGAGAGGACAGGATAGATTGAAAGTAAGGGAACAAGACATAGATACGAGAGGAGGACAGGAAAAGGCGACTGCCGATTTTCCCCTGGCGGGTCAATCTAGGGGTGCAGTCTATGTGAAAGGAGTGTCTAGCCAAAGGAGTGTTGCCTCTGCGGGAGGCCTTAAAGGTCCAAACACCCTGCGTCGGCTCAACCCCAGAATCCCCTTTTCCCCAGACACAGCTCAGCCACGCATGGCTAGGTGTGGGAGGGGTTCGGAACCCTTCTTCCCTTTCCATTGGCTCAAATCCGTGGTGAGGCCACTGACCAAACACCTGCTTGTGCAGAAACCCCTGCGGGGTTCACAAGACAAACAACATGGCAACCATAAACAGAAGTGCTCTGATCACGATTGTCATCTTGCTTTCATGAAATTTCAGACTGTGGATTTTTGGTTTGTAGTATGCGATGATTGGGAAAAGACGAAATTGGCATTGCACCACTCTGGGTAACACCCGAGGTTTTGATAAGTAGCTGCAGAAGCAGTATAGGTGCAATAGCACTACTAGACATGTATAACCATGTTTTGGGCCGGGATTTCTTTAGGCTTAAAATGCAATACACCGGCGCTGTGAAGAGGAGGACTTTGCCGGGCGGCATAAAATCATGGCTGCCAATCTCAGCTTAACCATTTGTTTCCCACAGCCAATCCATTAGTGCAAGTGAACATTTTTGGGGGCTATATGTAACAACAGATATGAAAACAAATGTCCACATATGCAGAAGCTGGGAACACCAGTTACACTGAGTTCATTATCCTTATTCATCGTACATAGAAACTTTGCCTGCCAACAACTCTGTTGAAAGGCTTTATTCATCTTCATCATCCCTACTTACTATAATCAATGCCTTCAATATTAGTTTAATGCATTAATGATTAATATCATCGTCATCATAAACATTCACGTGGCTGCTTGCTGAGGGCTTTGATACAGCATTTCCATCATCATTGTTCATTATCGCCATCATCGACTCCATATTCTTGATGGTTACCGCCTTCATCTTCACCACCTTTCAAGGCCCATTCGCTTTCCCACAGCCTTACTTCAACGTGTTTGTCATCATCTTTATAGTCATTGATCATCATTACCAACGCTTTCATAATTATTTTCTAACTGACTGCATTCATATTCAATAGCACTGTTCAAGAGGCCTTTGCTGGTTGATGGCCCTGGTTGACCATGCTCATTATCGCTGCTCTCCAAATCATAACATTCGCTTGCACTAGTCAACTCGAAAATTATAGCACCCATATCTTCATCACTTTATCTACGTCCTGAATAAAGCATACAAATTGTACACAAAACTTCTGAAAGTCGTATTTATCTATGTTACAAATAGTGTTTTGTGCACAGCTGCCCGGCGAAGAAGCGAGCCCTGGTACCATTCAATGTTCTGTCAGTTTCTTACATGAACTTGGTATGCCTGGCGTCAACATAGATGCTGCAGCAACAGCTCAACTCAACTTCCAAAACTTTGTGGTCGTTCACAGTGCAACAAAAGTTGCATACAAGTAAGATAAACCCTTCCTTTTCTCAAATAAAGCTGAATAACTTAAAAACTCTTATGAACACGCGTGACCTTATTGTCTACAGGCGACTTGAGTAGAACACCCTTTCTTTCTCCACACATGTACCATTGTTTCTTCCTGTATATATATGTTATGATGAAAGAATGAAGCAATACCAACATTTCAAACCGGCTATCAAGTCATTGTACTGGCTAGCCTGATCCCAATACACTGATTTGTTTTGTCCATATATGTAGAGAGTAGGATATGAAGAATTAAAGAAAATAGGATTAAATATGAAGGATTAATGTAA
Organism: Rhipicephalus microplus; assembly: GCF_043290135.1. NCBI lineage: Eukaryota > Metazoa > Arthropoda > Arachnida > Ixodida > Ixodidae > Rhipicephalus > Rhipicephalus microplus. The sequence continues at coordinate 1,632,936 of NW_027464621.1, forward strand.
AAAAATTACTTTCAGAGTGCCATATTATTCAAGCATTCTTACAGCATTTTCACGTTAAAACTGCATCTTTCCACCAGTGCACTTGGCATAAAATGTTGACTGACATTGATTTGTGGGGTTTAACGTCCCAAAACCACCATATAATTACGAGAGACGCTGTAGTGGAAGACTTCAAAAATTTCAACCACCTGGGGTTCTTTAACATTCACCTATATCTGCACATGGGCCTACAGCATTTTCGCTTCTATCGAAAATGCAGCCACCACAGCCGTGATTCAATACCGCGACCTGCGGGTCAGCAGCCGAGTACCTTAGCCACAAGACCACCATGGCGGGGCTGGCATAAAACGTTAATTTAAAGGGGCACACAGGTCTTTGGGGCCAAAAAGTGAAAAAAAAAAATAATTTTTTTTAAATTGACATATTTGGTTTTTGCAAGTAATTTTCTATATCTCTGCAAATTTTCACACACCAGGAAATGGTAATTTTTTAGTAATGTCATTGTAACTGTCCAGATTCTTGGTGCTGTTAACATGCAGAACCTGTAAAAAAATGAGGAACCGACTTCGAGACTTTATGAGTTGCCAGCACCTGTGTTAGAACCTCTGCTACGAATTTATGAGCACCTTTATGAGGATTGCAAAACATTTTCACCATGATTGTTGCTTTTTGAAGAAGCTGTGTGTTTTCAGTTTTTTCCATTTTTCTCGAAAAAGTAAATTTACAACTGTTCAATATTGAGGCCTCAGTATCTCTGCAGCTAGGGCAGGCACAACAATAATTCTTTTTGCAATGGAAACCTGTATGTGTGTAGAATGCAAGTATGGGAGCAGAATTTAGAGCACAAGCCTTTTAATTATTTACTCATCAAAATTATAACACAATTTCAATTGCTTTTGAAAATGGATAGTTCATTTTACTGTAAAATAACCAAGAAATGCCTAAAAATAAAAGCTCTTGCATACTCTGAATCTATAATCATTAGTCTATATTGGCATATTCTAAATATCACTTTTAATTAAACACTTTTTTTATGGCAACCTTAAACAATACGGGGTGAACTTAAGTTATCTGAAGAACAAGATAAATTACAGGAAAACTAATTAAATATTTGAAATCAGCAGGAAAAACTGTGTAGTCCTGTACAGTTTCATCAAGATCACTAAAGAAATAAAAAGGTGTTTTAGACCAGTCTGCCCGCTTATTGAATTTAAAGAGAAAGAGCACCAAATTCTTTTCAGCAACCTTCTTACCGAAAACAGCCGCCGATTGGAACCACCTTCCCTCTTCCGTTGTAACAATAACAGACCCTTTGTTATTCAAGACTGCAATTTCTCAGCAATGCTTGTAACTATACGCAGTTTCCATTATCTATCTTTGTCTTGTATGTGCTTGAATTCTTATACATTTTTAGTTGACTTATGTTGCCTTCCTGATTTGCGCATCTGACACTTGTTTCTTTATTTTGTCTTTTTTTTCTTGTGTGTTATATATGTTGTACCCACCCCCTCTGTAATGCCCTACGGGCCCTGAGGGTATTCTAATAAATAAATAAATAACACAGTAGAAAACAAAAGGCAGTGACAGGGAAGGTAGTGGGAAAAGAATAAGCACAGCGTGAATGCATGTCTCTGTGTTGTGACTAAGATGTGAGCCTGAGTAGTGTTCTGTCATCCATTTGCCAATGAAATTACCCATGACAGTCATGCGACTCGGAGTGTTCTCTACACAAGGAATTTAATAAGTAGAATTGCTTCATCTATAACTGCTGCTAAGCAAGCTCTCTGAGCAGAGGCTCAGCAATGCCAGCACAAGAATGTTAGAATTACGTGCCACCAAAGCAGTACCAAAACACCACCACAGAGAAGACCCTCAAATTCACACCACCAAATCAAAAGTTGTTGTAACTAAGACATACACGCATGAATACAACTAAAATACTAGTTAACATGCACAAAGATGACACAGATAGACACCAGACAAAACGCAATGCTAGTGAACACACACAAAGACACAGGACAACCACTAGCGGTTGTCCGGTCTTTTTCCGTGCCGTCTTTGTGCGTGTTCACTAGTATTATGGAAACATACAGTCAGTACCAATGAGCACCACTAAATGCAATATCAAGTACTCTCATGTCTCTCTCAAATTCTTGGCCTCACATATTATAAAAACAGAACACCTCTACAGATGAACTTAAAAGTTGAATTATGCAGTACTTAAATTGATGTGAACATTATGTAAAATAGTGAAACACTTGCCCTATGGGATTAAACATTTGTTCAATTCGGTTGCACCTCTCACATTAGTTGTGGAAGTGAAGTGCTTTCTATAGTATGCAACATCATGAACTAAAGCGCAAATTAGTATAAAAATTTTCTGGCACTACATCTACTGATGTAATTTCTGTGCTTTCCTCATTTTTCTTCCAAGCATCTGTCGACAGCCCACTCAGCCATGGGGAAAGGAATTCAAGTAACAAAATGCACCATTTGTGACCCCTGGTATCTTGCTCTGTTCAACTCTTGAAAAATCAAGTAACCACTTTCTTTTATTTAACTATCAATTTTACACCGGTGTGTTAGAAGTGTGATAGAAGAAATAAGTGCGACTGAAATAGGGTGGCTTAGTTTTATTGTGCTGACTGTGTCACTACATATGCTTTTGGCATTGTAAACACCATCAATTATTATTGCATCACTGCGTGTTATAAATAGGAGAGTCAAAGCAACTACAAAGCCCAAGAGCTGTGTGCCAAAAACTGTGTGCCACGATACTTGTCAAAAGTTTTAAGTAACTCCCAAGTTTCCTTCAATGAGCTCCCTGTAAAGAAAGAAGTGTGGGGTGCCTAGCAACGAAATGTTTTGCAACAAGGCAACCACGAAAGCAGCAAGTGTACACAGCTATAATGTATGCTGTGGAAGGCAATGTTGCATACAGGCCACAGTCTTGAGAAAGTGAGGAAGATTTTCAAGATGCCTTGGTCATTTATGCTTTCAAAATTTGTCATGTCATCCACAGAAGAAGCCAGAGTAACTAGCTTAATCTTTGCAACGAGGAAAGTTATTCTGCACTTGGCTCCAAGAATAAAGGCAGAGTTTAGATTCAGAAAAACAGTCGCACTTCTACCGTACAGTTCAATGAATGTTGATCCCACAGACAGTAATTTTCCATCAACAAGTGAATGATATTCTTGAGGGCAGATGTGGGTAAAAAAAAAAAGCGAGTTTTCTAAGAAATTACCGATTTTTCACTTTCATCTATTTTCAAAAGTTTAGTACCTCTACTGAAAAAAAAAAATGTATGTCGAACTCAACTGGAAATGCTTTAAAATTGTGCCCAAAGAGCACAAGACAGCTGTTAAAAGGTCCAAAGTGTGCAACCTTCGAGCACCTTGCCGCTAATAATGCACCGCCGCTCACCATTGTCGATGGCATGAGGCGGAGAGCCAAGCCTCACTCTTGAAATAACGAGTTTGCCACGCTGCTGCAGCACAAGAAATATTAAAAAGAAGCATGCTTTTGCCACATTTTTCAAGTGCCATTTTTCAATTACATGGTAAGGATCGGGGACCTTCATTGACAGCTGCGCGCCCGTATGTGCTGTGAAGCCTACTTGCAAGGTCAGTGTCTCGTCGAGCAGTGCAGCTGAACAAGGCTGCTCTCGTGTGTTTATCTTCATTATGGATGAAGAAAGCCGTAGCTCGTGCAATAGCTACACTTTCAATGTGAAAGCTGTTGTAGCGGTGCGTTCTGGAATGGGTTACGAGCAGCTGGTCTGATTTGCGGTGATTCTTAGCTTGTAAACGCCAATGCATCAAAGTCATTCACAGCGATCAGCTAGACAGTTCGTTATGCGGCAATAGAAGCCATCTGTGCTAATTATGCGAGGTCAAGGGAGCTCACAGTGAGGGAAGCTAGCGGGGACGACATTGCTGTTATGTACGATTGTACGAGGCACATATGCGGCCACAAGATCCGCAATTGCACCAGCACTGTTGTGTCCTTCGACACTGAATTTAGATTTCAAAGTCCTGTCAAACTTCTCCCTAGCTTGCAGTCAACACAATGCAGTCGGCACAAGGCTCTGCCGGATAGAGCAGAAGAAGTTTGGTATGCGTTTCATGGCCCTGTAAGTGAGCAATATGTCTGCGAGGAGTCGGCTCGAAAGAGCCGCGAAGGACAAACCTATGGTGCTGGAGCATTTTAGTGGCAGTGGCCACTACAAGAAGGACTGTTCTTTTTGGCGTGTAAAGTTCATTGCATTTAATGACATCTTTCATAAATAAAAATTCAATTTTAACATTAAAACTTTTTTTTTTTAAAACACAGATTTCGCCTTTTTTTTTTTTTCAATGTGCCCCTCTTTTTGGGGTACTTTTGATGCTCATATCTGTATTAAATTTTGCCCAAATTTCTTTCAAAGTAGTATAAATGCAGTTATGTAGTTTGAATTTCAATGTCTTTATTATATAATAAAAATTTTGTGTAAACTTTTACTAGGGTAGGAGAAATATGGACTTTTTCATGTCTATTAGTTTTCATGCCTATTACTTATTTTGTATGTGCTTCCTAATTAGTTGTTTGCATTCTACACTTTATTTTAAACATTATGAACTATGAATCGTAAAAGATTATGAAAGTCTAGAGATGAAAAGAGGGACACAAAAGGCTTAAGGTTTTCACTTTGTCATGCTGCAGAGCTAAATGTATCAAACTTGGAAGAAAACTATTATTAGAGACCGGATTTACATTCCTATTGTGCCACTTTGTTATATGAGCATCAATTAGAGGTTAAGAAGAGCTTTTACAGTGTTCTTATAGTGCCTATAAATGCCTATTTTGGACATTTGTGCCTAAATTCCCGTAAGTGCATATAAATGCCTATATCCAAAATTGGTGCCTATATGAGCACTATTTAACTTCAAATTTTTAACACAGATACCACATGTATTTTCTAGAAAGTTTTGATTTTGTCAAAGCTTATTGTGCCTAAATTTTTTTTGGGGGGCCTATAACAGTGTTTTACTTGCCTATTTTCGGTGCCTAAAACCCAGTTTTTTAGTGCCTATTAATTTGGCCTCTACTAATTATATATTTCAAATAATCATAAAACATTCTATGAAGAGCTAAAGTTTTATTGCTCTAGGGTAAATATTAAAAAAAGTGTCTTCATGTAGCATCTCCCCTTAAACGTGCTGATATTGTAACGAATGTAGCAGCCTCACAACAAGGATGTTCTATTTACACGGTTTATTAAGGGCGAACTTGTGGCCAAAGTGAACAACGCACAGCAATCAAGAAGATCCGAAGGTCAATATTCCTCGTGAGCCTCTGCCTCGAGCACCCTCATTCTCTTAACGCGCATTGGCTGTTCGGTGGAGTATTGCACGCATACAGGGCCGGCTCGTGCATTGCGGCTGGCTTCGTCGCTCGTAGTCGTGCCGTTAGCGTTTCTCTGGTTCCCGACGTCCGCGTTCTTCACGCACATTGCAAGGCTGTTCGGTCCCGCACGTATGCAGGGCCGGCTCGTGCATTGCGGCTGGCTACATCGTTCGTAGTTGTGCCATCAACGTTTCTCGTCGTACACGACATCCGCGTTGTGTGGGGAATTGGCAATTTCCAGTGGCATTATCCCCCCTCTCAAGAGGCATCGCCCCAATGCTTTCGATGATAATGTATGCAGCGGTTTCGTCTCGGAAGGTTTGTAAGAGTAAAATGGTTGTACAGCAAGAAAGTGGGGTGGCTAGTCTTAGCATCGTTCGTAGTACGGTTTCATGCGCACAATGTGTACACGCTCGGTGGGGTTGCATCGTTTGAAATGCCCATGTCCTGTAGGCTTGACTTCATAAACGAGGTCGCTGAGTCGCTGTACTACCTGGTAAAGATCGACAAATGAGTTTTTTAGACAGGCCTCGTCGTCGTACTGGGGTCCATATCCACACTTTGTCACCAACTTCATACCGTGTTTCACGTCTTCCTCGGTTGTAGCGGTCGGCATCGATTCGTGTTTGGCGACATATTCGGTAACTTGCTAATTGGCGGGCCTCTTCCGCTCTCTCTATATAGTCATCGAGATCAGAAGGGTAGTCATCTTGATCTATAGGTAACATAGCGTCCAGTGTTGTAACTACACGACCGTAAACTAGTTCAAACGGGGTAATCTTGGTAGTCTCTTGTACGGCGGTGTTATAGGCGAAGGTGACGTATGGTAAAATTTCGTCCCATTTTTGTGTTCGACGTCCACATACATAAATATCATGTCAGCTAGAGTTCTGTTAAGGCGTTCAGTCAGGCTGTTGCTTTGAGGGTGATATGTGGTAGTTTTCCTGTGAACAGTGTGGGTCATGTTCAGCAGGCATTCCATGAGTTCTCCCGTGAAAGCCGGTCCGCGATCGGGGATTACAACAGGCGGAGCGCCATGCTGTAGCACTATGCTCTGTACAAAAAATTTGGCGACCTCAGCTGCCGTTCCTCGATGCAAGTAGTCTGTTTCCGCGTATCTCGTTAAATAATCAGTCGCTACAACGATCCACTTCTTGCCAAGTAAAGATGTCGGCAATGGTCCAAGGAGGTCCATTCCAACTTGTTGGAAAGGTGCTTTAGGTGGGTCTATCGGGTGCAGAAGGCCCGCTGGCTTAGCACGAGGCGCTTTCCGTCTTTGGCACTCGCGGCATGTTCTAACATAGCGCTGTACTAAAGACAATAGCTTGGGCCAATAATAATGCAGACTGATTCGTGCAAGCGTTCGAGTGACCCCCAAATGTCCAGACGTAGGCTCATCGTGGCACGCTTGTAATATTTCTTGCCTCATAGTTGTGGGAACGACAAGCAGAAACTTTTCACGGTTGGGCTTAATGTTTCTCTTGTAGAGGACATTTCCTCGGAGGCAGAACGATGCGAGGCTTCGAGAAAATATACGAGGTACTTGTACGTCAGCTCCTTTCAGGTGTTTGATGAGCGGGAGCAATTCTTCGTCTGCATGTTGAAATTTGGCTATCTGAGAAGTCTCGACAACAGCCACGAATGGAAAGTCCTCTTCATCTGATAGTGCTGTGTCTGCAGGTACCCATGACAAACAGTCGGCGTCGGTATGTTTCCTCTCAGATCGGTATACCACAGTTATGACAAATTCTTGCAGTCTGAGGCTCCACCTTGCTAGTCATCCGGACGGGTCCTTGAGGTTGACGAGCCAGCAAAGGGCATGGTGATCGCTGACTGCCTTGAATGGTCTACCATACAAGTAAGGCCAAAACTTACTGATGGCCCAGGCGACAGCAAGACATTCTTTCTCTGTGGCCAAATAATTCGTCTCCGCCTTTGTTAGAGCCTGGCTGGCGTATGCTATCACCTTTTCTTCGCCATTCTGCCACTGTACTAGGATGCATCTAAGGCCGATGTTACTAGCGTCTGTGCGTATTTCCGTGTCAGCAGTTTCATCGAAATGAGAAAGGATTGGGGGCTCTTGCAATTGTTTTTTTAATTCGTTGAAGACGCTTTGTTGCTCGGTTTCCCACTCGAAAGTACATTTTCTCTCGTAAGTTTTGTCAAGGGTTCTGCGATCCGCTAGAAATTTCTGACAAATCGTTTATAATAAGCACACAGACCTAGAAATCTCCATACTGACTTTTTGTCTGCTGGCACCGGGAACCTTGCAACGGCGGCTGTCTTTTCGGGATCAGGGCGAACACCGTGGGCGCTGACGACGTGCCCAAGAAATCGAAGCTCTTCGAAACCGAATTGGCACTCTCTGGTTTGATGGTTAAATCTGCTGAACGAATCGCTTCTAACACTGTTCGCAAGCGCTTGATATGCTCCTCGAATGTAGCGGCGAAGATGACCACGTCGTCAAGGTACACTAAGCAACACTGCCACTTCAATCCGGAAAGTACAGTGTCCATCATGCATTGGAACGTTGCCGGTGCACAACAGAGATCAAAAGGGAGACCCTTGAATTCATAGAGTTCGTCCGGAGTAACAAATGCAGTCTTCTCGCGATCACATTCATCAACTTCGATCTGCCAGTATACACTTTTTAGATCTAGTGATGAGAAGAACTTAGCACACCGAAGTCTGTCTAATGTGTCGTCAATACGCGGGAGGGGATATACATCCCGTTTAGTCACAGCATTTAATTTCCGGTAGTCGACGCAAAACCTTAGCGTGTTACCCTGCTTGACAAGTACTACAGGAGATGCCCACGGACTGTTAGAAGGTTGAATAACATCATCTTCAAGCATCTCCTGTACTTGATTCTTGATAACTTCCCTTTCTTTTGGTGAAACGTGGTACGGATGCTGGCGTTCCGGCCTGGTTGTCTCGTCTGTTACGATCCTGTGTTTTGCAATGGTCGTGCGCCGTACCTTTGAACTATTGGAGAAACAGCTGCCGAATTCCCGTACAAGGTCGTATAGCAGCTGTTGACGTTGGATCACTGAAAGGTTAGCATTTCCGGATATTACGTCGCAGACATAAGATGTTGGTTTCATATCTGTTGACGTTGTTTCAAGGCTGCATATTTCTGTGGCTTCACAAACCTCATGAAGAAAGGCTATGGCTGTCCTCTTTGTGATGTGCTGGAATTCGTTCCCAAAATTTGTCAGGAGGATGTCTGCGTACCCGTTTCGTAGCTGGATAATTCCTCGTTCCACACAAACACCTCTTTTCAGAAAAACATCCATGTTGTTGTCTTCCACAACAAGTGGATGTTTCACATCAGAAATGATACGTTTGGTGACCTTCGTAGTCACCAAACGTATCATTTCTGACTAGAACCATTACACTCCTATGCGGCGGTACAGTCACATCATCATCGACGATGTGCAGTGGAGTGGTGTATTGCTCGTCTGCTAGAGCTACCTTTACAGCTTGTTCCATCGAAACTGATACGCTGGACCTCTGCAAATTAATAATGGCACCATTTGCTTGCAGAAAATCCATTCCGAGTATAACTTCTCTCGAACATACAGGCAGGACAACCACGTCACCAACTTAAGTGAAACCTCGTATCTCAACTCTTGCGGCGCATCTGCCGAGAGGCGTAATAAGGCGACTGCCTGCCGTACGTACTTGAGGTCCACTCCATTCGGTCAGAACTTTCCTGAGGCACTTCGCTAAATTGTAGCTTATGGCAGAGTAATCCGCACCGGTATTGATTAAAGCCATGAGCTCTAGCCCGTCAATTACCAACGGCAAGTCTGAAGTTATCTTCTCATTACTGCACTTCTTTACCTGGAGACAGTCGTCACGCTGGTGTCGCAGTGGAGGATCTTCATATTTCGTATCACCAGCAGCCTCGCCTCCACAGGTTGCCCACTTCAGTTTTCCGGGTTTGGACTAGGCAAACGATGCCTAAGTACGTTTGGAAAGGAACCAAGGCTTGTAGAGCGCTAACATAGAGGGGATGGTGACCGCGGTTGATGACGACGCAGGTCGAAGCTCTGACGGGAGCACAGGTATTCTTCGATGTCGGACGGCCTTTCACCGTTTCGCGGGCACGGTGCGTTGACCGCGAATCCTCGAACACCAGCTTGACGATATCGGCAAAACCAGTACAGATGGCCAGCCTCTCCACAGTGGAAGCACAGGGGCCTACGTTCCGCATCTCGCCATACATCGCTTTTCGAGGTCTTGTCTCTGTCGAAAGAGGTGCGCTGCGAGTTGCCTCTACGATATGGTGGGGGCTACGTGTTGTCGGTGCGTAAGTACCATGCGTAAGTACCAGGTGTCTCGATAGGCGCACAGTGGACAGCAGGCCACCTGAGCACCTCAGAATAAATTACCGCATGTCGTGTCGATGGTGCATCCATCTGCGGCTCCCATATGGCCTGCCGAATTTCTTCTCGGCCAACATCCGCAATAAACAGTTCCGGTGAAGCGGGTGGCTGCAGCTTGCGTAGTTCCTCCCTGACAACTGACCGGACGAGCTCCCGCAGAGTGTCAAAATTATCGACAACATTTGCCGAGAAGACCTCTGCTGATGTACAGGCTACGTCACGATTGTATTGCCGGGCTCTCTGCAGCAGCGTTGTTTCTATTGTTGTTGCTTCCGACCGAAACTCCGCAACAGTGCGCGGCAGATTGCGAACGAGTCCCGCGAACAGCTCTTGTTTTACCCCATGCATGAGATGACGCACCTTCTTGTCTTCAGTCATGTTGGGATCAGCTTGCTTGAACAGGCGGGACATGTCTTCTATGTACATAGCGGCAGTTTCGTTTATGCGTTGATTCCGTGCACAAAGAGCTGCTTCTGCCTTTTCCCGGCGATCATTGTTGCCAAACAGACACAGTAGCTGCCGCCGGAACTCTTTCCAGGACGTCAAAGATGCGTCGTGGTTTTCGTACCACACTCGTGCTGCATCTTCCAAAGAGACGTATACGTTGCGCAACTTGCCTGCTTTCTCCATAGGTTTATGTTCGCCACCCTCTCGAAATGATCCAGCTAGTCTTCAGCGTCCTCGAACAGGTCACCATGGAACACCTTCGGTATGACGGGTTGGCTGACAATGAGTTGTGATGGTGCAACTTGGCTGGTCATGGTGGTGGCGTTTCTTGTCTCCGTCGCTGATGCCCTTGGCACAGGGGAAAGTGGTTCAAATACTGGTGAATCCCCTCGAATACGGCGACTGGTCCGCTGGTGCACCGGCGTAAGCTCCACGGCTTGCGGATGGTCAGGGCTTGCACTTCGCTCTCTCGTGGGGTTCGGAATCATCTACCCGGCACCTTCGCCAGAAAATGTAACGAATGTAGCAGCCTCACAACAAGTACGTTCTATTTACACGGTTTATTAAGGGTGAACTTGTGCCCAAAGTGAACGAAGCACAGCAATCAAGAAGATCCGAAGGTCGGTATTCTTGTGAGCCTCTGCCTCGAGCACCCTCGTTCTCTTCTTCTTCACGCGCGTTGGCTGTTCGGTGGAGTACCGCGCGCATGCAGGGCCGGCTCGTGCATTGCGGCTGGCTTCGTCGCTCGTAGTCGTGCCGGTAGCGTTTCTCTGGTTCCCGACGTCCGCGTTGCATGGAGCAATGGTAATTTCCTGTGGCAATATCACTAGCCAGGCTGAAGCATGCACCACCGCAGTAGCCAACATGCTCCTGTGTTTTGTTCTGGTGAACTTCTCATAGCACATGTAATTCTAGTCATATCTTTTTTATTTAAATCATCACCACAATCAGCTTCTCCTCATCATACACTGAATAATCATGGATGCTATAGAAAAAAGACCTGTAACTGTCCATATCATTGCTGAGAACCACTAAATCTACAAGGCTAAGTTTCATGACAGATCATGCAATGATATGCTCCACAATATTGCTCCACATCCTGTATGCAAAAGTGCACCTTGTCCTTATCACTTATCTTAGTCTCTTCATCAAAACTTTGAGGCTTCAGGCCAAACTTGCTAGAAAGAGAAATGGCCAATGGTACTAAACCAATTGGAGAAGTTGTTGTTTTTTTCAATTTAATATGCTTTACAACCCCCAAAGAAATGTGCTTGTCAAATCAGTGCAGCTGCTGCTAAGAAGAGAGTCTTATGCTGAGCTCGGCAAACTCGAAAAGATTAAGGTCTGCCATGCAAGGATGTTCTTCTTGCCTGTGGCAGTTGCTATTCTCGCATACCTGCATAAAAATCCACGGTGAAAGCCAACATGTTTAAGAAGTGTGGGACAGCAATAACTTGGCAAGATGGTAGTTTTGGCTAGATCATAATTCATAATCTGTACTTGTCCCAGTATTTGTAGTTGTCTGTTTTTGTCGACACTGTAAATTTAAGATCAACAAGAGAAATAATTTAATGTGGAAATATGAGAGAAAAGCAGCAAGAGAAAATTGAAAACAACAGGCTGGCATGGCTTGAAGTAGACTTCATCAGTTACCTTGAAGATGCAAGACATGAAAGCGTGAAAGACCTTGGGCAGTCACTGACATTATACGTTTATAGGGCTATCAGTATGACATCATAAGCAACAGTTGCTGTCGCCCCGCCGTGGTGGTCTAGTGGCCAAGGTACTCGGCTGCTGACCCGCAGGTCGCGGGTTCGAATCCCGGCTGCGGCGGCTTCATTTCCGATGGAGGCAGAAATGTTGTAGGCCCGTGTGCTCAGATTTGGGTGCACGGTAAAGAACCCCAGGTGGTCGAAATTTCCGGAGCCCTCCTCTACGGCGTCTCTCATAATCATATGGTGGTTTTGGGACGTTAAACCCCACATATCAATCAAATCAATCAACAGTTGCTGTCAAAGAGAATAAGCTCACAAACCTGGCTAATAATTAATTTGCTGTACATTAACTTGCTATGCAATGACTAAACAATGCCTGCATTTAGGGTGCAAGTTGTGTTTGTTTGGTCTGCTGACTACTACAGCGTTAAGCATTTCCTGACCCATGGACTCAACAGCGACCTAATGAGGACAATCTTAAGCCGCTTCCGGCAATGCAATGGTGACAGTGACCAGGGAGTCAGCTTAAGCAAGATGAGAAAAGTCAGAGATCAATGGGAAAGGCTGTCATTCTACAGTGGACATAGAATAGGCCGAGGATGATAGTTATGTTTTATCAAGTTGTTGCTCAACCCTGGAGACATTACAAATATATGAACACCAGTGAGAACTATCGATTATGAATTCATTGAGCTCATCTGAGACATTTCCTTATGGGCTGAAGAATTACACCTACCCATCTTGTAAATTTGCAGTTTCATTAATGTCTGCTTCATTTAAAGGGACCACTAAAGGCAAATAACAATTTCCACTAGAGTGAGAGATCAATGTTTGGGAATGTCTAAAACATCAATATTATGAACAGTAGTGCTCCACTAATATAAAAATTAACGTAAATGTATGACACCATATGCACCACGAGTGAGACATTTTAAAATGATCCCAATGATATAAAAGGGCCCTGACTACAATTAATCACTGCAGTAAAAAAAGAACCTTCCATGCATTAAAACACATAAAAAATGCTTTGATCTCTTTTTTATGAATGAGATATTTGCCTGTTTTGCAATGATAGAGCACACACCCTGTGCAAAATTATATAATAGTATGCAGGATTACCTTCATCCCAGAAAAATCTCTTCGCATTAACACTGCTGCCAAGGCATCGTTTCCGCAGAAATTCTTCAGCCTTTTGTGCTGCTTTCACTAAGGCACCGCTGTTGTGTCCCACACGGCCTTCATTCTGGAATTGGACAAGAAAATATCACCATCCTCCACTGAACTCGTACACGTAGAGACATGACACACACACGAAAAAAAAGTGGAAAGGGGGGGGGGGGGGGGCAAGGAGGAAGAGGAGCATTCCCTTATTTTATAACAATGCAATATGAGCTTCGCTTACAATGTGTGTATACGTGGTACAGTCACAAAAAAATTGTGGTGTAAACCTGTGCAAAGCAACTGTAGACAAGATCTCACTATCATTTCTGGCGCTTATTGATTGATAGCACAAATGAACCAGTCAATAGGGTATTACTGCTTCAGTACTGCTTACATGAGTGCCAATAATTGTATCAAGAGCATACAACACACAGAGTATGGGCAGTCTGTAATGTAATGTGTCAGTGATAGCATCGTAGTGCTTTTCGACTTCTAGACAATTCAAAATTTTCTATTTTAATCATGAATACCATAATAAATTACAATATAACCTCTTTACAACAGACCTTCATAGTGAAGAGGATTTTGGTCGGTTGTAAAAGGAGTATGTTACAACAAGTACTGTTACAACAGACTTTTATGGAAACACTTAATGGGTCTGATATAACAGGAGATAATCACAAGTCATGTCAAATTTATTCTCAATGGGGCATAAAAAAGCTGATTTTTGAGAAAACATTCTTCAATGTCTGTAGCCTGTTTTCTATCTGATTCCAAAACATCTTCACTGAAAACTACGTAGAAGTGCTGTAAAAAGTTTTTTGCGCCTGCTGAAGAGGTGAAAATTATCACGGAAGTCACAAAGAAAAAAGGGCGGTTTTCAAAAATTAATAGCTTCGCGATGGCACAACTGCCCACCGCCATTTTGGGCTCATTGTAAAAGTATTTTTTAAGAGCATTGCGTGTTCAAAAAGCAGATGCTTGAAATTCATTTGGAGGATTTCAATTGGCTGCTTCTGCCGTATTGCTCCAGTACGCATAGATTTTCCTAAATATACACTAGAGGGAACTCTGGCACTAGTGTCTATGGGAGCTGCAACCCACGGCGCTTAAACGAACATGGGAATGATGGGTAGTACACGGATTCGTCTAATCTTCGTACTTCTGGCTCTGTGTATGTCCATGTATCTTGTAGCTGTTTTCTCACGAAACAAAAATCAGCTTATGTTCAGCGGTTGCGCTTCACCCCCTTATTTTTTTAGGCTTACAATTGCACATCGGGTCATGAAACTCAAAAGGGTTCGTTTTTTCTTTCGAAACAAAACTGGAACACAGCAATAAATGAAGCCACAAGTGCGATTCACCACCCGCAAGTACGAAGACTAGACAAATCCATGTACTACCTATCATTCCCATGGTTGCTGAATGATCGTAGCACCAGAGTCCTCTCTAGTATGATTTTGGGAAGCTACATGCCAGTACGCATCGCTAGTCCGATGCTCGTTTTGAATACGCTCTCTAGGATAGAGTCGTCTGATTATTGTGTGTCGCAAGGTCGTATCTGTCTAAAATTGCACTATTTAGTGACATTTTTGCGCTCGTTTTTATGTTCACGAGTTGTTAAGGCAGCTGCAAGGGGAAGTTCATTCTTCAGATTACGATCACGCGCTATACTCGTTGCGACATTGCATGAGTGCATCTTGAACGGATTGTCGTAGTGTTGAGTTGTTGGTGAGAAGGTTCTGCTTATCAGCGCTTTGGACCTTGCGATGAAGACCACTATGAAACAGAGCTTTGTACTCGAGATCGAGCATGTCGTACTTTGAAACATCTAGCACTGCAGCCATGCACATCACAGCCGCACTTTCTGCTTGAAGTCATGTCCAGGCCTAACTTTGCCCTGAACTTGGTAGGCAAGACTGTCGTGCTAGCGTATATGTGAAAGCGAAAAAGACAATGTGTTAGACAATGTGTTTCATCGCAAGCAACAAACCACATCGGCTGCATGTGAAAGCGAAAAAGACAATGTGTTAGACAATGTGTTTCGTCGCAAGCAACAAACCACATCGGCTGCTGGCTCCTTAGAACCGCTAATCTTGCGCATCGGTAGCGGACCTCAGCCATGCTCGTCATGCACTGACCGCTCGGAACAGCAATGGCAGCGGTGAGCCGTTTTACGCGTCAGTGCCCCAACACATGAAATCAATTACGTTGTGCGCGGATTTTTCATCGTCATAGCTAGACATAACTCATCACTAACAGACCAGATATGTGGCCTTCGTTCTTAAATCTGTACATTGACAGCCGCGGTCCTATTCCCGTCCCCAAAGTATGCCAAGCGATGTTTGAAGTCGGAAGTTATTGAATTTGAGATGTCCGCGGTAGAAAGGCCTGCTGTAATGGAGT
Organism: Rhipicephalus microplus; assembly: GCF_043290135.1. Taxonomy (NCBI): domain Eukaryota; kingdom Metazoa; phylum Arthropoda; class Arachnida; order Ixodida; family Ixodidae; genus Rhipicephalus; species Rhipicephalus microplus. Next base: position 1,648,441 of record NW_027464621.1, read on the forward strand.
GCTGGTCACCTTGCTGGCCTCACATTTTAGTCAATTATATCTGAATATCCGCTATACCAGAATCTGTAGTAAATAAAGCTCAATCAATGGAATAAATATGGAATAAATATGAAGGTTGACATAACGCCGCAAACTAGTTTGTAGTAACTGAATGTCTGTTGTAAGCGGATCTGTTGTAATAAGGTTATACTATGTCTCCTTATAATTTCATGGTACATATTTCTATTTCTACCAACATCTACAGAGACCTTGTACTGGGCAGCTGTCAATCCCTTTAAAGCCCCCACTCGGACCGTAGCCAATTCAGCTGTGGTAATCTGATAGCACTAGGGTGCCAGACACATGGGCCGGCCTGCACACAACTGTTTTCGTCCCATACTCTATTTTTGAAAAATTTCCTTAATAAGTGCATGAGGTAAACACAGACATGACTGGCCTCTAGCATTCATGAGGCAAGTCACGTGATCACCATGTGTTGAAACATAACCATGGAACAAAACTCAATATTTGAAAATTGACATCCAGATTTCAGTCATTTGAAGATCGGTGTTAATGTTCCTGAAATCCCAAGTTCAAATCCCATTCAGATATCACCCATATATGAGACATGAGAAATCCCCCTCGCCACTTCAACCTTCTTCACTGCCCCAGTTCTTGTAGGACTGCATTTAGTGACTGCTGCCAAGCACACACAAGCACACACAAGCAGTTTAAAGTACTCCATTTTCAATTGCCACAAAGTTAAAATTGAAATGTGAAGTAGATGGGCTTGTTATAAAAAAAGGACTTACAAGACCATAACACAAAACAGGGTAAATTAAGAAAAAGTAGGAAACATAATAAAACAAGATAAAATTGTTTTTTTACAGAGTACATGCAGAAGTGTAGGAGAAAAAATATATCAAGTCCCCCCTCCCCCAGTCTTTGCAAGGAGAATTCTGACTAACTGCGACATGAAGACTGTCACTGCACACAACGACAAAACCACTTTTAGGTTAGCAAGGGCCATATATTAACCTAAGATAGCAGACATACACAACAAGAGAAACGGGAATGAGCCATGATGTTGTAGCTTTACCAAAATCAGTTCTGGCTCATATTATCTGGTGCTATTTATTACTATCTGGTGCATTTTATCTCTTTCGTCAGCAGTGTGTGCTACACTCGTGTTGAGACAGAAGACTCCTCTCATGATGATAATTTGTCAGTTATTTTTCACCTTATTACACCGAGGAATGATGGTTGTGACAGGCAGGGTTGCCGTTGGGTAGATTTGAAAAGGAGCCAAAACTCAAGCTAAAAGTAGTCAAAGTAGCCATGAAATTTGACCTTAGTGCCAAATTTCTTGGCACCAAATTGGTAGCCAACCAGAAAACAAAACAGTGATGTTATGTGTAAAGTTGTCGGTATTCAACAGCAAAAATTGTGATTTTGAAAAAGCAAAAATAGAGCATAACCAGCACAACATTTTCCCTCTCATTTGTTGGTTTCCAAGCCACAGGTAAGTTGTGAATCATTTCATAATTTATTTTACTTTCAGTGCATTTGCAAACAGTTTTTCTACTATAGACAGAGTTCTTGAAAAAGTACCAACAACTCAGCAGGAACTTTAAACGTTGAAGCTTCTTTTTTCTTTTTCTTTTCTTGAAGCCATAGATCTTAGAGTTCTTGAAAAAGCAATTTTTGACCAACAACTCAGCAGGAACTTTAAACGTTGAAGCTTCTTTTTTTTTTCTTTTTCTTTTCTTGAAGCCATAGATCTTAATTTGTACAAAGTTAGAATAATGTCAGTCGATCATCAAGTTGTGAAATCTGATTGAAGATGAACAGTCCAGTGCAGCTCCATTTTGTTTCTGATATCTCTTTGACATGGTGTTTCAGCATTAGTACATGGCACCAGTAATGAGCTAGATAGCCACGCATTTCCTTGCATGTGCGCACTCCTCTGTCTGAAAAGACAGAGGGATGCTCGTTGTGTGCCTAAGTGCACACTAGCCCACTGGCGAAGGAAGGACATTTACACCTGTAGACCAACATGACAGAAAGCTTGCTGTTTTCTTAAACATGTGTGTTGTTTTTTGTTTAAACAATACAGAGAAATGGCCATTAAGTGCACCAAAATAAAAGTAAAAAGTAGCCAGAGAGTAACCAGCATGCCAACATGAAATTTCTGTCACCAGACAGGGTCAGGAAGTAGCCAGTTTGGTGCAAAGTAGCCACTGGCAACCCTGGTGATAGGTGCATAAACGTGCGGGAGCACATATTTTACCCCAACGTAATTGTTGTATGCCCTCAAGCAAATATGTAGCTGATCTTGCTAGTCAAACATTAATTAGCCGTCTAACGTCACGGCACAGTCGGCAAGCCCTATACATTAACAACACGAACATGACTACTTCATTCACAAAAGACACAAGTCAAACTGGTAACACTTGATTCAACATTAAACAATGCCTTATATACAGCTCCTTTCAGAATGCATCACATAACATTGACTGACACCGTGAAAAGAGTCATGATTTTTTGTTGCAACAAGAAATTGTGAACCACCACCAACTAGCACAATTCATCACTCTGTTATGAATACATTTCGCCAAAATTTCACACATCCCGTGCACTCCAACCTTCAATTTAGAGACTAAAATTCAGCATGTGCTTATGACTAACCACCCAAACTTACCAAAAATTGTTTGTTCCTCTCGGCGTTGTTAAAGTTGAACATCTTTTTAATGTTGACTAAGGCACTGAAAAAGAAGAGCAGTAGTACTTCAAACTAATGGTCAGTCACAACAGTGAATACCTATTACTAAGAAATCACACATACGTTTCTTTTGCTGTGATTGAATGAATTAGAAACACCTTGGCTTTTCTTGTCTTTGGATAAACTTTGAGAACCTGAAAAACAAGAAATGAAAGCATCTCGTAAATTTCAGTACACTATGCAAGTATCATTTAGTTCAAAATTTCAAAAATATGAGAAATATACTAACCAAGGCAGGCCAGTGCAGTCGCTTCCACTCCACCCAAACAACATCGTCTTCAGCAAACTCAATTTCTGTGCAAACAGGAGAGGCATAGAATAAATATACAACATACAAAATAGCAAACATCTGCAGGAGGAGCAGGAAGTAAAAACTGTACTAAATTTTTCCCGCTAATTGAAGAACTCAACAAATTAAAAGAGAAAACAATTAAGGGTATATATCTATTTTTTGTATTGTATAAGATGTTTCGATAAAGGTATAACCACAAAGCTCTAGTATTTAATAAAGAGAGTCTAAGAATAACTAGAATAATATTTAATATTAACTCTTTCGTTACCACGCGAAAAAGGTTGTTTTTCATATGTCTCGGGAAGATTGTTTTTGCGAGTTGGAAAAGTACTCCAGCACTCATTGCAGCATTCCGAACTTTACACAACGAAATGCTCTTTCCAAAAAAGTATGTTGTAGGGCAACAAAAATATTTTAGAATGAATAAGAATGTGAAAAGTGTAGAATTCTTGGTCACATTCTGGCAAACAGTGCAATAAAAAACACTATATATGCAAAAATATTCAAAACAAAGAAAATTCAGAATATACATTTTGTTGATAAATGAACGAGAAACAGTATAAAAAATAATGAATGTTGTACAAAAATGTTTCTCGTCACATAGACAAAGAAAATCAGAACTGAGGTGCTGCTTCGTTGCTCGTGCCATGCAATGAAGCATTGCATAGTTTTTCGCGAGACACAAGTGTATTCGTACACTTTTTCTCAGTAAATTTTTGTTGTGTTGCAATAAGAGTCTCCTGGTGTTCTAATATAAGTAGATGCATACCCGTGATGTGACTAATCCCTCTATAAAAGAAATATCAAATGAGCTTCGCTACTTAATCTAGCGTCACCTCTTTTCATGAACCACCTTACAACGCATAGGTTGGCGTTCCAATATATGCATCCAAGCATATTTCTTTGCATTTTCATGCATATCGTAATAAAAAAAGAACATCGCACGCAGTTCTAAAACGTTTCGCATTGCTCCGTAGTCAGGGCCAAGATGTGCTCCGGGGGCCATCTTGTTGTTAGGGGAAGCTCTATAGCCAGCGCCAGCACACTGCATCCCAGCGAGGTGTGGACCACGCACGTAACCAGAGTAGCTATAAGATTGTGCGCAAAGGTCCGAAGCTATACGCACTTGCGGCGGAAGAAATAACTTGAGGATGTAAACAAAATGAACCCATGAACGGCTGTGGATGTATCAGGCTGACGCAAAACATTGTCGCCATAAAACTTGAAGCTGAGGTGCTGTCATCCTCAAACACCTAGCTCATCGTCACTCAATTCAGGTGGGGTTGCAAGACAGTTTCAAGCAGTGCATGTGTTTTTTAGTTGATGCGCACCCTACGGATGCATGCAAAACCAAAGCTGCTAAAAACTGCCATAGAAGACCGCCTCAACACTTTCAACATGCGACGGACCCTCGCAAATACTTTTTATAGAACAAATTTTTTCTGACTCCTAGGAACAGCTTTCTATTGAACATATGGCATAAATTTCTAGCAATCATTACTGCTCAAAATAGTCAGATTGCGAAGCTGACACTTTAATTCGATATTTGGCTTGCAAAGGTTCTTTTCATCACAGAACTTTGATGTCACTGTACTATAATCACGAGAGGCAGGCACTTCTGTCAAGTTCGCCAGCCTTGTGCACTTTTCCAACAATACACGCACATTAGTTCGTGCAAAGATCTGTCAAAAATCAATATACTGCCGAAATGAGCAAATTCAAATTGATTCTAAAAGTTGAGTGGCTGAACTACCTACTAAAAAGTGCTGGGTGGATGAGAAATAAACTTAACATGCAAAAATCGATTATCTAAAAGCGTCAATCACCGGTGATCTATTTGGATAGGCGTGGTAACGAAAGAGTTAATATGAGTTTACATGCAATTGTATTATAAGCTATATGGGCCACTTCTGTGTGACCTAACATCAGTTTGTAGTTTACACAGATAGGACATAGCTAGTAATGCACAAGAGTTTCTTTGTCTTAGAGTTATATTGATTTCCAAATACTACAGCCCTATGCAGAAGTATTGTTGAAATGGAGTATACTTTTATAAGGAACAACAAACAAGTATTGTAATATAAAAAGCACAGTTGATGCCTCCGTCATTGAAATATGTATAACATGAAACTGAAACAAGTCTACAAAAGTTGTTCAATGTTTAGTGTACATGGATAAAATCAGGATTTCTCAATAATGTTGCCCCGACACGGTGGTCTAGTGGCTAAGGTACTTGGCTGCTGACCCGCAGGTCGCGGGATCAAATCCTGGCTGTGGCGGCTGCATTTCCGATGAAGGCGGAAATGTTGTAGGCCCGTGTACTCAGATTTGGGTGCACGTTGAAGAACCCCAGGTGGTCAAAATTTCTGGAGCCCTCCACTACGGCGTCTCTCATAATCATATGGTGGTTTGGGGACGTTAAACCCCACAAATCAATCAATCTCAATAAAGTTCACCGACCGACCGACTGACTGACACAATGTCTGCCGGTGGCAGCTATAGCACCATTTGTTAAGGATGCAACTACATTGACACCTGGTGTACCATTTACATCGTGACAACTAACTTCAGTAATCAAGATTAAATCTTGCAGTACTTGAAATAATTAACATAAACACGATCACATCATATGGTGGACCCCGCACAAAGATGGCATCAACAAGCAGATAAACACTGGTACTCTATATGAGCTCATGGAGAAGTCGTCATTTGAGGAGAGAAACAACAAGATGTACCTTTTCCAGTAATTGGGTAATCTAATCATGACTACACTACCACACAATGCTTCAAAATCGTAGCTTTAGCCACGAATGTACAAAGGCATCCAGCTGGCCACTGGCATGTCTCATTGCAAAAGGCACTCAATTAAGCTGTATTGTAGCAAAATGAAATGGCAATAGAGCAGCCAGCTTCCGCGATGCACAGTAGGACATCCTGTAGGTAGCGTTGAACGAAGCAAGGTGTCTAGAGCCAAGACTACCAAACAAGTCCTGCCAGCGTTCAGTAGTGCCATGACGCAGTACTTAACCTCTCCCAGACGGCGACCACCACTCCACGCTAACAATATTCGTGACAGATACATGTCAGTAAAGCCTTAGTGCACTCCGACATAAAACACTTTCGTGTTAAAAGACAGTACTCATATAAAACAGTGCTTCTCTGAAATGCGACACTTGACCCGCTATAGTGATCCAAAGGCTAAGGCACTCCACTGCCAACCCGCAGGTTGCGGTATCGAATCTCGGTCGTGGCGGTCGCATGAGGCGAAAATGCTTGAGGCTTGTGTGCTTAGATTTAGGTGCACTATAAACAACCCCAGGTGGTCGAAATGTTTGGAGCCCACCTCTATGGCGTCTCTCATAATCATATGGTGGTGTTTTGGGACGTTAAACACGAACAATTATTATTATTATTTTTATAAAATGTGACAGCAATCATAAAACAAAACTGGGTAAATTGTTCCAGCTTACCAAAACCCTAGAGAGATAACTGTTTGAAAATGTTAGGGGGTATAAAGAAAGGCTTTAAGTTGGGACTGAGATAACATCTAGTTATAAAAGTACTGGCACAGAGATGCACTCACCAGACAATTCATCAGAGCATAGTTAATAAGATGAGGGAAGAAGTGAATGTACAGTAGACTTTCACTAAATGGATATCTGTTAAATGAAACTGCTGCTTTAATGAAACAACTGCCTCTGATGCAATTGGTTTCGTACTTGTATTGTAAACCCCTGTCCATCTCTCAGTACATAGAGTTTCTGTTAAACGGAACATACTTTTCCAGTCCTTTTACGTTCGGTTTAGCGAGAGTCCTACTGTAGAAGCTTTAAGGTATCGATTTTGCATCTGGCGGGCACAAGCGATATACTTAAAATATTTCACAGCAGATGAGGGTGACAAGTCACGATCACAGTGATGACAAATGAAACAAACAGCCACTCCTTGTACCAATTCAATTTTGTTAATGTCACACAGTGACATCTTGCATGGGTTCCAAACACATGAAGCATATTCTACTATTGAGCAGATAAACATTTTGTAGATTAGTAATTTATACATTTTGGCATAAAGAGAATGTATACCAAGTTACCAAATTTTTTAGTGCTTTGTATGTAATAAAAGAAGATGCATATCTATTAGCCTCTACACCACCTTTCGGGCCATGCAACGCGTCCGCTACATTTGAGCGCATGATGGACACCATCCTTCATAACTACAAGTGGAAAATATGACATCGGAGTGTTTTAATCAGATTTTCTGACGCACCTTGTTTGCTTGCGTGAGGTACTGACCCGTCTCACCTCTGCCTGCCTCCAGTTCAACATCAAAAAGGGCCGTTTCGCAGCCCGCAAGCTAACAATATTGGGACATGTTTCGAAGAATGGTGTGCTGCCTGACCTAAAGAAGCTTCCCGCCATTGCCAAGTTTCCCCAGCCCACAACTCTGAAGGTGCTTCGCGTCGCCTGATGATGACGAAGATGCAAAATCTGGTCAAGAAATTCCAGAGCAAGGTGTCATCATTAGCAGTTAAATGCCAGAAGTTAAATTACCAATTGAACAGAAAGTAAAATTAAATTAAGTTAATTAAAAGCATGAGTTACAAAAGCTAGTTGTGCAGTCTATCAGTCTCTGATAGACTGGACAGAAAATTTACCTTCTTCTAAACCGTTTGTGCTTCTTTTTGCAAGATACTGAACCAACTATAGCCCAAAAACATTTTGTAGTTGATCCCCCAGTCAAGAGTTATTGAATATAACGTCCAGATTACTTGGCAGCTTTTTGTGTATAATGATATTGAATTTACTTTTATTTTGGTCCGGCTTATTTCAACCTGTTTTTATGTGTTTCTATTTTTCTATCTTTCTGTGCCTTTCTATAGTTTCATGCCACCATTCTCCTTATCTCTCTCTATTCCTCGCCCTCTTTTTTATTTTATATCCCTTTATTCTTTATCTCTTTCTTTTTCTCTTTTATTTCATAAATTTTCATGTAACACTTACACCAGCTGTAATTGATAGTGGAGCTTGGCCAATTCCTGTGGCGCATGCCAAAGTTTTTATAGCTGGCTTAAACAGCTATGCTGTTAAAATTCCACCAGTTGTGTTATGAATGTGAAGCATTTGTTAGTGAACCGAAGGCACTTTGAGCGTTTCTTTCCGTGCACTTTATCTATCTAGTCACTCAAGTCTGAGTGCTCTAATGATAATCTTTAACTTTAACTTGGTGTACACCCAAATTAATACAGGAGGGTAAGAGAGTTTGACAAATATGACTGTATGGTCATAAAATCAATTGTGTGAAAATCCTGTCACATACGTTGTCAAACCCTTCCCTCTTGACACTGGTGGCACATACTCGTACACCACGTGCATCATATGAAGTCAACGTCAACTGTGATTTCAATTTTGGCTGTGTGCTTATGGCAGTCTCATTAACATTACATCTGTATTCGTATGATTCAGCATGGTATATTCATGCTTTGCATGAGCCTGAAGGAACATGCCAACATAAGTTATGTATGATATTCACATCATCGCAATCATAACATGCACTTCGTTTTGATAATACCAGAGTTCTTCAATGCTTTTCTGGTCATGAAACTCCTCCATAAAAGTATGGGGAGAGCTTACTATGTTGCTGCAGTGGCCATGGGAACAGCACTAGGAGCACGCATAGAGCACTGAGGAGAGCTTCACTGTGTAAGGAGAGCTGGGGACTTTAGGATCCCGACAGCATCAGCGTGCAGTTTTTCGCATTTTTTAGGGGCAAAGCTCCTTAAGGTGTGGGTCTGTACATCCTCGGATGTATGTAGTAATAGTAGTACGTAGCCACGGGTAGCACATACCCACTCTAGAGTGGGCATGTGCCACAGGAGATGCGAGATGGGAGATGGTGGTACTTGGGGTGTTCACTAGATGGATGCACGGACAAACCGACAGACAGACTAGCAGCCGGGCGGAGGGACGGACTCACGGACGAATGCACAGAGAGACGGATGGACGCATGGATGGTTGCATCCACGGACGGAAGCAAGAACGAACGGACGGACGGGCTGACGGGCGCTTCGCTCCACTCATGATCATTCACTCTGTGGATATGCTGTGATTTTTTCTAAATTTGTTCAACTGAGGGCTGTCAGAACTGTGTGTTGTACATGAGCAATGATGCCAAAGACTTGCTGGGTGCTGGGTTGTTCCTTCTGCTGCAGAGGTGCAAGAGAAGGACGTGAAAAGGACGAATGGAAATGTGCAATACCTCAACAGGCAGCTAGTGGATCTACCTTAGAGTCCGAAAACATTTGTGTATATGAGAAAAATTTTGATACCATCGGTGTTATTCGGACTGACGACTTCGTAGCAAATGGAGAAAAATGTGGCTTTGTAATGCAAGAAGGAAATTGCTAGCCAGAGCTGTTTCTTTCGCAGCTCGCTAGTTTTTTTTTTTTTTAAGTTCTTGCCAGTTTATTAGGTGCTTTGTGTTCTTTTGTTTGCAGTTATTAAAAGTTCATTTTTCTATTTTCATTGACTCAATGTAAGCAAAAGCCAATGTTTTCTTTCTTTATTTACATCAGTTCACTCTGTGCTGTTTTGTTTTAGTATTTTTTTTTCTCCAATAGCTTGCTGTCTTCATTTACTGGCCTAGCACAAAGCTTTTCTACACTAGAAAAAGTGTCATTTATAGCTTTGCAATATCTGAGATTATATTCCAGTATTTGGTCTCATGGCAAGAAACTGCAGAGGAATTTGCGTGTGGATCTGCCAAGCTGGTGGCTTGAAATTCAGGGATTCGTAGGAGTGGTAAAAAAAATAAGAACTCGCACAGTTTTTTAGGGCACCAAAAATGTCATACACTGCTCGAAATAATTGCCAGTAAGTTTTTCAGACGTCATCGATCCTACTAGTACTCACAATTGTGCACCGTATACATGCATGAGTAGTTGAACAAGATGTGCTGTGTCCCGTGATTAGGGCTAACAGCCCCCCCATAATAAAAGTTCCGCAGGGTACAGTTGTACTGTGGCAAAGGTAGATTAAGCAGCGTTCTGCACGAGTTAAAACAACTCACAAAAAACCGCTACCCTCCCCCTCTTGTTTTTTTTTTTGCGATGGGATTAGGTGTAGGGCACAATTTCTTGTCTCCCTTGCAAGACGCATTCGACCAGATAAAGCAACAGCGCGCACTTGTTGCCCAGAAACGATATCTATCGCCGGGACGACGCAACTTCAAGACAGAAAAATGTTTTATGTGCCGTTGTTAAGGCAACCAACGTCACCGGCAACACTGATTTTCATAGCACGTCGAGTCTGCTCAAGTGCGGGAAATGCGGCATACGCTTTCAGCTTTAGTTGCTAACATACCATAGCCACAATTGCTGACAAGGAAGGTCATATTTCCCGCGAAGCGTTTTTGTATTCAAGTTGCATCGTCCCACCGATAGGTATCTGCAGCAGTCAGCAGACCGATGGTGTGTGGCTTTGTTACTTTATCTGGTCGATAGCATGTCACGAGTGCCCTGTCTAATCTTACACCGGGGTTTTGGGTTAGGGTCTGCATGCTTGGATTGCTTGGATTGATTGATGATGCAAACTGCAAGCAGATAGCCAACGTGGCCGCCGTTTCTTGCTAAAATTAGCGCAACTGAGAAAACTTCGAGGCTGGTCAGGCATTTTGGTGCAGCATGGTGCAATTTCAGCTAGTTTCATGGTTTTGGCACAGCTCGGCATAATAATTGAGATTTGTATCAAATTGGCACAATTGGCGCAGCTGTTGCACCCCTGACAAGTGAAAAGAACTGCCAGGCCTGCGCGGAAAGCGATGCACAGTGACAGTGAAAGCTGGAAGAGCGCCTTTCCCACTGCAAACTCTCTTGAAACTATTAATACAAGTACGCTTGCAAGGTATTTACTACTTCATTTATTAATTCAGTGGCTGATGACAATCAATAATTATGGCTGAGCTCTTTGTAATTAATAGAATAAAAACATTCAATGATGCACTCGTAATACAATTCTCATTGTGTAATGACTGGTTGCACAATTCACATTCTGTGATGCCTGGTTGTTATTTTACACTTTTACCCCGTTATACTGTGTATGTTAACGCAGTTTCTTTCCGACATAACACTTGCGTATGATTTTTGAGCATAAGAATTTTGAGCACTGGCCAGGCTCAGTCGTAGAATACTGGGCTGGCACGGCGAGGACCCAGGTTCAAATCCCGTTTCATCCTGGGTATATTTTCTTATTTCCCCCTCCCCCTACTTATTTGGTGCGATGTCAGTTATAGACACCAGCGACAGCGGACAACTATAACACACTTGTTGTGATCTCGTAGCAGTTTTCGCTGTGAAAACTGCCATGATGATGATGATTAGTGGAGTTTTTTGGCGCAAGGGCCATGAATGGCCAAAGAGCGCCATGTCTTTTATGAGATGTAAGCGATGATGGATGATAGTGATCCCAAGATGTATTGTGGCTGTATAGAGTCATAAAATCAATTACTATATGCAAGCATAACAGGTGTGTATAGAGTACAAAATCATGGTAGTTATATGTCGTATGATAAATAGGTGTGGGGTAAAGTACACATGACCTTCTTATCTTCAAGTGAGAAAGGGGAAGGTAGCACGAATGCCTCCTCAAGGCCTCAGTCGCCAAGGGATAGGAAAACAGGTGCTTCTGCGAGTAGCTATCACAGCAACAACCTCTTTGAAGAGGCTGTCCTACGGATCTCCTTTACACATGCCGTGAAAACTATGAATATCATTTAAAAGCCCGAACAATGACTCTTATTTAAAAATTGGCTCCTTACCTCTAAACATTTGAAGATGCAGAGGAATTTGGTCATGGTAAGCTAAAGGAAAGTGGTCTTTTCTGATGGTGTGTAATTCACTGCACTGAATGAGAATGTGAATCAGAGTGAGTGATTCGCCACACTTATCATACAATGGTAAATCATCACCAAAGAAAAGAAGTGAGTATGTGCTATATGTGTGTCCTATCCTTAATCTGGTGAGTGTGACTTCTGTGTGGTGTGATCTCGAAACTGACGGCCAATTACCGAGACGTGGCTTTATGAGGTGAAGTTTATTCTGTGTTTGTGTGTCCCACAGCCACTGCCAATGATCTGTCCGCTTTCGTTTAAGATAGGGTTTCAGGTCAAGTACAGCGACAGCTATGGCTGTATCGGAAGCGCTTTTATGGGCAGATCATACATGAAATGAAACATACTTCGTGGAATGTAATGGCACAAGGAATTCATTTTGATAATAAAAAGTGTACAACTAAGTACACCACTTTGAAGTACTCCTGTTTCTTTGATAAATGTGTGGCACAAAACATTGCCTACTCGAATACGAAATGTCCTGTTGAACCAGTAGCTTTTGATTATGATTACATTCTACCACGCACGCCAAAGTTGCATAAGTGTCTCAGTATTCCAAAACTCCATGTGGTGTCGTATGATGATGACGTTTGATGTTTTGAGGCACAAGGGCAATTTCACAGCCAAAGAGCACCAGTTCATCTTACTAAAAATGTGGACAATGATTGTGATAAGTGGCTGTATAAGGGCCATAAAATTCCTCGCGGTAAAGCGGGTAAAAACATACAAGTAATAAAATCATGACCATGCCGTGAAAGGTGTGTGTGGTGTGAATAGGCGACAAAAGTTGGTGATAATGAAAAACGATGGTGGACATGTATGGCATTAGCAAAAGTACCTCACTCGTTCATACCCTTGCGTCCAAGGGCCGTGAGACAAGTGCTTTCTCGTGTAGCCACCACAGCAAAAAACTTCTCTGGAGAAATCATGCTACGGAATGCCCGGGTATATGATATGAAAATTATGAATTTCTTTTAAAAACACTAACAATGATTTATCACTAAAAAGCGGTTCCCTACCGACGAACATTGCAGGGTGTAAAGGTATATGTTGTCGGTAGGGTAATGGAAAATGTTGTTTTCTTAGAGTTTCTAAGTGTTTGCACTGGATTAACATGTGAAGTACTGTTAATGCTTCACCACATCTGTCACACAATGGTGGATCGCCACCGGACAAAAGATGTGTGTGTCGTGTATGTGTGTCCTATCCCGAGTCTCATTAGTATTACCTCTGTATGACGCGATTTTGATACTGGCAGCCAATGACCAAGGTGTGGCTTAATAATGTGTAGTTTGTTCTGTGTGTGTGTATCCCACTTGCTCTGCCAGCAGTCCCTGAGGTTACATTTGAGAGACGGCTTAAGATCAAGGGCCGGGATTGATATGGGTGTAGGGGCAGTGCTTTTGTGGAAAGATGCAGCGAGCTGATCCGCCCTTACGTTGCCTTGGATCTCACAATGCCCTGGCACCCAGCACACTACAACATGTTGTTTGAGTGTGTAGAGTGTGCACAAAATGGAGTAAAGTGACACAAGGACGGGGTTTTTTTTGTTTTTTAAGAGTGTGCAGAGCCGTTACCACACTGAGGGAGTCCATATAAATTACTGCTTTTTGTATTTGTAATTGCTTGATGTGTTTAGCCACCACAAGTATCGCATAAGCTTCCGCTGTGAAGATACTTGTGCCTGGATGTAGAGGGCCAGCATCCGAAAAGGATGGGCCGACAGCAGCGTAGGACACAGAGGAGTTAGACTTGGAAGCATCTGTAAAGAACTCAGGACGTGTGTATTTGTGTTGAAGTTCCAGGAAGTATGTTCGGATATGGGCAATAGGCGCATGTTTTGTAACTTCTAGAAAAGACACATCGCAGTCTATAGTCTGCCACTGCCACGGGGGCGGGTATGCTACAGGAACCATTAAACTGTGTTCAAGTGACACTCCAGTTTCCACAGCTAGACCCTTCAAGCGAACTGAGAAGGGCTGCCTCATCGAAGGCCTGTTTTGAAACAGAAGGGAGCATGACAAATCATTAATAGTAGAATATGAGGGGTGCTTCTTGTCTGCTTTCACCTTAAGGAAATAAACAAAGGACATGTAAGTTCTCTGCAGATGAAGCGACCCCTCATTTCACTCAACGTAAAGGCTTTCTACGGGGCTGGTGCGAAAAGCACCCGTAGAAAGGCGGATGCCCAAATGGTGCACGGGGTCCAGCATCTTCAAAGCACTTTGAGTTGCAGACTGATAAACAACGGCCCCACAATCCAAGCGGGTACGAATGAGGCTTTTATACAGGTTCATGAGACATTGCCTGTCACTACCCCACGTAGTACGTGACAACACTATTATAACATTCATGGCTTTTAAACATTTTGTTTTTAAATACTTGATGTGTGATACGAAGGTCAACTTGTCCAAAATTAAGCCTAAGAATTTATGTTCCGCATTAACAGACAGACGTTGATCGTTCAGTTCAATGTCGAGTTCTGAGTGCATGCCTTTCTTTCGGGAGAACAAGACACACGTGCTTTTTTGTGGGTTCAGTCGGAATCCGTTTTCCTCTGCCCATTTGGAGATCTTGTTTAAACCTAACTGAACCTGCCGCTCACATATTGCCAGATTGCAAGATCTAAAGCCTAGCTGGACGTCATCGACATATGTGGAATAGAACATGTTGCGAGGGATGGACAAGCGCACGGAATTCATTTTGATGAGGAAAAGTGTGCAGCTAAGTACACCACCTTGTGGCATGCCTGTTTCCTGGACAAATGTTTGGGAAAGAACCGTGCCCACTCAGACACGGAATGTCCGGTTTGACAGGTAACTTTCGATTATGTGAAACATTCTTCCGCGCACGCCAAGGTGGGACAGGTTTCTTAGAATTCCAAAACGCCATGTTGTATCATAAGCCTTTTCGATAACGAAGAACACAGAGAGAAAATATTGTTTATGGACAAAGGCATCTCTGATCTGTGCCTCGATACGAACAAGGTGGTCTGTGGTGAATCTACTCTCTCGAAACCCACACTGAAATGGGTCGAGCAAATTGTTTGTTTCAAGGAAATGTACAAGTCGGCAGTTTATCATTTTTTCAAAGACTTTGCACAAGAAGCTTGTAAGTGCAATAGGCCTATAACTCGAAGCTAAAGAAGGGTCCTTGCCCTCTTCCAAATGGGAATAATAATAGCCTCTTTCCAGGAGGTAGGGATAGTGCCAGAAAACCAGATAGCATTGTAAAAACAAAGTAAGGTTTTTCGCGTTTCGATTGGTAGGTTTTTTAACATTTCATACACCACACGGTCAGAACCTGGGGCAGAAGTACTGCAGGAGTTTAGAGACGTTCGCAGCTCAGCTAGGCTGAAAGCTTGGTTATATGCCTCGTATCTAGTGCATTTGTGTTCGAGTTTCTGCTTTTCTATTCTTGTTCTGTATTTTTGGAAAGTGTCAGTATAGTGGGACAAGCTGGACACCTGTTCGAAGTGTGCACCGAGGAAGTTTGCCGGATCTTCTAAGGTATCACCCTGAGTGTTTACGAGTGGAAGTGTGTGTACTTGTTTTCCTGCTATCCTACCGACCATGTTCCAGACTTTAGCCTCCTGTGTGTATGAATTGATCCCTGACAAAACTTCTGCCAGCTTTCTCTTTTGGCCTGCCGACGCGTTCTCCTGCCTTGAGACTTTATTTTCTTGAAGGTGTCAAGATTTTCGGCTGTCGGTGAGTTCCGAAGCAACCTCCAAGCTCTGTTTTGCTGTTTGCACGCGTTTCGACATTCAGAGTTCCATCATGGCACACGCCGTTTTCCAGGGCGTGCATTTGTTTGTGGGATGCATTTTGTTGCAGGATCAATCAAAAATGCTGTGAAGTAGTTGACAGCAACATCAATGTTCAAAGTACATATGTCATTTCAACCTAAACGAGTGATGGTATAAAACTGTTTCCAGTCGGCTCTGTTTATGAGCCACTTGAGAACACGTGGTGGACACTCAGTCACTGTAGTTGTGCTCAAAACTACGGGAAAGTGGTCACTTCCGTACAGATTACTGACACTTTCCACTGGAGTAGAGGCACAAGAGATGGAGATACTATGCTTAGGTCTATGGTGGAGTAGGTGTTATTAGCGAGATTATAATAGGTTGGTTCTTTTCGATTTAGGAGACACGCGCTCGACGAGAGAAGGAACTATTCAATCAGTCGACCTCGCGCGTCATACCGAGAGTCACCCCATAGCCTGCTATGCGCATTAAAGTCTCCAAGGAGAACATAAGGCTCCGGAAGTTCATCAATTAAAGAGTGTAAATCACGTTTTTGCAGCTGATAGCTAAGAGGAATGTAAATAGTGCAGATTGTGATAAGTTTATCAAAAAGAACCGCTCGAACAGCCACTGCCTCAAGGGATGTTTGGAGTTGTGCCTCAAGGGATGTTTGGAGTTGTAAGTGTGTGAATGCAATTCCTTGATTCACTATGATGGCAACACCTCCAGATGATGCCATGGCATCATCACGGTCCTTTTGAAAAATAACGTATTTACGAAGAAAATTTGTGTGTTTTGAATTAAGATGTGTTCCTTGTACACACAGCACTGTTGGTGAGTGTTCGTGTAAGAGTTCTTGGATGTCATCAAGGTTTCTGAGAAGGCCCCCGACGTTCCATTGTATAATTTTAGTGTTCATGATGAATGTAAAATAGTGCTGTGTGTACAAAAAGCGAGTGGCTGTTTAGACAGGGAGTTTGAGTTCACTTAACAGGGCCTGGTGACGGCCCTGTTATCTGCTTTTTTTTTGTTTTCTTGGCGCGCTCCAAGGAGCCACGCCGCTCTTTCGGCACCAAGGGTACCGACGTATCCATTGCCTCCTCGGAGGCACTGGATGCCCGCACGTGCGGGCTGTTAGTTCTAATTTCGGGCCTTGCCTGGTGAGGTGAGGCCTTGAGACCCGAGGACTCTGAAGTCTCCTGTCTCTGTTTGGGAGTAGGCGGTGTAGCCTGGGCTACACCGCCTACTCCCAAACAGGTGCCACAGCCACCGGCTCGGTATGCGCGGGCCGGAGGAGTGGTGAGGGCTGGTGCGGCGGTGCCCCCTGACGCGCCGCATCAGCGTATGTAGGTCCATAGAATGGTGCTACTCTTCGCCGTGCTTCCTTAAATGAAATGTTCTCCTTCACCTTCAACTTAATTATTTCTTTTTCTTTTTTCCAGTATGTGCAGGGGCGTGAATATGCGGCATGGTTTCCTTTGCAGTTTACACAGTGTGGCGGTTGTTTGCAGTTCTCAGACACGTGGCCTAGGACTCCACATTGTGCACATGTCTGGCGACCACGACAGGTTTTAGAGCCATGGCCATACCTCTGGCATTGGAAGCAACGACGAGGGTTTGGTATGTATGGCCTGATAGATGTCTTCGTGTACCCTGTTTGAATAGATTCTGGTAGTTTACCGGATGCAAACGTGAGTATTAAGTGTTTTGTCGGTGTTTCCTTATTATCTCTTCTGATGATAATTCTCTGTACATTAGTGACATTTTGGCTCTTCCACCCCTCCAAAAGTTCAGTTTCGGTCAGGTCAAGTAAGTCTGCGTCAGATACCACTCCGCGAGTTATGTTCATAGATCTGTGTGGTGTTACGGTTATCGGTACGTCACCAAATGTTGAGAGGCTGTCTAGCTTTACAAATTGTTCTTTTTCCCAAATTTCGTGGAGAAGGTCTCCGCCAGCCATTTTGGTTACTTTGTATCCAGCCCAGAGAGTTTCAGTAAGACACCTGGCAACTACGAATGGAGATACGGTCTTGGCTTGCTTTCCAGTTTTCTCACAGTGAATGACATGGAAGTTGGAAAATGTTTCTTTTGGCTGGTTGAAAAAATTTATATCATCGGTGCGTACCCCCTTTAAGCCGGTACGATCAGACAGTAGGGGGAATGCTCCATGCATACCTGTCTTATTTTTGTTCAGCAGCGTTGGCGGCCACCCACCACGGAGCCCAACGAGGGGACGCTACAAGTTTGCGGATGCTGAAACCTGCAGACGCCAGCCGTACAACGCCACTATAAACCAATGCGCCTAGGCCAAGGTAGGCTATTTGCACAGGGTTAACCCTAGCTACCAGGAAGTTTGGAAGTAAACGGAAGAGACTAGAGGACAGGACAGATAAAAAGTGAGAGATAAAGACGAAGATGTAGGGAGAGAGAGAAAGGAAGAGGCGACTGCCGATTTCCCCTGGGTGGGTCAGCCCAGGGGTGCCGTCTACGTAAAGCCGGGACCAAAGGGGTGTGTTGCCTCTGCTGGGGGGCCTTAAAGGTCCAATCACCCAGCCAACGTGCACTTAACGTGCACCCAGCTCAACCCCCATGATCCCCTTTTCCCCGGACACGGCAAAGCCACGCACGGCTAGGCATGGGAGGGAGCCAAAACTCCCCCGTTAGCTCGGGTCCGTGGTGTCGCTACACACCAAACGCCTATTTGCGCAGGCGCCCCTGCGGGGCATGTGGTGTCGCAAGCCTTCTCCATATCAAGGAACGCGAAAAGCATTGACGGTGTACAAAAGCATCTCGGATCTGTGCCTCGATACGAACCAAGTGGTCCATGGTAGATCGACATTCTCTCGCACTAGAATTGGTCAAGCAGATTGTTTGTTTCAAGGAAGTATATAAGTCTGCGGTTTATCATCTTTTCAAAAAGTTTGCATAGGCAGCTTGTTATTGCGATGGGCCTGTAGCTCGCGACCGAGGATGCATCCTTGCCTTGTTTGAATATGGGGATGACAATAGCCTCTTTCCAAGAAGTAGGCATCTCGCCAGCAAACCATATAGCATTGTACAGTGAAAGTAGGGTCTTTTGTGTTTCGAGAGGTAGGTTTTGCAGCATTTCATATACTACACGGTCTGAACCTGTGACGGATTTATTGCAGCAGTTTTAAGATGCCTGTAGCTCAGCTAAACAAACAAAAAGGTCCATTGTATGCATCGTATCTTATACATTTTCGCTCCAGTTCCTGTTTTTCTATTCTTGTTTTATAGCGCTGAAAGGCCTCAGAGTAATACAATGAACTCGACACCTGTTGAAAGTGTTCGCCCAGGGCATTCACTTGGTCTTCCAAGCTGTACCCCTGTGTGTTCACCAAAGGGAGTGAATATGTTTTGTCGCTCTATTACCCTACTGACCCTGTTCCACACTTTAGACTCATGAGTATATGAAGTAATACCTGATAGAAACCTCTGCCAACTTTCCCTTCTCGCTTATCGCCGTGTCCTCCTGCCTTGCGAGTTTATGTTCTTAAAGTTAAAAAGGTTTTATTCTTATTTCTTAATTTCAGTGCTGAGACTTCATGATGATAATATGTGGGGTTTAACGTCGTCCCAAAACCACCATATGATTATGAGAGATGCCATAGTGGAGGGCTCCAAAAATTTTGACCACCTGGTGTTCTTTAACGTGCACCCAAACCAGAACATACGAGCCTGCAGCATTTTCACCTCCATCGAAAATGCGGCCGCCACGGCCGAGATTCAATTCCACGACCTGAGTGCTGAGACTTCACAAAGGAACTGATTTTTCTTTTTCTAAAATGGCAGAATTAAAATGAGGTATGGTCTGGAATAGGCATACAATTTTATGTAGGCATATCTACATATGTAAATTGGTATGTGGCCAAAAACGCAATTTTCTAACATGCAGAAGGCTGAATTTGTAATTCAATCAAGGCACATAGATAAAGAACTAAGTTGGGGGTGATTCACGAGAAATCGACACGGGTCGAAAAGTTGATATTTTAAGTTTGATTGCTTATTTTATATATTGTGCACATACCACCCAGTAGCCTGAAAGTGAACTTCGTTTTTTTATTAAGTGCATAGTTTAGGAGGAAGAAAACATTGAACTTATCTTGTACAGAGGGACCAATTTCGTCCTTTGTCATTTTCAAAAGTTAACGACGATATAAACATACAACTATTAGCTTGATGAAGACATGTTTTTTTTTCTACTAAATGTAAATGCAACGAAGAGTGAAGCAGTATTGTTTGAAGCTTCTATGCTGAAGCAAAGCGTTTCTGAAAAATGTCGGAACAGGTGACATTTTTTAAAGGTTACTTGATTTGAGATTTTTTTTTTCCCTTCTAAGCTAAACAAGCTAGTGTTTCATAACTCAGTGACCTATTACAGCATAATGTTTACAATATTGCCTGTCAATACCATGGCTGTACCTCAAACACAATTTTATAAATGGCCTCAAACTTTCAAATTCGCCTATTGAATATTCAATATTTAAAAATTCCATCTTCGATTTTTCTTAAAATCTCGTAAGGCATTTCTCACAGATGATAGAAAAAGAGTATTCAAAAACATATTGATGACAATATTACAGGTGGAAGTTCCAGCTTTTCGAGCATCCTTTTAGGAGATTAACGCACAAGAAATCGGGCAAAAAGAGTGGGCTTGAGCCTCTAAGTCGTTTGAACAGGACCATACTTACAGAGAAGCAGATTAGCACACTGAGGAATAAATTGCTGTCAAGACGCATTTCTGGTGGGCTTCGGTCAGCTTTAATGCCGGAGGAGCAAGACATAATGACACACTCTAAGGCAGTACATATTTGCAGACAGTGCAATGTATTAAAATGCTCCAAAACCAGCATAGGACCACGGAAGGTAGTACATGAACACTTGGAATGACCCCCTTCCCTATCCCCTTTTAAGCTGAGGAATGCATTGAACAAAAGCCATGGTGTGCTCAAAACACTCATTTTTCATATGACTTACAGCAGTGCTTGACACTAACAAAACACGACCATAATTTGTATCATTAGGTGAGGTTGACCAAACACATCAAAAACGTAGGCCTGTAACACGTGGTAAAAATATGCACTAAATCAATTTTGAAGTAACGAATAGTCTCTAGGTAATCTTCATTTGCATACAGAATTTTAACATTCTTCAGCCACATAGTTTTCTACAACATCATTTCAGATGCCGGCTTAATCACTCCTAAACTTGCCACTCTTAGGTGGGAGAGTGGGGTGTCGTGCTTTGATAGGCTTTACTTAATTTTGTTTCATTAAAATTACAGACTTCTTACCGTTTCCTATAGTTGAAACCTTATGATATTATACATTGCCTACAAGAGGAGGCGCGCATGAAATTGTTCAGCAGGCGACCAGAGAAATAAATGCTGAACCGTGTTCGGGTTAAGGAAGCGGCAGCAGCATTACTAAATCTCAATATTCGTTATGCTTCGGTGGTTCCTCTCGCGAGCCTATTCACATTTAAGTGTTCTGAACCAAAACGTTAAAAGCAGATAACCGTAATAGCTGCCTCACATAACAGAGGTGAGCAACGGAGGGTGCCAAAAACTTGGGGGCCTCAAGCCTCGGCTTAAAATGGCAAATTGAGGTATTTCAGAAGGGCGCACTTAAAACGGTCATTCCCGTTTACCAAATCTGCTTTTCTTCAGTAAGTATGGTCTTGTTAAAGTCAGAAGCTCAATACCACTTTTTCTAGCCCAATTTTTCATGCGTTCATCGCCTAAGTGCATGCTCAAATAGCTGGAACTTCCATCCGTAATATTGTCGCTGTAAACAAAATAATCCAATATGTTTTTAAATATTCTTTTTCTATCATCTGTTAGGAATGTTTTATGAAATTTTAAGAAAATACGAAAATAGGGTTTCTTAAAAACTGATTTTTCTGTAGGCTTTACTATCGAATTTGAAAGTTTGAGGCCATTTATAAAAATATGTGTATGAGGTACAGCAACGGTATTGACAGGCAATACTGTAAACATTATGTTGAAATAGGTCACTAAGTTATAAAACACTAGCTTGTTTAGCTTAGGAGGGAAAAATTCTCGAATCAAGCTATTTTAAAAAAATGTCACCTGTTCAGATATTTTTTCGAAACACTTTGCTTCAGCATACAAGCGTCTAACAATGCTGCTTCACTCTTCATTATGCGTACATTTACTCGAAAAAAATAATCTTCATCAAGCTAAAATTTGTGTTTTTATATCGCTGTTAACTTTCAAAAATTACAAGAGACAAAATTGGTCCCTCTGTACAAAATAAGTTCAATATTTTTTTATCTTAAACTATGTAGTTAATAAAAAAAACGAGGTGCACTTTCTGGCTACTGGGTGGTATCTACACAAAATATAAAACAATCAAATCTACAATATCAACTTTTCGACCTGTGTTGATCTCTCGTAGAATCACCCTTAGTAAGTAGCAAGCACATGTCTAAATGCATATATCTTCTTCATTTGTTCCCTGTACTGCAAGCCAACTGATCCTTTAATTTTTCACAAAATATTGTAGTTATGCAATACGTACTTTCCTGTGTTGTACCATCAGATGCAGATGCATCATCATCATCTTCAGAGCTTTCCTCGTGCATCCTAAGGTGAAAAACAAGGATAATCAGTAATAAGTGTGCTTAAAACACTACTAGAAGCATAATATGAATGTTAAAAAGTAATGAAATCTAAATGACATATGAAGGCGAAACTAAGTAGAAACCTATCTATCATATATAAGTACAGTAGACACAAAGAATGCTAGTGAACGCTAGTAATTAACTGCTGAATTAAAACTGCAAATGATGTTTTGACTTCTGGTAACTTTTGCTGCAGGTTATTGCTTATGTGCTCTACGTCAAATATAGTTTATTGAAAAGTGCACCTAATAAAGGTCCACTTTGCAACCTCCAAATGCAGCCGGCAAGGTTGGGTATCGAACCTGTATCTTCTAGATTATCAGCACAATATCTTAGCTGCTAAGCCATCATTGAAGGAAGCAGCTAAATCACCATGCAAAGTTTCACTGTCCTACATAAAATCACCTGGGTCGGAATATTTGAATGTCCCTTGCATTATTGATCAAAGCATTACTTATGGCATCAAGGCTAAAGTAAAGTAGTAACCATTGTGCTAAAATGCACTGCTGAAGTTGTCAGATCGTATCTGTTTGCTGCTTTCCCGTTTTCTTTGCACCAATAAGCAGAAAAAACTGTGGTTCTCTTATTAATTTTCCTGGGTACTTCAGCCATGGGGGTAAGGTGTTGACAAGAATGACGCTGGCAGATCAGGCCAGCTGCGAATGCCAGCTGCGAATGTGAATGCAGCATTAGGCAGGGATGCTACCGAGGGCTTGTGATTTGGAGCCATTTTCGGAGCAGCAATATTTTCATTTTGGAGCACTTTGAAGCAGCAAAATTTTCTATTTTGGAGCGCTTTGAAGCAGAAAAATTTTCATTCTGGGGCTCTTTGGAACAGCAAAGTTTTCTATTTTGGAGCCCTTTGGCAGAAAGCTTTCTATTTTGGAGCACTTTGAAGCAGCAAAATAACTAATTTTGGAGCAATCTTGAGCAGCTAACTTCACATCCGAGCGGAGAAGGAAGTAGCATTTACATTCAAAAACAAATATCTTGGGGTTCTAGTAAAGAGCTAGAAATATTTCAATCCATTGCAAATCCTGGAGCAAATCATTTTAGGAGCACTCCTTATTTCAGTTGATGATGCAAAAATAATGGCATCATTATGTTAAGCATTTTGGAAAAACTGGTTTCGTGATTATTTTTGTAGCAAATAAACAGAATACTGGAAGAATAAAATTGTACTTTATGAAATAATATTTTAAATTCATCTATGTGGTTAGCAGTAGATCAGGCCAGCAGACAAATGCTGTGACGTAAAACGCTAGAGACTCACACAATCCAAACTGCATTTCCCTAAGAACAACAAAGGAAGGTTCTTTTTCTTCGCAATCAATTATACTGCTGGGCATAACATGACATCTCATAAAGCACTCGTTTCTCTATGATGAAACTACACGACTTAACAAACTTCGTTTTCCTTTTGCAGTAATGTTTTATGGGGCTAAGACATTCTGTCTATACTCTAAAATCTCCCTGTAGGGTCCTCTAGAAAGCAGTGTATAAAGACAAAAAAATCTCACAGGGTACCTTATGACTACGCCTAAGACGACTCCAAGGCGAAAGCCATTTTGTTTTTATTGCGATGCTTGACCGGTCTTTGCCATAGCCGGGAGCGCAGGTAGAAATTTGGGGATGGAGGGGCGAGTGTACCAAAATCTGAAGGGAGGGCAGGCAAATAGCAATATTAAGCTATATATTTTTATTTATTTTATTTGGACAATACTGCGAACCTTGAAAGGTCCAAGCAGGAGAGGGATGTACATATCCAGCAGACATGCGTATGGATGCAAGATCGACACATGAATGTGAGGGTACATAATCAACAGGTAAGTATACAATCATTATACATTGGATGACAGCAAGGGTGAACACTCTGGCAAAACATTCCAATCGGAAACAGTTCTGGGAAAAAATGAATATTTGTATTGGTCTGTACGGGCAAAGAACGGTGTAATACTTCGGCTATGTTTGTGTCGAGACGCTCGACTAGGGTTATTAGCTATGTAATCTTGCGACTGGATTCCCAATTTATTAAAATATAGCTGGTGTAGAAAGTTTAGGCGGGCACTTTTACGTCGGTTGGCCAATGGCTCTAGGTGTGCGAGCTCCAACATAGCTGAAGGGGAGTCGCGACGTCTAAAACGTTTATAAATAAAGCGAGCTGCCAATCTCTGAATTTTTTCAAGCTTTTCTTTATTAGTGATAGTATGGGGATCCCATACAATGCTTCCGTATTCTAGGGTGGGTCTTACAATGGATTTGTATGCAATGAGTCTAAGCGATGAGGGGGCATCACCTAATTTATGCTTCAGAAATCCTAACTTTTTTCTCGCGGAGGAACATATGTTATTTATATGTGTTGACCAGTTAAGTCTGGACGTCAAGGTTAACCCCAGGTACTTATGTTCCTCCACTTGTTTAATCTGATAATTGCCAAGACTATACATGAAGTGAGATTTATTCTTATTGGAGATGCACATGTAAACTGTCTTGTCGAGATTTATAATCATATCCCATTTATTGCACCATTCCGTTATTGCATGCAAAGCACGGTTAAGAACGTGCTGGTCAGTGACAGACACTATGTGGCTAAAGATGATGCAATCGTCTGCAAACAGCTTAAGGCGTAGAGGGGGCTTCACAATTTGGCCAAGATCATTAATATAAATGTTAAATAGAACCGGTGCCAAGACCGAACCCTGTGGGACGCCAGAAAAAACATCAAGAAAACGAGAACAGGCACCGTCAATTTCAACATACTGTTTGCGGCCAGTTAGGTATGAAATGACCCAATTGACGACTTGTGATGGAATGCCTAAGTATATATATGCCATGGCAAAAAAAAAAATCGGGGAAGGGGGCACGTTCCCTATATGCCCCGCTCCTCCTCCCCTGGCTACACCACTGGTCATTGTCATCATATTTTGTGCAATGTCCCAATCGATAACATCCCTCCTGTGCATCGTGTGTTTTGCAAGCTGGTAAAAACATGCGAGCAGGGGCAATGAACAAGGCTAAAGCAGATAAAAAGAGCCGACCTATCTCCTTCGCACAGAGTTCGGATCATCACCTCATATGCCAGGCCTGTCATCGATTAAAAAACGCGCTGCCCATTTTCAAAAAGCAGGAAGGAACTATGACGGCAAGGGGAGGGGGGCAGGCGTTGTTATGAACATTGGGTATGATCAGTGACACGCTCGCTATTTCGGCAGGCATTAAAGACGGCTGTTATACCCTTCTATTTTGTACTCTCAACGCGAACAGACTGTTGGTATTGCATTCATTGCTAAGAGCTTAAGTGAAACTAACAAATTGAAGCTTTAGGACACGATATCATTTAACTCAAAAGATCGCTGTCTAAAGGGACAATGATCACTCCAGTTGGTGAAGCGGTTCTCATGCTGTCAGTTATATAAACGGGAAGCAGAGGTTAGTAACCCAGAGAGTTTACGAGCATGTCTCATTATGCCTAGAAATAGCACGGGCTAGCAACTGCACCCTTCAAGCGACGCAGCCTCCACCACCTCCCACCAAACAAGATTGAAGAAATGAATGCAATGACGTGATGTTTAATTTTCAAGGGCAAAGCTCCTTATAGTGAGACCTGTCCGGTTGCCAAGTGGTGTTGATCCATCCTCTGTACCCCATAGTCTCATAGAGATGCATGCAAACTGCAGCTGGGTGACGATTCACTAAATGGCGCTGTACACATTCGATTCACTAAATGACGCTGTACACATTCCATTTCTTGTCTCGTTTCCAAGAGGGCGCTGTCCCGTAGACATGCGTACAATATGCCGGTTGGGTGAAGGTACGCTAGATGGCGTTGCCGGTGCAGCTGCTCTCCGATTGGCTGCTGCGCGAGATGCGCGGGGCTTCGCTGGCGCACCCATTATCTCTCATTCTCCTAAATCGTCGCCGTACATGTGCATGAATGGGTGGACGCCCGGATCGGCGGATGCACCGACGGAAGGACGCTTCACTTCACTCATCAACATTCACTCCTTGTATATTCTGCAATTTATTTTAACTGTCAACTATATTGACCCTGGAAAGCAAGATGCGAAAGAGTAACAAGGAGTAGCCGGTTCAGAGTGGTTCTTCCGACACCAGAGCCGCCAGCGATAGCCTCCCTATCGAAAGATGCGTGTATTAAATCTTAAGTGCGGCTGCTCCAACCAAGAAGCATGCATTTATTAATCAGAACACATTTTAAAAACAAGCATGCGAAAATTTTGAATGCGAACCCTAGCAATGTCGAGTTTGAAAGAGCAGGGTGTTTTAAGGGGTTTTACTGCAACAGTGATTACAAGCCCGAATGTGCTGGTGGAAGGAATTACGAAAATGACTTCTAGATGAAGATCCATGAATAAGCTCTTTTAAAGCAAAAGTGTCAGCATGTTCTCACCATTCACGTATTCTTCTGTGGCCGAGAAGTGGGGAAAATTAGAACGGGATGTCAGGAAGCAGACAACAGATATTCTGGTGGCACGCATGCAGTTATTATTGAAAATTGCTTTAACTATGTACCATGCAACCCTTTAAAGGAGCTATCAGCATCGTTTCTGGAACAGATCGTGTCCGACGATGAATCACCAAAACAGTTTCGCCTACCGATTGAACTAGACGTCACAAGCACCTGGGAGAGCACGTTTTGCCATTACACGGGCTTACACAACGGAAATTACACCGGCACCAAACATAGCATCGTAAATTATTTAGAGCGCACGCTGAAGGAGATCCTTCCTACGTACGGCTGACACAGAAGCCTAGCTAATGTTGCAGCTGCACAGTCTTACTGTGCAAGATTAACGTCCCCTTTCCGTAGCTGGAGTCATCGACGCTACACAGGTTCGGGCGAATAAGGCAACAGGCTAGGTCAACAAAACAACACTTTATTGCTACGTTAGCCAGAACGCACAAGTGTCGCGAAGAGGGACTTCCACTTGAGGCAGATAACAAAGGGTAGACCCTTACACCTCGGCCATTGACATCTTTGGCTCGCAGAAAGTTGCGGGGATTGTCCTTCCTGCTTGGTCACCAGTGCTAGAGAGAGCGTCCGGCCGTCACCATGCTCATTTTCTCCGCCATCCCAGTTTCCCTCTCCCCGACGAAAGTTCGTTCCTTCCCTGAGAGGGGAAGCCCGTTTTGTGAGCCGGGAAAGGAAAATCGCTTGCACCGGCTACGGGGTGCCCCATCCCTTTGCACGAGGCTTCATGGACTTGTTTCTCCTTCGAAGGGACAGCCATGTCCTCGCAACTAGGCTGCCACGCTGCCATAAAAAAGAAAGGGTGGCTGGGCGCACATGCTCCCCCTTATCCTCATCCTCTTAAAGCCCCTGAACGACAGAGAGTGACACATGAGAATATTTTGTTATTCATCATCATCATCAGGCTAGGACGGTGGGCCCCTATTCGTGCCCTACTGTGGTTGGCCCTCTGCCGTGGGTGCCGCCGGCGCCCCCACTAGTCGCCGCTGCATTCAACGTAGCCATTGCCGCTGCCATGCCTACTTGCATCATGGCCAATCATTGCCACCGCTGTTACCTCTGCCGCCGTTACTGCCACTGCTGTCGCTTTCGCCGCCATTACTATTGCCGTGGGTCTGGCCCCGGTAGCACTCTGGTCCGAACCGTGCATCGTTGACCCCTGCCACTCATTTCGTTGGTGGCAACTGAGATTAGCCAGTTGATGACGTGTCTCGTTCAGCACTGGCCCCAAGCCGCCCTCTTAAGCATGGTCTGGGCTCCCGTATTAGGTCACGACTCCCCCCTGTGTGGCGGGCTCGAGAGTCTCATCTTCAGCGTACCGCGCCATGGCTTCGAGATAGCAGTGGCCATAATGGTGCCCAGAGAACCATGGGTCGGCTAGGTAGGCTCGTCCTTGTGACAGCGGCTCCGGGGTAGCTGCCTCTCCCGGCTGGGCTGGCGGAGGGTCACCCAGGCGCCTCTTGCATAAAGGCCTGTTGGTGAGGGTGACGGGGTAGTGTGGAAGTGGTGTTTCTTGATTGGGTGGGGCAGCGATGACGACATGGCGGGTGTTGGGGGTGATCCGGCGGGAAGAGCAGTCTCCTCTTCGAGCTGTCTCGACGGCAGCACTTTCTCTTTCGACTATCCATCTGCTTGGTGAAAGTCAACACAGAAAAAAAAGGAAAAGTTAATACTGGCACATGTGTTGCGCTCGAGCCCTTGCACCTCGCACTGAACATATCAAACGCAGCCTGCCATGCAGAGTTGTCTCCGCATGTTACGCACGGAGAAATGCGGTTCTGGGCTCCTCACTTGGTGTCGAGCATTCTCACCTGTCGCCTAAAGCCTGGAGGGGAACTGGCCATAGTCCTCGTGCTTCTCCCGTGAACGTAGCATTTCAAGTCACATACGTGCACCGGTCCGCCGCTCGGTTTGCCTTTTATGTTCGCGAGCCGATAAAATGAGCGTGGAAACTCTCTCGCACTCGGTACGGCCCGGACCATTTCGGGGCCAGTGAGGCTCCAACTGTTTGCTAGCATTGCTGAGAACATGATGGCGCCGCAGCACCAGATCGCCCACTTCGTAGTGTACCTTCTGATGCGTGCAATCATACTGCGCCTTTTGTTGTGCTCAAGCAGGACTGAAATTATGCCGTGCTTTATGTAAAGCTTCTGCTAGCTTCTCGCGCAGCTGCGTTGCGTATTCAGTGCGTGCTGATGTCGCCACTGACAATCCACTGCGATCCGCGAGGACGGTCTACATCGGATTCGCCAGTTCTTTCCCCAGGTTCAGAGAAGAAGGCGCATACCCAGTCGATCGGTTCACAGTCGATCACAATGTAAAACCGATCTCTGGAAGGTAGGTATCCCAGTCCCTATGTCTTTCAGAGAATGCAACAAGCATGTGCTTGATGTTGTGATTGACTCGCTCTGTGGGGTTCGACTGAGCATGGTTGGTGGTTGTTTTCTTGTGCTTAATGCCCAACGAGGCGCACGTGTTGACAAACACCCTCGCAGTGAAATAAGACGCATTGTCTGTAATCAACTGCTCAGGGAACTCAAACCTGGTGAAAAACTCCATCAACTTCTCTACTAGAGCTGTCAGCTTCCTAAGGGGAAAAGTTCTACTCGAGCCATCAGCTTCTTAGAGGGGATCACTTCACTACCCATTTAGTGAAGTGATCCGTGATCACCAGCAAGAATTTGTTTCTGCTAGGAGTTGTGGGGTACGGGCCAATTACGTCACATGATTTGCCAGGAAGTCTGGCTGTTAATCAGTTTCATGAGACCGGGCAGTCGTCCACCTCATGGCTTAACACTTTGGCACACACAACATGAACGGGTGTAAAGAAGCACATCTCGCTTCATGCCTGGCCAGGTAGCGAGACAACACAACTTAGCGCAAGTCTTAGGGCCGCTCGCATGCCCAGCAATACACGAGTCATGAAAATAGCGAAGAAGTTCCCCTCTCAATGTGCGCGGTATCAGGACTTTGAATGACTCGTGTGTGTCATCGTTGGATAGGATGTACCTCAGCAGGACGCCGTCAGAATCCAGCAGATATGAATCCAGCACACTCACAGCACTACCTGCTGTTGCCAAGCGCTCTGCACCGACACCTATACCGGCTGCCCCAATGTGCGCTGGGGCCTCACTGCCACTCGGCTTCCGGTGCCCATCAAACACCTTTCGACAAAATGAATCTTTTTACTGAGCTTCTAACAGTTCCCTTTTGCTGAAAACAATCCCTGAACTAACGACAGCCACTCCATGGTTCACACTTTTGCCTTGAACTAGTGTTTGCTCTGCTGTTTTCGTTAGCACGAGTGTCTTGCTCTCAGTTCGTTGCAAGGTAGTCGCATAACTTGCCGTGTCGAACTGGAGCACGCGATGGTGTGTCAGCCGCGGCATTGTTCTTACCCTTGCGATATCGAACGATGAAGTTGTAACGCTGTAGCAGCAATGCCCAACGCACCAGGCAGCCACTTGGTTTGTTCAAGCGCCTCAACCACGTGAGCACCATGTGGTCAATCTCAATCACAAACGTAACTTCATTGATGTAAAAGTCAAACTTACAGAGAACGAAAACTATCGCGAGACACCATTTTTTGGTTACCGAGTAGTTCCTCTCCGCCGGCATCAACGAACGGCTCGCGAACCCAATTAGTTGAAGGAAGCCTCCATGCTCCTTATAGAGAATCGCTCCTAGCCCAGGTCGCTTGCATCTGTGTGAATCAAAAACTGCCTGTTCAAATCAGATAGCTGCAGCTCAGCCAGGTTGGCCAGCAACTTCGTGAGGCGACGCAGTGCGGCCTCTTGCTCTTGCTCCAAGCCCAATGCTCGCCATTCCTCAAGAGCTTCGTCAAAGGCAAATCTGGAATGAATTGGCGATAAAACTTCACCATCCCGAGAAACCGCCTCAGCTCACTGATATTGTTCGGCGACAGATAGTTGACTATCGCTTCAAGCTTACCCTTATCCGGCAAAATTCGACCTACGTCAAGCGCCAGTTATGTTATTCGGGTCGCCGCTATCTGAACATTATTCGGGTTCAGAGTAATGCCTGCAGACCTCAGCCTTTCTGGAACGTCTCTCAAGTGGCGCAGGTGCTTCTCGAATGTTTTCGAGTAAACCACTATGTCGTATAGATATTCAAGTGTGTGCTGCCACTTTGCATCTCCCAAAACACATTCCATTAGCCTCTGATACGTAGCGGGAGCGCCCACCAAGTCAAACGACATTCTCCTGAATTAAAAGTCCTCTGTGGCACGTGAAAGCTGACTTCTCTTTGTCCCCCTCATTTATCTCAACCTGAAAATATCCACGACCAGCATAAAGCATAGTGAAGTACTTCGTCCCACCTAGGTTGGATACTAACGATGAAATAGAGGGAAGAGGGTACGCGTCCTTCTTCGTAACCTCATTCAGCCTGCGGTAGTCTACACAAAAGTGATATGTATCATCTTTTTTTGGAACTAGAACTACCAGAAAATACCATGAGCTGTTTTACCTCCCAACTATGCCTGTGTTGATGAGTCCGTCTTAAGGCAGCGTCAAGTGCTTTCTGCTTAGTCAATCTGATCGGTCAGGGATTATACTTCTAGGGTCGTGCATC
Source organism: Rhipicephalus microplus (assembly GCF_043290135.1). Lineage (NCBI taxonomy): Eukaryota > Metazoa > Arthropoda > Arachnida > Ixodida > Ixodidae > Rhipicephalus > Rhipicephalus microplus. Next base: position 1,679,876 of record NW_027464621.1, read on the forward strand.
ACCCGTGTCAATTCTGTGCTTGACCAGCGTTGTGTGGCTGGGGCGGTCAGTGAACATCGTGTCGTACTCGTACAACAGCGATGACAGCTGCGCTCTTTTCCCTTCTGGCAGGCTCTGTGCCTCTACCAAAAGCGGGTGCAGTGACCTTCCCTGTAGCGCAGCACATTGTTCTGGCGGGGTGGTTACTCGCTTTCTCGGCGCTTTTTCTTCCTCACGTACTTGCGCCTCTCCCTGCAATCGGCATGTCTTTGTCAATGCAGGGGCCTTTGAGAAAAGCTTTAGAGCATCTCCATCACCCTCTCGGTAACAACCGTTTGCAATGTCAATGACAATACCCGACTTGGCGAGGAAGTCTCTACCCAGAATTAGAGACTATGACAACCCAGGAAGATACACAAAACGTCACCTCTCGCGTCTTTCTCAGCGGATCAGTAGCCTAGCCGTGCCACTCGATTGTGCTGTGCCCGTAGCAAGGCGTATGATGGTGTTGCTTGGTCTCAAGCAGATATTGTTCTCACGGAGATGGTGCCACACATCGCCCCCAAATAAAGGAGCACTTACCCCAGTATCCAAAAGTGCAATGAACTTCTTTCGAACTATCATTAACTCGATTAAGGTGCAGGCGAGTTTACGGCATCACCTGCGCAACAGACTGAGGGTGCAAGTGATCCGAACGCATCGGTGGAATTACTGATCACCGTGCTATGTCCGAAGTGGTTCACCGGCGGCGCCGTCCGTTTCTCGAATCGTGCGTTTGCTCCTGACCCGGTGTGCGGTCACATTTGCAGGCGATGTGCCCCGGCGCGCCACACTGATAACAAGGACCGTGGAAACCACGCCAGCTCAATTGTAAGGCGCCTCGATCAGGTGGTCCTCGCTCCAGGTTGTGCCGCTCGTTGGCCTCGTGATCGCGCGCTCCTGCCATGGAATGGCACATGCGGGGGCAGCGGGGGCTGTACGGAGCGCGTAAGCATAAGGGTCCAAAGCGCGGTCTTACATTACCCAACCGCGTGGTACGTGCTCATCAGCGAACGATGCTGACGTGTTACCCCTACACACTTCTGAAGCTACTGCGCCACCATTTTACGCACAGCGAGGCTCGATTGACTGCGTTGCGGGCGGAGGTGGGCGATTCGCTCGTGCTGTGAGGATGTTTCCTTGTATGGACTTCGCCTCGTTAGCGAGCTCGCCAGGTTTGTGTCGCCAGGTGACGGAGCGCCCGGTGTGGCACTCTCCGTTGTATGCCTAGTCTCTGCTAATGTGATTTCTACAACCTCTTGGTCGTCCCGTGTGAAACAACCAAAGTCCGAACAGTGCCCCTGCATTAGCCAAAAGATCCACACTCTGCAGTGCAACATCAGACAACATTGGCAAATCTTGGAATTCTGACATGCCTATTGTCCTACGTTTGAGGTGCATCGGTAGTCGCTCGCATCCACAAAACTAGCCGCACTGCCAAACTCGTTACATTGGGCACCAGATGAAGGGGGTCTGTCCTATGTACGGCTGACGCAGAAGCCTAGGTAATGTTCCTGCCGCACACAGTCGTACCGTGCACAATTAATGTCCCCTTTTCGTAGCTCGAGTCATCGCAGCTACACGAGTTCAGGTGAATAAGGCAACAGGCTAAGTCAACAAAACAACAGTTAATTGCTACGTTAGCAATAACTCGTAAGTGTCGCGTAGAGGGACTTCCGCTCTAGGCAGATTACAAAGGGTAGACGCTTATACCTCAGTTGTTGACATTCTTGGCTTGCAGGGAGTTCCTAGGATCGTCCTTCCTGCTTGGGCGCCAGTGCCAGAGAGAACGTGCGGCCGTCGGCACGCCTGTTTTCTCTGCCATCCCAGTTTCCCCCTCTCTGACGCGAGTTCGTTCCTTTGCTGAGAGAGGGGAAACCCAGTCTGTGAGCCAGGAAAGGAGAATCCCGTTCGCCGGCCGCAGGGTGCCCCATTCTTCGCAAGAGGCTTCATTGACTTGTTTCTCGAAGGGACAACTATGTCCTCGTGACTAAGCCATCACGCTGCCGTAAAAGGGGAAGGGTGGCTATCTACAACACGCGACCACTGTTTATTCGGTGGAATAATTCTAGGCACGTGATTATGACTTTGGTGGCCCCGAGAACAAGATGCACATGTTTTGACGTGCCGGCATGGCTACTGCCGATGTTATACACACTCAAATCTGACTTTGCCGCAGTTTGGCGCGATTTTCGTTAATATTATCAGAATGGCGCAGTACATCTGATTTGGTGCACTTAGGCGCAGTTGGTGCAAGAGTGGTATCACTGATTAAGGAAACTTTGATTCAGAAATATTTTCTTTCCCAGCATACTATAAAACTTTCACAGGTTATGTTTTTTTTTATGTGCAGATTTTCCACATGCGATTATTTTTTTAATACAATGACTATTTTTGAAACTACTGAATAGTTTCTAGATATTTAGAAGCAAAATTTATTTCTGAACAGCAAGTATTAAATAACAAATCACATTACAATACCTGGTATGATTACTGTCTGCAGTTAAACATGAATTGATGTTCTAAATGCATTTGAATAAAAATTATCGTACATTCAACATTTGCAAGAGTGAGCGATGTCAAGCTGGGTCAAGCTGGGAATATTCAACATACCTTAACTTTTGTTCAAATGGGCCAAGAGCATTCATTATTGTTTTACTGCATACAGTATTCTTTCCAGATTATTATGGCATACTTATTTCCTTCGTAACTCTCACAATTTATAAATTAGTCTTACTCCTAGCAATATACATGATATTTCTGATATTTTAAAAACAGCAAATTGTACAAAACATAATCTCATATTTGAAATCAGGACAAAGAAAATGCATAAGCTACAAAAGTTTCATTAAAATCTACTCAAATATAAGAAATTATGTATCTAAAGCAGGGTCTCCTTTTAAAGAGAACATGTGTGAGGCGTACGTAGCAAGCCAACTGTTGCTGAACTGCACAGTCATACTGAAATGACCGTCCAATCACGTAACACAGTGGAAAGATCACAACCCTTTACATTTAGAAATATTTGGTGCAATCCAGCAAACAGATACTGTTCTAAAAGTCAGAAAATGTTCCATACAAAAAAATCACATTTTTATGCTTATGTATCCTTCCGGCATTCTTATAGTTGCTTAGAAGCAGTGGTGGTCTAATAAATGGAGCAATATTTGGAGCAAAAAAAAAAAGCTGTTTAGGAGCACATTTGGAGCAGGCGAAAATTGGTTTAGAGCAAGTTTGGAGCAGGTTTGGAGCAGCAAAAACAGGATTTAGGATTACTTGGAGCAGTACATGCAATTTTAGTGAATGTCACTATTATAGTGTGCATACTAAAAATGGTGCTGCAATGTAACCAAGGAAGCAAGGCCACCATCAAGAGAACAGCCATTAAATCATTTTCTTAGCATGAGAGAATCACATTCTGGTTCGAGTCGTAGGTGTGACTACTCACTCGATTGGGGAATATATAGGGCAACCTGCTAATAGGCCAGATGACAATCGATTGTCACGAGGAAGGAGTGCCAGTGGCATTTTGCTTTGTATTTTTGTTCTGGGGGAGGGCGGTCAATGCTCCCCTGACCCCCACGATCCCCCACCCCTTATATCCGCCATTGACAGGGGTCTTAATATTGGATCCACATTTTAGGGTTCAGCAAGTGCTGAGAACTAATGCCACTACATACAGTCCGTTTCCTGAGTTGACAGCTCTGCAATACAGTATGAACTTCACGTACCCACCAGACACTGAAGAAATTCCCGCAACAATGCTCATCCATTTGTGATATGCAAACAAACAGTTGCCGCACTGGGCATGCTCGCAAGCATAGTATTCAACAAGCATGGGAAAGAATCGACTAGAAAGATATACAAGCTGGAAAGACCGACCTTTTTTTTTTATCAATTAATAGTAACATCAGTTCATTATTCTAACAGCATTTAGGACACATGGGAGCACCTGTTCTTTATATACGGACGACTGCAAGGCTGAATGTCTATGAGCGCTGGCTTGCCACTGCATTATGTCGATTTTACAATCAGAACGTACGATGAGGGCTTGGACGTGAGCAAGCAGCAGTCATAGCACGTCATGCCAGACATGCTCTACAAGGGCATTATCGCTTAGCTTTATGATAGGCATACCAAAGAACATTGTGTAGCCCGATAAAGAGGCGTGAACTTTTTTGCGAACTATCAACCTTGCACTGCCGAATCTTCCTTTGCATGATGATGCTATTTGTAGCACACAATGCTAATAAATGTTGTTGCTTAGCCTTAGGTGCTACATAACAGTGTGCAGAGTGCCTTGCACATGAAAAAGATAAATTTCCTATATGTCATCACAAGTTTCCTAACAAATAAGAAAGAATGGCACGCTAAACTTTGAACTGACACACACGCGGCGACACAGAGACTTTGGTTAGGCTGATTATAACGGCGAAAAGCACGTCGCTAGAATGGAGTGAGGGCATCAACAGCATTATGGAAAGGCTTTAGCTGTGTTTGTTATGACCAAGAAGAGTTTTGGGCCAAATACGGGCCGACGCTACGCAAACAGATGGATTAGTGAACTTGGGTGCACTTGGTGCACGCTGAACTCTAATGTGCGTAACAAGGCATAGGAATACAGAATTGTATCAAAATGGCACAATTGGCACAGTTGGACCACCACTGTAGAAGGCAATTTCTAATGTGTAGGAAATTGCACTCACAGTGAACACTTTCTGCACCACTAAGCAGTTGCTTGAAAGCTAAAGGGGTACTGACGTCAATTTTCAAAGCTAAATTTACTCAGTCATACAAATCTCCTTTCTACAAAAAGAATGCTCTGAGCAAGTGTGAATCCCAGTAATGATATCTTGCCATGAGATTAAATTTTTCACAAGGCACTTCTGCTCCGGCTAAAGTGTTGATTCTGGTGAACTCACATGCCAGTTATAGCCAGTTGTGGCTTTTCATTAGACACAAAAAGATCTAAAAATTTTCATGTCAGTATCCCTTTAAGGCCTAAATAAAGTGAATATAAATTTTTTAGTAACAGAGTGTTTTGGGCTTGTTGGTATGTCATACTGAGGGTTATTGCATACGAAGAAACACGAACGTGACACACCTTTCTTTGTCGATGTTTTTTTGTGCGCTATGGTCTTTAGTATGACAATAAACCATTTTCAGGCAATCTCAGAATGTCCCACGGGCATGCGAATCACTATAAAGAAAGTGTGTATGTCGAGCGAGCCGGCTGTTCGATCGTACGCTGTTCATTGGTGCGTAATGTGGGAGCACGAAACGAAAGAATGCGTTGCCACTTATTAACTGTTATTAAATCATGAATACTACACTCATCCTAATGCACCTGCATGAATGGATGAAATGTAAAAGAAATAAGGCAGTCAGCATTACTGAGTAGATGTGCATCGCATGCAGATGTATGTTATCAAAACGTACCATCATGAACAGTGTGAGCCGGAACACATAAGTTATATTCATTCAATGATTACTTATCAAAACGTACCATCATGAACAATGTGAGCCAGAACACACAAGTTATATTTATTCAATGATTACTTATTCCCACACCACTAAACTGCAAAGGGGTGCTACAGTATTCAGCCACATTCACAGATGATTATTTGACTTTAATTGATAAGCCACACACTGTAGAAAGATGTGCACAAAAAGGATAAGACTAGAATCCACTTGCAAGGTGTCTTCCTCCGACAACTTGCAGTTTCTTGGTACTTGCTAACCACGGAGCATGTTTACTGGCAGTGTACTTGTGTAGTTCATCAACAGCAAAACTGGTGTTTAACTTCATGTTGGGGCATACGAATATTATTAAAGAAAAAATAGTGATGTCTTGCTTATAATCAAAATTACAAAAAATACTTGCACGCATAAGCTGTGCAGTAGTTTTCAGCTGCAGATTGATCGCCTCCAGGAGGCAAGGTACCCGGCGCATAATTGCATCAGTTTTCATAAAAGCCTATTCGCTTTGCAAATAAAGATAAATACAGACGTCCTATACCTGTGAATAACAACAAAAAACTGGAATATTGCAGTTTTTTCATACATGCAAAATAAGTCACATGGCCTGAAAAATGTAGCGAAGCCATAGGGGCCGAGGATTCTGCTCTCTGCATCAACTAAGCTTAGTCGTATTTGTTCTGTAGTGAGAGAAGAGTTTGCAGTGTCTGTACTGGGAAAAGCAAAACACGTTAAGGGGCATGCCAATTGTTGTTAATTACTGAGTGGAGTTGTCAACTGAATTCCTCCTTACTGTGTTCCCATGTACACCGGCCTGACTTCTCTATGTATTGAAACGCGCCTGAGAAAGCACTGAAATTCATTGAATGAAGTCTCCTTATCTCACGCCTTACATTGTCAGCCACAAGAAACGTAATTCTGAAAATGTAAGGCTCACCTGTGCTTTTCCACATGGCAATTTTGTACAGTCTGACTATGCGAGATATCTAAGGGCATATCATGCAATAAAGAACACTGCACTTTGGGCAAGTCTATGTTACAAAACAAGAAAATCAACTTTATCAATAGACTGTAAACATACCCCTTGGATCTTTGCCATTTTGTGCCTCTTTATGACATGCGTGACGCACTCCCACTTTTATGTTTTTTTACCCGTGCAATAAATTTTCACTAGTAAGTGAGCGCTTGTGGTGTAGTTATTGGGCCAATAAAGGTTGGTAGGTGCTTATCGACTGTTACCTACAATGTGAGCGACATGCACGCTGTAAGTGATTGTATCCTATTTTACTTTATTCTGACCATACTTTCTATACATGCTCTTTTAATATCAAAACCTCCCATTCTACTTCTTGACAGTGCCTATAGACGTTCATTCTGAATGCATCCATAAATTTTAGAATGCTCTTGCATTTCATGGGTAATGTAGGTGTATCTTTACACATTTATGCCACAAAGTGTACTGGTGCAAAAAAAAATACAACAAAAAGTGAAGCTTCTGCACTGCCCAGCTGGTTAAACAGTGGGACATAAGAAGATTGCAGAGAGGCCATCACAGCTAAACACTGAGTTCACGATTGAATTACACAGTAATATCTTGCACCTTGCCGAATTCACATTATCTGAGAATGTGCTGGCGCGGCTACAGCAGAAAGCTGAAGCGCGATGCCCGTGCACTCGACACAGCATATACACACTTTTCCCATGAGCCCTTGCGCGTCCGTTGGAAGCATTTGTGTGCTTGAAAAAGGCCTGTTGTTTAGAGTTGTAAGTGGAAATGAACAAGTTCCGTGCAAGCTCCGTGCAACATGTAAGAATAAAAAAATCTGAATGTGTGAAAATACTTACTCAATTATTTGCTTGTATCCTGGCGATGTTGCTTTCTTCTTTTCTGGGGCTCTGGAGCTTCGTTCAACTTTTGTCATAGACCTTTTACGCTTAGATGAAGACTTGCTTGCTTTTTCAGTTCCATCACTTAAACATGCTATTTCTGGAGATAAAGACCGCTTCTTGGGCATTTGAGTGGCTTCTGTAAAAGTGTTTGCATCCCAGCTGAAAAAGTCTTTCACATACGCACAATCTTGCTTGTTGTGTCGCACAAGGTTGTCCATGCGGTTGGTACGAAAACTGCACTTTTGACAAGCATACTGGCTGGGACGACTGTCAGGTGTGTCTCGTGATGAAGCAACCTGCTGTCGATAATGAGTGATACAGGTCTTTTTCTTATTTGAAGTCTTTTGATTTGCTTTCAAATGAAGTGAGCTACTGCTGTTGCTAAATTTCATGCGTTCCATCTTGGAAGGGAGGGACTTGGTTGGTATAATAGGTTCAGCTCTAGCAGGAACTACAGCTTGCAAGTTGTCTGGTATTTTATGCAAGGCTGATTTACGTTTTTGAACTGCAGATTCTGAGGAGTGCTCTATACTCTCACCACCAGGAGATCTCATACGCACTGAGGGTTTGCGAGGACGAGATGATCGCCTCAGCTCCGGAGTAGCTACTGATCCATTCTGTGCAGCTGTATCACTAGACTTGGCCACTTCAGCAGGTGCAGTATCTTGCTCCGCAACATTTTGTGGCGCTGCTTGAGCAAATGGAGGTGACTGTTCTGCACCTTCAGCTTCATTAAGTGGCTCAGCTTCATTAAGTGGCTCAGCTTCATTAAGTGGCTCAGCTTGCTCAATGACATCCTGAGAAGCTACTCTGGCAGACAAAGAAGCTTGTTCAGAAAAATCTTGTGCGACTGCTCCAGGAGCACGAGCTGGTTGTTCAACAGCACTGTCTCGAACCGTTTCACCAGGTGGAGGGGGTACTTCAGCAACAATTGACTGAACTGCTTCACCAGGCAAAGCTGGCACTTCAGCAATGTCCTGAGTTGCCCCAGGCACAGCCTTATTCTGTGGCTCCTTGGAACACTGTGAAGAAAGTTCCTGCAAAGGTTCAACTTCCTGGTTCAAGTCATATGATTCTTTTTTCTCTTCCTCCAATACTTCTGGCATCTTGGTTTTGGGTACTGCCGCACTGCCCAAAACTGAATCCAGCTTTTCAATGCCAGGCTGCACAGAAGGAGGTGCACTTTCTGCATAGATGTCCAGAGCAGGTGTTTCTGATACTACAAGTTTCTCTGATTGCCCCAAACCAAGTGCCTTATGTCTGCACTCGGACTCAACTGCAGCATCAATCTCAACATGAACGGAGCTCTTTTTTACAGGGGATGCTGGTGGTATGGACAGGTCAAATCCTGGCTTCTCCATTTGATGAAGCTACAGAAGAAAAAAAATCTTGTTATTAACGAGCATGTCCCTTTAGCTAATGAAGAACATGAATCTTACAGGGCTCATGCACAAAAAAACATTAACTCCAGAAAAAACAGCATTAAACCCTTCAAAATTGCTGATCAGTTCAGTGGACCAACAAGTGCTTGTCTCCCTTTGATCAAAAATATTTTTTATGTAGAGACTTTCAAAGACAAATACTGTCAATACGAATTATCTTCTTCTAAAAACCACTGATGTTTGACCAATTGACAAGATCATTGAATAACATTAACCAGTGAACACACCTGTTCATAAATGCAGTACATTATACTGACACTCCACGGATGTGCAAACTAAGCCACGAGAATGCTGGTGGGCAGTGGGAGGCTAGGCATTGTATCAGCCAATAAGTAGTGAAAGCTGGCCGTATGCTCCAGATTATGGAGAAGGACGCGACTATAGTGCTTTATTAAAGGGATCCTGAAACAGTTTTTTATGTAAAGTTCACCAGAGATGTTATGCGGGCTGTCTGTCTATATTTGAATTCATTTCTTCCTGTTTTTTATGTGCGCTACAAAGAAACTTACTCAAGTTTTTTTTAAGTTTTTTTTTTTAAGTCTTGTCAGCATTTAGGCTAGAGCATCATCAAACCATTTGCACCACAAATTTAGTGACATGCCGTGTACCAAGGCCATTACAGATAATTGTATCATACCCTCCTTTTCACCTCGGCCGTGCCTCCTCAGCTCATGAGACACGCTGACATCACAGGCAATCTCAAAGCTCTCTTGAGTGCACTCAACGATTTATGCTTCACCTAGTCATAGCCTCGAAGGTCGCATGCAGACAGGTTGCATTCAATCTCCGAGACCATGACCTAGTGTACCTGGCAGCACTCACGTCGTCTGCAACAGAAACGAAGATTGCGGAGTGGTCGATATCTGCTCCAACAGGTGCCGCCACCCAACTAGCTGATCTTACTTCCAAGCGTTCCACAGCTAATCAGATCAGGAGCCTACGTGACATCATGCTACCAGACAATGTTGTACTGTTAATGTGCGGTTCAAGTGCGTTTGTCTGAGCCACAGTGATCTGAAATGATTTGCAGCTTTAAAGTGTTCTAATAAATTACACAGTTTATTCAGAGAGCCTAAATCAGTCTGTAAATGACCCTTAGGACTTCGTCTACTGGCCCAATATATTTGTACAAAATTGTCAAAACTGTTACAGGGTCCCTTTAAACATTCTGTGAAGATACCATTCAGTTGGCATCACTTAGTAGATAGTAAGACGATGTAAATAAATTGCCCTTTAAGCAGTTTTTATTTTTGTTGTTGTCAGGGACCCATAGCACTCACTGTACTGCAAGAAGTTCAATACAGAAGGTATTGTTCTCCTTCCTTACAGAAAGCTATATATGGCAGTAACTGCGAATCAGTTAATTGCCACCAACGCATGCTAAAATGTGCACTGGAAGGAACTCGGGGTGTTTGGAGGGTTGTCAGATCTGCCGGTCTCCTACTTCTCCTTAAGAGGCAACGAGTGTACATTGCTGGATATGTTTCTTGCTAGACATACACAGATCGTAGAAAGACTTTATCGTAAACACACAACATAGTATTACGAGGATTGTTTGCAAAATAAGGTTTCAAATAATTTTTCATATATTTATTGGCATTCAAATATACATTTTTAAAAATGGTACGACTTTCCCCTCTTTTAGGGGCGAAGCTCCTTAAGGAGTGGGTCTGTCTATCCCTTGTACGTTTGTAGTAGTATGTAGCCACCGGTGGCACATACCCGCTCTAGAGCGGGCATGTGCCACAGGAAATGCGAGATGGGAGATGGCGGTACTTGGAGTGTTCACTAGATGAACGGACGGACAGACTAGCAGACGGACGAACAGATGGATAGACGTGCAGATGTATGGACGGACGCATGCACAAACGAATAAACGCATGGATGGACGCACGGACGGACGGAAGCAAGAACGAACGGAAGCACGGACGGGCTGATGAACGCTTCGCCCCACTCATCATCATTCACCCCGTGGATATGCTGCGATTTTTTTGGACACTATATTGACATTGACATTAATGTACCGTTTTATGCGGTGTGCTATCTTATTTATTCCTAAACCGTATCTCTCCCACCATGCTGAGAAAATAGACTTCTTTCAGTTATGCTCAAGATTCTGCAATGAATTCCACTCAGGAGTTTCTTCAATTCCCCGAGAAGATGGTAGTCACTACAGGCTATAAGGTGGATTTGCGACAGCTTCCAGTTCAAATTCACTAATGAGACCGTTTGTTACACGAGTGATAGGCAGACAAGCATTGTCCAGGCGGGAATACACTCCCTTCAAGAGCATGCCTTTTTTGTTGTTTAAAATCGAATGGCAAATGTTCATCAACATCTCAGAGCAGTTGTCCGCATTAGTTGTACCAGCAGGCATAAATTTCCACAGGGCAGTGACTACTGTTGTTATTGACCTCCATGTCATGGCGCCTCTTGGAACCGCGGGATCATTTCGGCTAGATCTACTCCAATTTGTTCCAGCTTTCAACACTCCTTGAGGCGTCCAGGATCGGTGACAACACAGCAGTCATACTGCGAATTCTTCAGGGCCACTGGCTCGCCTCACCGAAAACCCTTTGGACACGCCCAACTGACAGATTGCTTAGAAAGGTCTATTTACAGGCTGAGCTTCTCAGAAAGAGGGGTCACCTCTGTGCTGCTTGGTTTGTCAAAGTACACCAGACAATAAGCCGAGCACCTGGAATCCATTTTCGGGGACGTTTTCCACATTACATGGTGCCTTCTTATCTTCATTTTTCCATACACCCAGCGGCCTGGTTGGCACCACTGCCACATCGATGAGTCAACACTGCACGTTGGACACTGCGTTATTTCACTGTGCTGTGTTGTGCCATATAATCACATTGTGTAGGGTGTTGTGCTCCTCTATCGATGTGGCGCGATCTGGGCGTGCCTCTTACTTCTTTCCTAGGTTGAGAAGGAGGCGGTGTTTAACTTTATGTTTTTGGGGGCGGAGATGAAGAAGACAGTTTCTTTCAAGGGTCCTGAACACAATTGTTTTTTCCCTGCAGGAAATTCTAGAAAGACCCTCGCTTAAACAAGCGAGCACAGAGATGCTTTGAGGATGCTTCTACCATTCTTGTAGCATCACGCTACCTTCAACATGTAAAATAGTGTAAATTTATGTTCCGGTTACCAGCTCCGGCTCCTCTGCTCATCTTCACCCTCAGACTTGGATGGTTCTAGTCTCGGACTGATTCCCCCAGTCACAGCAGCACTACGGTGACGTGGCCCGTCAGTGCAGTACTATCGTCAGAGTGAGGGGGGCCGTCAGCGTTGTTAATCGTAATAGCGAGGGGGTTGGTCAACTATGGCGATGCAACTACGGCGATGGTAGCGATGCAACTATGGCGACAGGCTTCATCACAATGACTACGGTGAGGATGCTCATCAACGTTGTGTTACAATAATATGAGGTCGCCCATTGCCACAAACTTGTAGTAGTTTTAGACGTCATCGTCAAGCGGTTATGGTGGCCCAAAGGATTGACGCGCAGTTGGAGAAGCTGATTTGTGGGATTTAACGTCCCAAAACCACCATATGATTATGAGGGACGCCGTAGTGGAGGGCTCCGGAAATTTCGACCACCTGGGGTTCTTTAACGTGCACCCAAATCCGAGCACACGGGCCTACAACTTTTCCACCTCCATCAGAAGTGCAGCCGCCGCAACAGGGATTCGATCCCGCGACCTGTGGGACAGTTGGAGAAGCGATAGTCCTGTGGGCTGTCAGTTTGAATTCCCATTTTGTTAGCTTTTGTGTGCGTGTGTTTCTTTTTTTGCTGTAATGCATTAAGAATTACGTAACAGTTCTTAAGGAGTCATAATTTTGTTCTTTTGCAACAAGATCACGTCACTGTTTGTGCCGATTGTTAGACAGCCCTAGGCCCTATTGTGTATATATATTTTTTCAAGGCGCAGTAGATAAGTTATTGGTCTGTAACACGATGCGTTGTTGGTGTGCGACCTCAGTTCCAATCATTCTGACCAAGTAAATTTTACTTTTCTTTTTTCTGCTTTCAAAAATTTTTGAGTAATGTATCTTATTTTTAGGAGGTAATCGTGTTGCGTGTTGTGACTGGGGGAATTTGTCCAGAACCGGAGCCAACCGAGTCTCAGGGCAAAGACAAGCAGAGGAGCTGGTAACGGGATTGTTTATTTACACTATTATACATGTTGAAGTTAGGGCGATCTACAAGAATGGTGGAAGCATCCTAGGAACGTCTCGGGGCTCGCTTTTTTCGGCCTGGGTCTTCCCAGGATTCTCTGCAGGGGAAAACAATTGAGTCCAAGACACCTCAATAAAATTGTCGTCTTCATCTCCGTCCCAAAGAGAGAAAGTCAAACACCGCCACCTTCTCAACCTAGGAAAGAGGGAAGAGGCACGCCAAGATCATGCCACGATGCGGGAGAAGCGCAACACCTCACACAATGCGATTATATGTCACGACACATCACAGTGAAATGATTTAGTGTCCAACGTGCAGTGTTGACTCTTCGATGTGGTGGTGGTGCCGGGCAAGCTGCTGCGTGTAGGGAAAAATAAAGATGGGAAGGCACCGTGGAAAGTGAGAAACGTCCCCGAAAACGGATCCCAGGTGCACAGCCAATTGTCTGGTGTACTTTGAAGAACCAAGCAGAGCAGAGGTGACAACTCTTTCTCAGAATCCCAGACTGAAAATAGCCTTTTCTAGGCAATCTGTCGGTAGAGTGTGTCCAAAGGGTTTTTTGGCGAAGCGAGCCAACGACCCTGAAGAATTTGCAGTGCCACTGCTGTGTTGTCACCTATTCTGGACACATCAGGGGAGCGCTGCAGAGCCGGAACAAATCGAGATAGATCTAGATGAAACCATCCCATGCATCCAAGCGGCGCCAAGACATGGAGGCCGATCACAACATGGGCAACATTTTACAGCGGAGCGATGGCAGAAGGCGCTGGCCAGCGAAAACCTGGACGATGAGCTGAGTCGAGATTCTCGCTGACGGACCCAACTCACTGAGTAAAAGGTGCCACGGAGCCCTGGTCTGAGCTCCCTCACCGCAAATTCTGCAGCAGTACAGCAAGTATAGGAAGTTTTCACCACCACCATTAAAAGCGCACAGACACTACCACATAGAGGCAATACAGCCATAATAATGTAATAGTGAGGAGTCCTACGTCTTAAAAGCGGTGTCTATAGTGACGGGCCCCAACATGTAACTGCTGCTGCTGGGTTCTTACTGAAGTGATTGAGAAGTTTTTATTGTTTTTGTTATTTACTGCTGGGCAAGGTGACAGCATTCAACCTCACTACATTTACTTCCCTTTCGCACAGTATACATCAAAGCATTCCTGCGTTTTCATTTCATCCGCTCGATTGCACCTTGTAGTTTACCAAGGCCGCAGCCGCATTGGCCGGAACTTGCAACTTAAAAGGATCCAGACGACCAATCATACCCATGCCTTCGGTGCGCCTGCATTTTAATCACGGAGAACGATAGAAAACATATCTCACTCTCACGGAAAAAACGTAGTCTCAGGATGGGGAGATAGCTACAGAGAGCACACCGCAGCGCTAGTATCTATCACATCAAATAGAGTTCGCATGTCAAAAAAGATTTGCGTCGCAATTGCACACACTCATGGAACGAAAGTGACGTGCAAATCCCCTTGTTTAAAGGAGCCGATTCAATCACATAAAGTCTGAGCGTACGATTTCAGGTGAAGTAGTACAAGAGTTGGAATTGCATGTATTGTAGTCAGATGTATAGTAGCTTTGGGACTTAATAAACATATACTGTCCAACTACACAGCCCTCAGGGTTGAAATACATTCTATGATAACCTGCACTATATTTGGCACCAGCCTGTATATACCCTCTATACAGTGACAAAAAATATACGTAGAACGATTTGATTTGGGCTGTGGGGTCTCAAAATTGAGAGCAAGCGCCACGCTCTTGAAGTGAACGGACACAGCAGACACGGTCGGAATGAACCAAACAACACACATTTATTTAACTACTTTTTGAACGAGAATATCGTCAGCCAAATAATTATTCATCAATTGAGCTCCAACACACTAAAACAACCTTAAACATAATTATGCAACACTCAACAGCATAAAAACTTTACAGGAGGTGTCAGCACCCCCACAGGACACATCGCATTATGTAGCAAATGATTACCTTTAGCGATGAAATGAATGCAAAAAGTCAGAACCCCCGCCGAGGATGGTTGTTCAGTGCAATAATAAAATTAATAGATTCGGACGCATGCGGCAGAATCTGTTTGCACAAAGCTGTGTCATATAGAAATCATCAGGGAAAGGTCTTCATTCCATATGTGACATAAAAGAAGGTTGATAGTTATCCCCGATGAATAAACACGATCATTTAAAAACAAGTAACAATACTTGAAGCAAGACTGAGAGCAGAAAAAAAAAAGGCAATAATTACTTGGTCAGCAGAATTCCAAACGCAGCCGCACACCAACGACAATACGATTCGAAATGCACATGGTAGCGCTGTCTAACAACCGCCTCAGACAGCGCCACAATTTTTTTGCAAAAAAAAAAATAAAAATTACGACTGAGTGCAGTAACGTCAAGTTCCCTAACTGCGCGTCGACCCACTATGCCACTACAACCGCATGACGGTGGCATTTAAATGGACTACAAATTTATGGTAACAGGCCCTCTCATTTTTAGCATTATACTACAGTGAAGGACCCCCTTACCATAGTCAATGCTTTACAGAGATGGGGCCTGTCGCTTTAGTTTCATCGCTATTATGACAGGTCTCCTCACTGTTACGATTCCACTATGCCGATGGACCTCCTCACTAACAATAGTACTGCACTGACGGGCCCCGTCACCATAGTCACGATTACACTAAGCTAACGGACCCCCTCACTCTTAACAATAATACTGTGCTAACGGGCCCATCACCATAATCACTGCCTTTCCACAATAATAACCCCTTCTTGTTCGCAAAGACGCTTGCCATCACTTTGCCTACAGACAGTATTTGTTGCAAATTCCTTGGCTTGGACAACTTTGGATGTTTCCACTGATGGGATTGTTGTTTTGTTTCTATTACCAGTGACAGCAGAGTTGAATTCCTAGCCATTGGTTTTGTTCGCCTGAAGAAATTCATGTACCCTCTAAACATGTTCCCAGATGTGGTCTTCTGTAAGCATTAGCAGGAGCCACCTTGCACAAATTTTAGCATACTCTCAATGATGTTAAAAATTTAATCAATACAGGTCTTGCTAACATCATATCATCTCGCAGACCTCCCAAACTGTTACCCTTCAATTGTGCAGCATTCTTTGGACAACTTTTACAGTCACTTCGCTCTAAATTGATGGCTGTCTAGAAGGCCACTGATTATGAATCTCCATGTCAGTCTGGATTTTCTGCACCATTTGAACAGGTATTGTTTGCTCATGCACTTTCCTCTGTAGACTTCACACAGCTGGTAATGAATATTCACTAGCACAGTGTTTTTTTCCCACACAAAATACGAATCACGAAGCATAATTCACACCCTACTCAGTACCACCGCCGCTAAAGAGGATAACGTGGTCTTCGTAGATGCAGCACGGCACAGTTACTCAGATCACTTTGTATCAGTTGTCACCACACTAAGAGGTGACCATTTGTCGTTACTGGCTTTATTACACGCGAACGCAGATTGTGCTGAAAAGGTTGTGGTAGCACTCGCTCTTGCTATTACCAAGCGCACAGCTATTTAGACAGACTCTCAAACAACCGCCCGAGCCTTCATGATGGGTTCAGTATGTCAAGAAGCCACTAGAGTTCTCTCTACTGCCAGTTTTACAGATGAAAAGCACTTCATCTGGTTCCTGGCACACGGTCGACGCGTAAATAGAACTCTCCTTAATGCCAATGAGTTGGCACACTTACGGGCACGAGGTCTAACATTCCACGTTGAGAACCACTCAGAGGCTGAGGATACGCTTTGGTATTGTCCAAATCACCTCCTAACCTTTCATGAAATTAGCAAGCACTATCAATCAGAACGGAGGAAGTGTTTCTTTCTGCGTCCAACTCTAAACAGAGCTCCATCTATCACTTTACGTCAACTACAGACTGAGGTACACGTTTCTCCCTTTAAATGCTCTAAATATATGGACAGCATACAGCCAGGTTGCCCTCACTGTGGTAACCTGCACCACACTTTACAACACATGCTGTGCAATGTCCTCTACTGCGCAAGAGCCCTGGGTTTCCCTCTACATAGGAGGACTGGCGATTTCTTCTCACAAGCAACTAGAAGGAAGACCAGCTAAAGGCTATCCAGAGAGCACATGACATGGTCGGGGAGATGCGTCTTCTCGTCCCATCGTGGGTGCGGCCCGCCGATGTCACCCTCTACAGGGGGAGTGAGTCTTGTCTCCTGATCCAAATAAAGTTCTTTGCCTGCCTGCCTGCAGGAATACGAACTCAGGCTTGCCTATTCAAGGTAGCGAATGTCCTTCAGGTCAATGTGCAAGAATCACAGCTCCTTTAGTTTTGCGGTGTGCAAAGGTTTTTGACCCAGCTTGTTCATCTAAGTAAGTGGAAATCAAGTGGTTCAGTTAGTTGACCGCTGGTGTTGCACTACCCCAGGCAACACACGAGATTTTGATATCAAGCAGCGGTGGCAGAACAATCGTGAAAACTTTGCTCATCCTATATTACCCTAGTGCAATACATCTCGGTTTCTTTTGAGTTTGCACATGACATTCAGCTGCTGTTAAGAGGACTTTGCAGGTGAAGTGTGAAGCTGCAGTCACTGCGTAATGGGTTTAATAAAACCGATTTTTTTTTTTTATGCTACCAAGTTTATCTTTTTGCACTACCTTATTATGTCAACTTCCCGCATTTCCAGTGCGAAAAACCAGTCTTTGACGACTACACTTTGGAAAAAAAAACTTGATTTTCAAATTAATAAAGTTTCCATATAATGAAATAAGATGCCAATTTTAATGACTTTGCTGAGTTGAGACTTAACTGTGTGCCATGTATGGCTCCCTTTCATACTGGTTCCTAGGCCCCCACAGTACCAAATCCTGTCATAGCGCAATTGGTGCTGCAGTGTGTGTAAATAAATAAATGTACTCATGTTTATTTATAAATAGTGACCTAGGAGATTATTCTACTCATTGGCATAACCAAGAGGGGGGGGGGGGTGTACAAGTTCTCTGGTTGCCACTTGAGAGGGGGCTTGAGAGAGTCCACTCGACTCGGAACTTCCTGAGGACCCAAATGGGGTGACAGCACCTCGCGCCAAGTGGAAAGGTCATTCCTACAGGTTCAAAACCAGTGAGGGCATGCCACCAAGCTGCTTTAATACCCCCTTCCTCACCTTCTTCTCCCCTGGCACCACCCGCGAGTCAAAAGGATCTTTTGACTAGCTAAATGGCTTTTTTTTCCTTCAACAAAGCAAACACAATTTTTTGAAAAACTGTGGCTCATATGAGCTAGAAGCCGGTGGCCTTCTCATAGACAAGCCTATGAAAAACAATAAAGTAGGTCGATGGAAGCCCATTTCCACATGAGCACGATTTTAATTATGAATGTAACCTGGGTAGGAGTTCTGACTTCTGTTTATTGGTGATCTGGCATATGTTTGAATGTGGATGCATGTATACACATATACAAATCTAATATTATCGACGCAGTGGGAGGTGGAAGCTTCCTAACTTCCTTCTAACGTTGCCACATAACTGATCTCTTGAAATGTTCGTTTTCTTTTAATTTGGCCCAAACTACCTTGGTTGTTTTACACGTACAAAACCCTAGTAATTATCGGAACGGGAAAGCACTGCCCATGGTCTTGGGGCTGAAGAGTTGCGGTCTGTCACGGACGGCCATTTTTGGTGACCCCGCGTCACAGAAATTAACGGGCGCCGTACTCCCCCACTGACCGTGGGAACGGCGGGCGCATGAAAGAGAGCCGAGAAGTGCAGAATGGGGCGCTCTTCTTCGAACGTCGCCGCCGACGTTTGATCCTTTTGTAACTGCGGCGGCGTCTGCAGGGTCGTGGAAGGCCGCGATGTACCCCGAACAAGGATTAGACTACGGGACGCACCGGCTGAGAGCCAAACAGTCTGTTCCCACGGGGAAAACCGTGAGAAAACCTCTGGTGGCCAAGTCGTATGACAACACCCCAACAGGTTGTCACTCTCACTAGTTGAGGGCCCTCTCCTAATTAAAAAGGGGTGGGGTCAATATAGTTTTTGGCGCGGAGTTTCCATCAATAAAACGCGCATGATTGGACCCATGTAGAGGTCTCTTGTCCCCAAGAAAGAGAGCGAGGAGACACGAGGGGGATTTAAGCGCAGGATTTTGCCCTGCTAGGCAGACTAGTTGCTGACCAACATGGTGTAGAAACAGATCAACAAGTATCTCTTCTAGAAGTTTTTAGTGTGGTTCTGTATCGGCTGGCCACCTAAACTTAGCCGTTCGTCTAGTTGTGACGCGATATTAACGTCTGCAACGTAGACATCGGGACTTCGCCTCGAGTTAGCTCAACCTGCCCGAAGTCACCTGCAAGCACTATCCTCCCGGAGCCACCAGCGTTGCAACACCGCCGACATCGCAGTCGTGCCAGAACTCTCTTAGACTACTCGCATCCGATCGTCAAGTACGCAACGCTGCCGTTCATCTCATGTATGCCTTCACCTGTTTATATCTTCGAACTTTCCCCTGTGTAGTTCTGTTGTGTTAGTTTGTGTAGTTTGTAATAGTTCTCTCTCGTAACTGATTTATTGTTTTTTATATTTTTTTTTAGTTGTATCAAGTGTTGATGTATTTTGTTAGTTGTATTGAAGTGTTGTATTAGATCCCGTGTGCTGCAATATCACTAGAGTAAAGTTTGTTTTGTTTTCTCACGTCTTTGATCTCTTCACTGTCTATGCTTGCGTACGGAACGAACTAACCTGCTGTCATTCCCGTCGCTGACTTCGCGCTGGCGACGCTAGAGTGGCAGCTTGTAACACGGTCAAAAACCTCTTTACCAATTTATCAAACATGTCAGCCTGTAAGCTCACGGCTAGTATTCATGGGCAAATGTCGAGATGAAAGGGCGGAAGGAAAAAACTAAGTACTGGCTTTCCTGCAAGACTTCATTCTTAACCTTCTTAAATAAAAAAATCGTTCACAGCCTGCTTTCTTCCACCAAACTACGTCGCCCCTGCTCGTTTTTTTCAATACTTTCCCCACGACATTTTCCTCGACCAGCATGCGTAGCCTATGAGGGATGACGTGCCCAAAGTAATTTTTTTTTTTGGAAGACTTCAACTTGTTTGTGTCTTCTAATGGAGAGGGAAATGTCACGTGAGATGTCAATGTCTCTCACTATATTAACATTTATGTCCCCAGTCCGCAGACAAAGTCGCCTTCTTGGAAGTGCTCGCAGCAAACGCATGCGCAACACTTCGGCTCATTGCACCTTCTAAGCTTGCTTTATCAGCCATGCGTCGTTATGTTCGTCATATTTGAAGTAAAACCATAAATGTGACATTACACTTTGCTCTTTTGCACGTGCTATGCACCAATTATGGCACACGGCCACACCGAAAACATTGGTCACGCTTTCTAAGCTCTTATTTCTAGATGCTAGTGCACATGAAATGGTTCTGAAATGAGGCTGATTGAAGGAGAAAACTGTGACAAAATAAGCGCTCAGGCCGCTGGTAACCCATATTTAGAGTAGGTGTCTGTGAAGCAAGGTGGCATCACATGATTGTAATGTCGTAACAAGTCGACTGATGCACCTGTGTCTCTAGTGGTGGGCCTCATGCAGAAGGGATACAGGAAATAGAGCTGCAGTGACAAATTATACTATTATGAATGAACTCATGTCATTATTGCTGTGAACAGAGCTTTAGAAGCATTAGAAATGTTATAGTACGCTCCATACAGTCATCACCATTGATGGCCACGCATTAGTTCTATTTTTCAACACTGCACATGTCCGCGGTGATGACTGGACAACACAATTGTTAATGCTCGCCGCTGTTCGCGTTTCATTTGATGCCGATAACACTAATTCTTCCCGTTTGTCCCAATGATCACAAACGCAGTTCAGTCGTGATTTGCCGAGAGCTATTTATGTTAATATTGCTACGTGCCAGTGCATGGAGTTGAAGAAGAGAAAGCAGATAGACTGGCGCGAGCTAATCTGTGTGGCTGGCGCTGCTCGCCTAACCGGCTGTAAATACATTGGTGACTGCCCCTCTGAGTCAATCTCCTTCTCGTAACATATTTGGTGGAGTTGTGGGATCCCCGTCCTCGCCACAAAACTCCGAAGCGGACGCTCCCTCGCGGCTTACAACATGACCACTCAAGACTCGGCTACGTCCTCTCCGGTCGCCCGCCCTTCTGCCCGACCTGTCAATCCAGCACCCGCAACAACTTTCGTGACGCTTCCCGCGCTCAAAGACCCCGGCGTGTTCTCGGGCAGCGAGGGTTCCAACGTCGACCAGTGGCTACGCCTCTACAAACGCATAAGCGCCACTTACAGGTGGAATCCCTCTCTTATGCTCGCAAACGTCATCTTTTATCTCGACGGAACCCCTCGTGTTTGGTTTGACAACCACGAGCATGACATAACAAGCTAAGACAGCTTCAAGGCAAAGATCCGTGAGCTTTTTGGCAACATCTCTGGTCGTCGTGAAGCTGCGAAAAATGAGTTGTCGACTCTCGAACAATCTTCCACGGAGCCCTGCATCGGTTACATTCAGGTTGTCTTTCCACTATGCCGCCAAGCTGAGGAAAATATGTCCGAACCTGAAAAAGTTGCGCATATCCTAAAGGGTATCGCCGACGATGCGTTCAACTTGTTGGTATTCAACAATGTGTCATCTGTTGATGTGATCATTCAAGAATGCCGCCGGTTCCAACAAGCTGAAAGCAGACCGCATCTCCCATCAGTTCCAGCGCCTCCCAAACATCACTGCGACGTCCTCGTGTCTCGACACATATCATCCACCAGACACCTGTGACAACTTGACGCGAATCATCAGGCGGAAGCTTGAAGCGGCTGCTCCAGCTAGGGTGGGACCAACGTC